>NW_027528807.1:1253657-1304749 GCF_008692635.1 Crocuta crocuta
TTATTGTCAAATTAGTTTCCACATAACACCCCGTGCTCATCCCCACGAGTGCCCTCCTCCATGCCCATCCCCCCTCCCCCCCACATCCATCAGTTCTCAGTTTTTGTCAGCATTCAAGAGTCTCTCATGGTTTGCCACCACCATCCCTTTAAAATGTCTGTAATGAACTGGTAAAGGTTAAAGCATGTAGTAACGCAGATAGTTAAAGTAAAACTCATCTGGAGTCATTTCCTGGTTTATGGTCTTCTGATGAGTTCCTCTGTACACAGAATAAACCCCACCTTCAAATAAGGAAGACAATGTAGATTAAAACCTGGTTCCTATTCCAACTGTGATTCACATCTCATGAAACTCTCTCCTTCATTCACTGATTCATAAGCTCTTTCTAACTCCCCAGCCCTTTGCAATGCTCCCTCCGCTGCCTGAGGAAGTGGTTTTCTATTCCTTTACAATTTTGGCTTTTAGTTTTTTCATTTGGAGTCAGAATAATAGTTAACTTCTTAAAAAGCATTCTATAACTGCCCTGTTTTCATTAGGTGTACCTAGTACTGCATTCTGTTTCTCTATTCAGAGACATGTGCCTTGATTAGCTATGGTGTCATATGCTTGCCTGTTTTTTCAGAGACTGCAGACCATCATGACAAATACGGTCATAAAGTTAGTTCCCTTAGGCCATAGTCGATGTTAGTTAGCACAACATCTTTTTAAAAAAATCACATTTACTGGCAGTATTTTAAAGTTAGGAAATTTCACATATAATCTTGGTTTCTGATTTTACATAAACCTCAGAAAATCTCAGACCAGCGGTCTGGCGCTTCTCATAAACTAACTCCATAGAATTGAGTAGCACCTGTGTCAATGAAGAAGGAAGTACTTTCAAAACCATAGAAGATTCTCCACTCTTTCTTATATCTCTGATTTTTTTTTTAAGTTGGCTCCACCCCCAATGTGGGGCTTGAACTCACAACCCTGAGATACAGTGTCACATGCTCTACCAACTAAGCCAGCCAGGAGCCCCTCTTATAGCTCTGAAATTATTGATTTTACTCCTCTGTGGCTTCTTTAGCTGTAAGGACTTGCACTTCTCACCTTTGTTTTACCCATTTATTGTTCGTGTCACCATGGACCCTCAGAGCCAGGAAATGTGAATGTCTATTTCACAATTGTAATACTATGTTTTATTCAGTGGTTTGCATGCACTCTATAAATATGTGTTCAATAAGCAAATGAATGATGGAATTAATATTCTGCCAGAATCTAAGAATAATTTGCACTAAATTCTAGGATGGTAGAACTTGAGTGAAAAACCTCATGATTAAAGTGTGCTATGCTGATAAAAACTAATCAAACTTGCCCTTCGGAAGCTATTAAGAATGATTACTGATCCCTTCCCCAGCTATATTCTTTCTCTTCCCTTCTCTATACACAGGTTAAACACACACACACACACACACACACACACACACACACACACAGAATACATTGCTTATCAATTACTTTAGTTTACAATCTCTATTTTTTAAAAATTTTTTGAGAAAAATGGAATTCCTTTATGCTGCTTTCATTCTTTCTTCACTGCCAGAAGTACTTCTGTTCCTATATCCTGAGCTTAAAAATCACAAAAACAAATGGACAAGAAGGGTAAGTAGCCACATTGTCAGAAAGGTAGAGCACACAGGATTTTAATAATTTTTATATGTTCTATCTCCTCAAATTGTTAGGAAATTAGATTTCCTTTAAAAAAAAAAACAGATTGAACTCAGTATTAGGCAAAGAGTGTGAAACATAGAGAATTTTGTAGAAAATTTCTCCTTCAATAACGCTCCACTGTAGTACTGAATATGAAGTTACCTACACACAAAAAAATGGTATCAACAATCAAGTTATAAGTGCTGCCTCTTTATAAAACCAACTTGGAATGGAGATTTTTCTCTTCATTCAAGGATGAAAATATTTTATCTACATTTTAACCAAATATTTGGTTAACATTCTACTATGTACCAAACAGTCTTATGCATTTAGAAAATAAAGGTGAATAGGGAACATGTGTTCTTTGCTTTTATGAACATTAAACATCAATAAGTGCTTTATGAAAAACTCTCATAATAAGAGATGTGAAAAGCTATCCTTAAGCCTCATTTCAGCAAGAGTATGAGTGTGGACATGATTATGAACATTATTAAAGTAGATGATCCAGAAAAAAAAAATGTTACTGATACATCTTGCATTTTCATTATGGCACCAGAAGACACAGATATCTCTAATGATATTAGCAAAAACTAATAAGGAAATGTAAAGGCAGTATGTAATTCTGTGAAAAGATGAATAAAAATAAAAGCACAATCTGGGGCGCCTGGGTGGCTCAGTCGGTTAAGCATCCGACTTCAGCTCAGATCATGATCTCAAGGTTTGTGGGTTCAAGCCCCATGTCGGGCTCTGTGCTGACAGCCAGCTCAGAGCCTGGAGCCTGTTTCAGATTCTGTCTCCCTCTCTCTCCGATCTTCCCCTGCTCACGCTCTCTCTCTCTTTCTCTCTCAGAAATAAATAAAGCATTCAAAAATTTTTAAAAAAATAAAAGCATAATAATAAAAATCATAACAATGTAACCTGTTGGTAAATAACTTAAAAAATAGTAAGCAACAGGCTTGGAGCTTTAGATACAATGAAGCATCAACTGGGAAAATGAAATAAAATCGAAGAGATGGGTTGTGTACAATAGTTAAGGTGTCATTCGTGTTACCTGGGTGAGGATTAATGAGAGTATAGATGATAGTGAGGAGGACATCAATTCATGAGTCAAGAAGGGGAGAATAGGCAGAACAGGTGAAAAAGCATAGAGACACAATGAATTTAAGACTTCTTGTTTGGAAATGAGGTGACTCAGAGACACCATGACCGAAGGTAGAGGTCAGCACAAAGGAGGGTGGTAGGCAGAGAATTGTTGCCATTCTTTCCATAAGATGCACGCGTTTGATGGATTTGGGGATCGCTACTCTAGCTCTCTAGCTACAATATGCAGTTGTAGAGCTCAGGGTAGAGAAATACAAATTGCAGACTAATTTTAATTATTTTTTTTATAAAATAAGATTGGAAAAATGGAACAGACGCTGAATAAAAAGCACTAACAGGAGAATCTCTCCTTCTAAGATGTTGTTTTCCATAACAGACTACATTTCCACTTTTTTGCATAAGTCAAGGGACTCACTATTACCTTAACTTTTAGGTATCTCCCCAGTCTTATAACCCATCAGTCACTCCCTCTCTGTTTTCAATTTTTAATAAGAAACTTCTCGTATTTCTACAGAGCCCTCTGTTGTGTGGCTCCTTGTCTGCCTTTATGCTTTTCTTTCAGCCTGAAATGATTTATCTCCACTGTATCCCTGTGAACTATGATTGAACCTTTAAATTTTAACTCAGAGATCATTCCTGCAGCAATATTTTCCTGAGCTCCTGGCTTAGACAAGGCCTGCTCATTAGTGTTCCAATACTACCTGCGATCAGTTTTCTCTTAGAACCTACCATGATATATTTATAGTACATAAATATGAAAACTATGTCTTTTTCATTGTTTTGTCACCAGTAATTACTGTAGTGCCTGGTACAGATAAAGTACTCAAATGTTTCTTAAACTTTACTGGAGAGAAAATTTGGAAAGAAAATCATAAGAATGACAATGCTTACTATCCATGGATACATTTCAGCAGATGACTAATTAATTCCATGTTCATTACGGAGAATTTAAAGTATGCAGATAAGCACAAAAAAGAAAGCACAAATCACTTGCTAGCCCTCCTCCGAGAGATGACTGCTAATGATTCAGTGTATGCAGGCACTTTGTTCTCTGCACACTCATATACATATAAATATTGTTAAATTAAGACAATATTGTACCCCTTGCTCTAAAAATGCTTCTTGCGGCACCTGGGTGGCTCAGTTAGTTAAGCATCCGACTTCAGCTCGGGTCATGATCTCACCAAATGTTGAGTGTGAGCCCTGAATCAGGCTCTGCGCCTACTTAGGCACGGAGCCTCCTTGGGATTCTCTCTCTCCCTCTCTCTCTGCTCTTCCCTGTGCGTGCATTCTCTCTCTCAAAATAAAGACATGAACTTAAAAAGAAATGCTTCTCTTATGCTGTAATATAGCATAAATATTTCTTCTACAAAATAAATTGTAACTAATATCTTGCATTACACTGTAATATGATGCTGTATTTTATTTAACCAACCATTTCTTTTGGGAGTTTAGGTTTAATTTTTATTATTAAAAATTCTGGATAAGCAGCCTCAAAATTAAATTTTGTCATATAACTGTGATATATTATTAAATTACAGAGGAGTAATTTGTCCAATTAGAATGCATATTTTAAAGCTTAATGTATCTTTAAAATTACTCACCTGAAGAGAGGTACCAATTTAGGCTCTGAAGCACTCACTGTAAGAAACTTACACCTAGGGGCGCCTGGGTGGCTTAGTCGGTTAAGCGTCCGACTTTCGCTTAGGTCATGATCTCGCAGTTCGTGGGTTCGAGCCCCGCGTCGGGCTCTGTGCTGACTGCCAGCTCGGAGCCTGGAGCCTGTTTCAGCCTGTGACTCCCTCTCTCTCTGACCCTCCCCTGCTCACGCTGTCTCTCTCTCTCTCCTAGAAATAAATAAAACATTAAAAAAAAATTTTTTTAAAAAAAAAAAGAAACTTACACCTAAGTCTTCCTTTCTCTACAAATATGGATGCCACCAATTTTGTTTATTTTTTCCTTCTAATAGCATCAGTTTAATAATAATATTGATTATTAGTGCAATGGGATATTTTAAATATTATATTTGATATAGGGAATTTGTATAATTTTTAAACCATTTTGAACTAGCATTTTTAATGCACACTTTCATAACTATGTGAAATAACTATATTAATTTATTATTTGCGATATACTGAACTTCTCTCAGCTTATTATTTTACTTAGAAGTGCATCTTTTGATGATTCAAAATGTCTGTCATTCAGATGCCTTGTAATATACAACCTCATGGAAGTTGACTTAACCATGTTTTCTCCAAGTTTATTTTGCTGTTGAGCTCTTAATTTTTTATATCTGATGGAACTAGTGTTATATAAGAAAACTCTTATGATGTAATTTGTATATATGTAGGAATTTTATGTGTAAAAAACTAGAAATTTTAAGAATACTCATAAAAATAATTGTCAGAAGGGCAGAAAAAATAGAAGAAAGTAGTCTCTGGAAATAAACAGAGGAGATAATTTCCAGCAAAATGTGTAGTCCGAGAACTGAGTACTGTAGTGTGGTAAGATAGGATGAAAATGGAGAGAGGTCACCTGACTGGGAACACAGACAGCTCTCATTTTATATTCATTAGCAACAAATTATAAATAATTGTTAAGGACTTTCTTTAACTAAAATTCTTACTAGTAAAATAAATGTAGTAGAGATCTCAAATCCACATATATCATTTTTCATTTCCATTCAAAAACATGTATCAAAAATATATTTGAAAAGTTTCCCTGAAGATATCTTGATGACAGTGATAAATACTTCACAGTGTGAATAATATTATACATCTCCTGAAAAGGATGCATTTCATTTCTGTCATCCACTCCTGACAGGCTTTTTTTTTTTTCTTTAATTTTTTGGGTAGTTCCTCAGGGTAATAAACTGCTCTATATGTATATAGAATGCAACTTAAGTGAAGTTTGAATAAATCATAGATTTCTAATGCTGTATCCTTTAAATGAAAATTCAACTGAAGAGCAGAAAGATAATCAAGAATTTTCCTAAAGTATTTTGCACTTTAGAAGGTTATTGTTGCTTTCTCACTTGGGATAGAGATTGGATTAATCATATTAGCATAAAAAGTTCAAAATGTAACTTTAAAAATGCACATTTTAAAACATATTTCTTTAGGTGTCTATATTGAATAATAATCAGATATTAGAGCACCACAGGAAAACTTTATTGGTTTCTTTGAAAAATAAAAGTAGGATTTGGAGACAAGAAGCAATAGGAAACACAGAGTCTTGCATGTTTGAGTATTGTAGGGCAGGTGGGTACAAAACAACAGTTAGGTTTTTAATCTTTCAAGATCTTTTTAGTCATGACTACTAATAAAATACTGAGGCATAAATATTTCAGTGCATTTTTAAAACAAAGGACATGTAGAATTTTTTGCATGATCTTAAATCAGCAAAAATAATACCAATGTTGATCTGTTTTGTCATCTGGTTAATTTTCTAAGAACAACATTCTCTTTAATGCTAGAGTAATTTAGATGTTATACTATATCACAACATACAAATAACAAAGCCAGTAGATACGTGGCAGCTAGTGTGGGGGTGGGCATGTGTTTGGGTGCTTATGTGAGTATGTGAGAGAGAAACAGACACTGAGAGAGAGAGTTTATTTTATTGTTTAGAATATAATAAAAATATATTTCTCATAATCACAATTATCAAGTGAAGTTTTAACTTATTTTCAGTAAACTCTAAAACAAAAACCAAGCATTAAAAGTTGAATATAGTTTTGCAATTCTATTCAAGAATCCAACTGACAATAGAAGAGAAGGTACTGACATTAATTCCATGTCTTTTTGGAATATCAAGACCATAACCTATTTCAATTTCTAGAATATTTTCCACGTGTTCCAAGAGAGCAGGGAACTCTAAAATGTATGACTCCTTGTTACACGGTTCCACTTTTTATTTGATTTTAATTTTATTAATTAAAGAACAAATTAAGCTAAAAAGGCTGGTTGAAAAGCCTGTAAGAAAAATGGAGCTTCTCAGTTCCAATCCTTTTCACTGGTAATTCCCAGACCTCAGAGGCAGATTTTTTTTCCATTATTTAAAAAACTTCCCCTTAGTGCCTGGATGGCTCGGTCTGTTAAGCGTCCGACTTCAGCTCAGGTCATCATCTCACGGTTCGTGGGTTCGAGCCCCGCATCAGGTTCTGTGCTGACAGCCAGAGCCTGGAGCCCGCTTCAGATTCTGTCTCCCTCTCTCTCTGCCCCTCCCCCACTCATTCGCTCTCTGTGTCTCAAAAATAAAAAATTTTAAAAAATTTAAAAAACAATAAAAATTTCTTCCTAGTATATATTTCCTTTTTATTTTTTATTTTTTTAAATATTTTTATTTCTTTCTAGGAGAGAGAGAGAGATAGTTGAGCAGGGGAGGGTCACAGAGAGAGGGAGATACAGACTCTGAAATAGGCTCCAGGCTCTGAGCTGGCAGTCAGCACAGAGCCCGACGTGGGGCTCGAACCCACGAACCGTGAGATCATGACCTAAGCGAAAGTCGGACACTTAACCGACTAAGCCACCCAGGCACCCCCCTAGTATATATTTCCGTATTTCTAAGTGACATATTACTATTTCTTAATTTTTTAGTTGTTCATATTATGCACTGACATTTATGCTAAGTTCTGGTCATACTTCTCAATTGTTTGGTTTTGCTTCTTTATTCAATTTGAAATAAGTTATTATTATGATAAGGTTTTTTATAATAGGTTCTAATCCTACTTCCCATTTTCTTCTACTTAATTATTCACAAATTATTATTCATCATTCCTCTATGAATTCATTATTAAATCATCACAATTATGTGATGAGATTTAATTTTGAGCCTTGTTTACCCAGCATTTTAAACAATAATAAAATTAAACAAATCTAATGCCCAAACACAAGTAACTGGTAGAATAAATGATGGCATAACATTTTATTAGATTATAATACATCTGTTGAGATTTATTTTCAGAAAAATATCTTTAATATATTGTAACAGGAAAGAAGTATTTTAAACGACAGTTATAGTATTAAGTTAACAACATTGTCTGTTTTGCTACCAGTTAAGAACCAGAAAAACATATTTCATCTGATTTCTACAAATCTTACTCCAGATGTTTAATGCACATTTAGTTGGACTATATCCCCTGGGAAAGGGGAGATGATTAAATGCAGAAATTGAGAATATAAGGCAAACATTTCTAACATTTTCTCTACCCCCCACCTGGTATTGATAGATAGCCAATCACCCTCCAGGTCATGTAGGTGTTTTCATTTATTTTCTGCTTTTACTTTTCTGTGCATTAATTATATGATGGATTTACTCCGGACCGTAAGTTTTCGCTTCTTCAGGTTTTTTTCTGGGATATCCTTCAGTGCAGCCTCCTCTTCTGGATGAAGAGAAATCTGCTCTCTTTCAGGAAGGATCGTCTCCATGGGGCAGGGAGGGCTCCTGTGTGAGTTAATCCAACCATGGGCCTGTAAATTCTGTACCCATCTTGGGGACTTTGTTCACCAGGATGACCAAAAAATCTTCATCTGTTTGTTGACATCATGAAGCAGTGACTCAAACACCAAATTTGTTTTGTTTGGCTTTTATTCCCTCTGTAGTCTGTTTTTAATTTAGCTGTTTCTAAGAGTAGACTTTTTTTTTTTAAGAGATTTTATTTTATTTTTTAATGTTTTATTTATTTCTAGGAGAGAGAGAGACAGCGTGAGCAGGGGAGGGTCAGAGAGAGAGGGAGTCACAGACTGAAACAGGCTCCAGGCTCTGAGCTGGCAGTCAGCACAGAGCCCGACGCGGGGCTCGAACCCACAAACCGCGAGATGATGACCTAAGCGAAAGTCAGACGCTTAACCGACTAAGCCACCCAGGCGCCCCAGACTTTTTTTTTTTTTAATGCCACTTGGTACTTGCTGCACTTTCAACACCAATACTACAATTTTTTAATACTAGAAAGCTCGTAATGATTGCATGTTTGGTGATTGCTTTTTTCTTTTATTATTATTTATAAAATGTGTTTTAGAACTACTTGGGGCCTCTTGATTTAACCTTGTCGTCTTCATATTCTTCATATGCTTATCTCAGTTTTGCTTTTGTCATCAAATAGTCAATACTTACTCCTCAGTCACTATTGTTTTATTTGTTCTGTTTAACAGAAAATGTACCACATATTAATTCATTAAGTTTTTAAAAAATAATTTTGTTTTTTTTAAGTTTCTTTATTTATTTTAAGAGAAAGAGAGAAAGGGAGAGAATGCACACAACTGCGGGAAGGACAGAGGGAGGAGGAGAGAGAATCCCAAGCAGGCTTTGCACTGTCAGCACCGAGCCCCAGATGGGGCTCCAACCCACAAACTGTGGGATCATGACCTGAGTCAAAATCAAGAGTCAGACACTTAACCAACTGAGCAACCAAGCACCCCAAATTATTAAGTTTTTTTATGTTTACTTTTTTAGTTTGAAAGAGAGAGAAAGAGGGACAGAGAGAGAGAGAGAGACAGAGCATGAGTCAGGGAGAGGCAGAAAGAGAGGGAAACACAGAATCTACAGCAGACTCCAGGCTATGAGTTGCCAGCACAGAGCCCAATAAAGGGCATAAACCTACGAACCTCAAGATCATGGCCTGAGCCCAAGTTGGATGCTTAACTGACAGAGCCACCCAGGAGCACCACCCATTCATTAAGTTTCATAAATAAATTACCATTAAAAATATACACACATACAATTTGTAATTGTTTAGTCTTCTTGACTTTATGTTCTTGATACATATATGCATTTTTATAAGTCCTTGTTTTTTATATAGAGTGTTTTTTTAAAGGGATACCTATATTGTATACAGTGCCATTTTGCATTGTTATAATCTTATTGGAAATGTTTTTATCTCCTGATAATCAATTTATTAGAAATCGTTCTTGCTAAAAATTTTCCTCATGTTCTTTGTTAGGTTTTTGGCTCACCTAGATAAGAAGTCTTTGTACTCTTTCTTCAGTGTGTCCATCTTCACTAGTGGGCTTGCAGAAAATCTTCTAGAGTCCTAATTTGCCAATCCAGACACTGTTCTTAAAGTGGTGGTTCAGGGCTCTTTCCTAGACTAAATCGGGATATACTGAGCCTTAAACAAGATTCTGAAAGGGCGATTTTCTCTATCCTTTACATATACGCACATTTACAGATAGGGTATTTCCTTACAGTTGGCAGTAATTGTTTATGCACTCTCATTTCACAGCTGGAAGTACCCCATTCCAGTCCCTAGTTTATGACGTGCATCTTTCTGGCCCCTCCCGTGTGTGTAAATTTTTGGTCTCCATTATCCTCACAACTCAAAGGTCTGACTCTTTCTTTCTGCAGGCTACTGACATTAGTTTCTGCCTACTTTTCTAGGTCTCTGTCCATGAAAGCTACATAATTTTCTATTTCTACATTTTAAGACAACTAGTTAAAATCTAAAGCATGGCTCTACACACCTCTTAACCTAAAGTTTCAAGTATTTTTCTCTATGTCATTAACAGGCTCAAATTTTGCATTTTCCTATTTGGCATCTCCCTCTTGAAGTATTACACATAGATCAAGAAGAAGAAGCACTTTTTAAAGAAAATTGTTTATTTATTTTGAGGCGGGTGGGGTAGGGGAGGTGAGAGAAAAACCCAAGCAGGAGCCCAACTTGGGGCTAGAACCATGAGATCATGACCTGGGCCCAAATCAAGAGTCAGGCGCTTAACCGACTGAGCCACTCAGGCATCCCAAGAAGGAGCTTTTTTTTTTTTTATGTTATATATCATATATTTTTTAAAAAATAATCTAGGCTTACATCGAAAAGAGGTGAATGCTAATAATCACCAAAGGCTAGTACAAGAATGTCTATGTGAGCTTTATTCATAAAAGCCATGAATTGTTGGAAATGCCCCCCCATAGTGATCAATTTTGAATTCAGTGCCTTTGTATGATAGTCTTAAAATTATATCCTGCTTGTATCATGGGTCCCACATTTTATTTAGTAAAAATTAATTGAAAAACACTCTTCTTTAATGAAAGAAACCAATCCCTTCTTCAAAAAAATGCTAAAATTTTAAGAAAAAATAAAGAATAAAACTCTGAGTTCTCTGATAGTTAGAATTCAATAAAAACATATTACTTTTGAGTTCTAGGAAGAATGGAAAAAATGATTGTGATAAACATTTGTTTACTCACCAGTGTTCTGCTTCTATGGTCACAACTGTAGGAATAATCACCTGTTAATCCTACTGTCACTAATAAATTATCTGTATATGTATTACTAGTTTATATATATATATATAAACTGTATATTTATAAATATATAAAAACTATATATTTTTATATATATATACTTATTAGAAAAGAACATTTCAACCATAAATTTGATAATAGTAAAAAAATGTAAAAAAGGACAGTCTTTTTTTTCAGTAAGTAATATCATGTATTTGAAGAAGTTTGTGACATATTATACAAAGAGAAATTATGTTCTGACTTTGTTATTTTTTCCCATTTTCTTTCTCTGTGAAAACTTGAAAACTAAGAGAATAGCTTCGTTTCCTCAATTATATATGATTCCTATGTGAATTATTATAACAAACATATTAAGTATGGTGCCATAGCATTGATTTTATCTTCTTTCAGAATTGCCTTCTCTATTTGCTGCATATATAGAACATCACATGTAAGGTGTTCAATTACCTCCTGTCATTAACTTTTTGTAGAAGTTTGGCATATAATTGTGCCTATATTAATCTGGAGTTTGTATACTTAAGTATTGAAAAATAGAAAATTTTCTTAATTATTTCAGGTAATTATTTTATATTATTTTAATATTTAAATATTTTAGAATCAACTACATAATTTGTCTGCTACTGCCATTTCTGCAAAGTGAATAAATAGAAGTTTGCTTGCCTTTTACGCTGAAGAAAATAAGACAATGATGTTAAAAAAGAAAAAAAAAAGTTTGCAATATCTTAAAGGTTCCAGGCAGTCAGGAGAATGCTGAAGAAAGACCAGCTTTATGTTTCCTGTTCCTTGAAGTATTCTACCAACACTTTCCTCTGCCCACTGGGGCATTGCTTCTTATTCAATATTTTAAATCCTTTTAGAAATAAGAGTAAAACTGCTATGAGTGAGAAAGATACAATTTCTTAAAAAGAATTCGAGTGGAAACTCACTTATTCGAATCCATTTCCTCTCACCCAGGTTTTGGGATCCCAGCAGCGCTGATCCTCATTAGAACATGTACTCCACTGACTTTTGTATAGAGCACTGTGGAACACACAGCAGATTTTGCATTCATACCAAGTTACTTGAATAGTAATTCTCATCAACACCACACTCTGTGATACAGGAAAATAATTGTAGACTCTACATCCAACAGTAAATTGCTTTAGAGAAAGGACAGGAAAATAATTATTTCAGAAAATCTTAGTGATACTCAATTTTTGCTAATTCTGATTTGGTGACAATTGGCTTGCCCCATGTCTTGAAATTTATGTCTGCTTAAGTTACAATTTTATTTACAGATCGAATTCATAGTGTAAATGAGTTTGCAATGAAAATAATTATTACTGAAAGTGAAACAAAATTAAAATAACCTTTTGACAACACTCAAGTTTTAGAGACACTCACAGATGTATAATTGGAATGATACTAAAGATATAAACACATCTTTAACTCAGATTCACTCGGGACCTCTATATAGCTATGCTTTAAAAAAATAGTAGCTATATTTCTAGATAAGGTAATTAATTAAGATTAGGTTTGGCTACACATAAGAGAAAACCCAAATAATTGGCTTCAACAAGAGAAAGGCTTATTTAGTTATCCCATTAAATATGTCTATAACTTGCTAGGCAGCTCCAAAACCATTAGAGACACGAGCTACTTTCATTTCTCTGCTGTGACACTTGAGGCCTGGCCCTTTCCTTTGTAGCCAAGATGGCTATTACTCCTCCAAACTCACATCCAGTTCTGAGCAGCAGAGTGAAGGGAAGAACAGCATGTCTGCTCCCTTTACAGAGACCTTTCCTAATCCCCAGGTTGCCTGTGGACTTGTAAGTGATGTCATCCAGCTTTTTAGGTACACTGAAAATGGTAACAGATGTTGAGGTAGGCACTTTTTGTTTTTATGGTAGTGAAATAGCAGAACGACATTTTTATTAGCTTGGTAGGTCATGTAAACTACCATTGTATACCTAAAATACAAGCTCATTAACAATTGTAGAAACCCTAATGTCAAGGGAATACGTTTTTCTTTTAAACAAAGTACTGAATCTTGGCAATCATAACATTTCTTCTCAAAATTTTTGTTACAGATTCAGAAAAAAAAGAAATATTGCTATTTTGATTCTACCCACCATTCTGTGTTTTATTATGTATTTCTGTGGGGAGGAGGAGGAGGGTGGGAAGGATGCTATTCTGTGCTGAAGTTGGGAGTGCGCCTGATGGCAGCTCTCTTGCTCAAATTTCCTACCTTGTGGGTGCCTGCCATCTTTCTTGCACCACCCAGCTCCAAGAATCCGTGTCTATCAGAGACTGATCCTCTGTATCCTCTCACGGGGGATCCTCAAACTAGCTCTGGCACATCAAGCCTGAAGCAGATATTAGTGGAAATGTTATTTTGCCCAGAATTCATTAAAAATAATAAGGAAGAGAAAATTGATCCAATGAGCAAAGGGAAAATGGTGAAAGCTGTATCTGTTCTCTTCATAGATTTCTGAAGAATAAAAACCACTTATAAATGTATTGATTTTTCTCAAAATTCTACAAAATGTTATCACACAGAAAGAAATACATATTTTTCTTGCTGAATATGCTTTGACTCAACTCCAAAATGACTAGTATTGTTTTCCTGTGTTTGAGAGCTTTTGACTACTTCCTGAGACTGATCTCAGTCTTAAGGGAGACCAAATGGTCTGCGCTCTCAGGAGAGGGAATACCAACATGAATAAATTCTTTTTGATCTCATAATGTCTTCTCTGATTCAAAGGAAAAAAGGTGTATGATTTGATTGCTCAAAAGAAAGAAAGATAGCATTCCTTATGAGATAAGACACATTTAAAATTTTACTGGTAGTTTGTAGGAAAATATTAAACAATGTCTTTTCAAAATAGTGTTATTTTCTTATTAGCTAGAGAGTTGATAAAGTATTTTTCTTTTCTTAATTAAAAAATTTTTAATGTTTTACTTATTTTTGAGAGAGAGATTGACAGTGTGAGCAGTGGAGGGGCAGAGAGAGAGGAAGACACAGAATATGAAGCAGGCTCCTGGCTCTGAGCTGTAAGCACAGAGCCTGTGGGCTCAAACCCATGAATTGTGAGATTATGACCTGAGCCGAAGTTGGACACTTATCAGACTGAGCCACCCAGGCGCCCTGTTAAAGTATTTTTAATGAAATGATTCAAAGTTGAGAATCATGAAGTTCTCAAAGTAGACTGACTTTGAGTTCCTGTCTAGAAATAAAGCTTGTGGTAGAGTCTTCCAGTGCTTTCCTACTGTGCTATTCTATCACTGAAATTNACAATTTGGGCTGTTGAGTCAGATAGAGGCTCATGCCTTATTTAGTTTATTTCCTCAACCACAATTTTAAGCATCCTAGATATGGCTTTTCAAAAACTGCATTTAGAAATGTCACTTGCATCCCCTCAGGGTAATTATAAGTACTAAATGAGAAAAAAAAAAGAGAGAAAGTTCTTTGTAAAGCACTTCATGCAAATTAACTTACTGTATAAAGTCTTAGTAATATATTTAATATTGTTTTAAGAAAGATAGCAGACTTCCTATAACTCTAATCTTCAAAAGTATGTTTTTTGATCACAAATTGTGGTTTTTGCTGTTAGGCAGAAAATATCTAATTAAAGACAGTAAGATAGAGACAAAATGTCAAGTGTTATTTAAATTCCAAACAATATATAGTTTTTGTTCTTTGTACTCCAAGGATCAAAAGTACTCTATCATTAGATACCATCAATGGATTTCATGGATAACTTTATGATGTAATGCATAATCAATCCAACCGTAAGTATGTGATTTAACAAAACAGGAAGTTCGAAGAATACATAGATAGATGTATAGATATATGAATATATATCTCAACAATTTCATATTTGTTCAACTTAATTTAACCTCTTATCATTTAAGTGTACTAATTATATTTCATTGTAATGTAAGAAATTAAAAAATAAACATAGTATATGTCTGGAAAATGAATATTACAGCATTTCTCAAGGGGTGGGGTTGGCAGTTTTGTTTTGACCTAATATTCATTCCCCCTTTTGCAGTAATAGTACTTGAATATCCCTACAGAACAGTCTTTTGCTTTGCAGAATTTGCTGACTCAACTCACAAAGCTGAGGTGTGTAACTAAAAGCTTGCTTGCAAAGCATAGCTACAGTGACAGGATCATGGGTGGACGTATGGCCTTACTCGCTGTAGACTGGCACTTTCATATTCAATAAATTAGAAAACAGCAAAAGCAATAAAGGGGAAATCCAAGTAAAAAATTCCAGCGATGATGCATAAGGAAGGCCTGGATAAGAGTAAAGGGCAATGAATGCATTGGTGAAGGAAAGTACAGGTGGGTTCACATAATCTTATAGATTGAAGAGCCAATCTAAAGTTGTATCTAATGAAGCCATACAAAACTATAGTACAGTGTTTTACATTTAGCCATCTTTCCTTTAGTAACTCCAGTTACTTTAATAAGAAGCAATATACAAAAATATGTAAAATAGAGAGAGATGTTTGTTAGGTCTATAACTTTCCTGAAAACGTGCACAGTTTTGTTCATATACATTTGTTAGAATTGTGTGATTGAATCAAGTGGCAACAACAATTTGCTGTCTCGACTGGAGCTTTGACTCAATGACTCAAGGTTTCTTGAGGGGAATTGAACAAAGCTGACTTTGATTTTACTGTGACAATTAAATATTTGTGGAATGATAAAAGTTCCTCATTTTAATTATAAGATGTATACTTATTAGCATAAAGCAAAAGGCTTCACTGTGAAGCTGTTTTGAATGCTCTGTACTGATCTCATCCCAGGCTAAAAAAAAGTAGACATTGGTCAACCTGCTTTAATAATAGAAAACAAACACCATTTCTCTGGATTACACTTTCCAACCGAGTTGATTTTATTAAACCTTTCACTAGTTTCATCAAGATGTGTTGTAGTCAAACCCACAGTCACAGAGATCAAGGGAGAATGTCTGCTTTAAGTGGAACGTGTTTACCACAAGTAATTTTTAACAAATACTTCACAGCACAAATGCTTAATGACTATATACATTTTCTGTAAAAGGGCATCTTTGTGTCTAATTATAACTTTATTTCTCTTTTAAGTACATTATGTTCAAAAGATCAGTGCTGCTTTTTGAGTAACCCAGGACATTTTGGTTATTTTTATGGCCATGAGTTTTATGATGGAGCCTACTTATACAGAGATATGAAAATTTTAAATATAAATTCTATTTTTTTAAATATTTTTATTTATTTCAAGGAGAGAGAGACAGCATGAGCAGGGGAGGGTCAGAGAGAGAGGGAGATACAGACTCTGAAACAGGCTCCAGGCTCTGAGCTGGCTGTCAGCACAGAGCCCGATGCGGGGCTCGAACCCACGAACCGCGAGATCATGACCTAAGCGAAAGTCGGACACTTAACCGACTAAGCCACCCAGGCGCCCCTTTAAATATAAATTCTAATATATTATACCTACAGAATACACATTTGAGTGATTTTTCACATCTTTATATGATCAAATTAGGATATAATTATCCTATTTACTCTACCCCAAAGCATGTATTTTTTCCACCATCACTTTATGCTTTTACTGACTTTTACTCACTCACTTATTGAAGTCAATTTAATGAATGTTTACACAGTCCCTAATATGTGAGTTGCTGAAAGACACAAACAGACTGGACCAGACAAGTTCATCCTACTTTTCTTATAATGCTCAGTGAAGAACACATGTTACTTATGAGATATAAACAGCAGGCTGTAGAGAAGCAAAACAACAACAAGCAAAAAATAAAAGTAGAGAGATCGATTCTTTCTGGTGATATTAGGGAAGATTACATAAAAGGATAGAGTAGGGATCACTTCTTGACGTTGAAAGATTTCAAGTCTTGTCCATTTCTAAATATGTTCAGTGAGAAATATTTTCTGATAACTTCACAAATGGTAAAAGTTATTTTTCCTGAATAATAATTTTCCATATCTAGAAATTAATTCCTGGGGATGTTGTAGTAGTTACAAGTATATAATTGCCTCACTGGATATATGGTTAAAAATTTTAAAAAAATATCTACTATTAAAGATTTCTAGAATGGATTCTATACCCAGATGACAGTGTATTATTCATCTGTCAAAAGAAACTAGTGAAATTTATCTACACCAATGTAAAATGGTATTCAGCATATATTAATTAAGAACCAAATTTTGTCAAAGATTACAGTCATACCTACTAGAATAAGTTTATACATAACCATGACAAGAGGAATTTATACCAACCTCCTTTTTTCTTAAGATTAGTTATTTGTTTTTGAGGGGGGGAGAATCTCAAGTAGGCTTCATATTGTCAGCACAGAGCCTGATGTGGGGTTCAAACTCAAGAATCGTAAGATCATGACTTAAGCCTAAGTGAGATGCTTAAACGACTTAGCCACCAGATGCCCCAACCAACTCTTAATAATTGTATTCTTGGTGTTTCAGTCTGGGTGGACTATCACTTTATATAAAATACATTTGAGTAATCATTGAACTTGTGAAGATACAGATACTACTTCTGAGATCAGAAACCTATAAAGATATTCACTGATCTCCTTAAGGACCTAAAGAACGTTTTTAGCTACCATCTTATTTTTCTCTTCCTCTTCTTTGATTCTTCACCTCTATTCCTTACTCAAACAAGGCTTTCCGGTTTTACTTTATCTCATCATAATTTTTCAAGGAAAAAAACAGAGAAAGAAAAAGGGAGAAGGGGGGAATATATCATCTCTTAGTGTAATTAAAATATTATTTCTTTCAGGCTTTATGTAAGAGTACTCTTTTCCCTTGAACCATTATATTCTGTCATTTTCTTTTTACCTCTATCTTCTTACTGACTCCTTTTAAAGATTTTTTGTCTGTTCTTTAGCAGTAGAGAAAACATTTGTTGTTTACCCAACAATCATTCCCATTTTTTATACCTGATAATTAAATTTCATCTTTCTTAAAATTTTAACTCTTCCCCATCATTTCTTGAGATTTACTGCATCCTTGACAGGGAGGTAGATCCTAAGTGGACTGAGTCAATTGTAGCGGTTCCATTTCCTGTCTAATAATAGATTTAAAGATGGCCATGTGTTGTGGTCATATTCAATGAGATTTCAAAACATATCAGAGGTCATTAATATAAATTTCTTTCTCTCTCTCTGAATTTGCCTTATTTTAATATGATACCTGCATCTGTTGCAGTACTGTGTAACCAGAGTACAGAGTAACAGAGTCAAAAATGAGGATGGTGGAGCACAGACATAAAAGACATTCCAAACTTGGGGGCGCCTGGGTGGCTCAGTAGGTTAGGCATCCGACTTCGGCTCTGGTCATGATCTCATGGTTCGTAAGTTCGAGCTCCGTCTTGACCACTTCCTCATTGTGTACTAAGTGCGATATTCCACAAATCACTTACTCTTTCCAAGATCTCTCATCTATAAAATGGGGGACAAATGTAATTATACATATCATATAGTGTTGTTATATAAATTAAAAGGGTTTATAAGTGTAAAACAGTGTACGGAAAAGTACTCAGCCATGATAATTTCAGCCATGATAATTTATTTTCTCCTTGATGTTTATCCTCCTCACTTCACTCCAACCACTCCTGTATTAGTTCAAGCCCTCACTCATCATTTCTTATTTGAATTACAGAATTCAAGGCGGGAATTACACTTCCCCCATCTCCTTTCTCAACTACATTCAACCCATGCCCATGTTCTGAGAGATATCAGCCAGTTCCTTCTTCTGTCAGTGACCTTTCTCAGAAAATTCTGTTCATATAACCCCTGGCATGGAATCTTTCCATGATTCCTATTGCCAATGGCATAAAAACCTAAGCCCTGTGGCTCAGCAGAGAAGGCCCTGCCACTCCTGTACCGGCATCTCTCCTGCTTTGTCCCAGAAGCACCAGGTTTTGCAGGTGCCATTTCTGATGACTAGAAAGCGTTTCTCTTTTTTCTTTACTTCTGTTACATGTTAGTCTTTCAGGATCATCCAAGTTTCATCTTCCTCCAGACATTCTTCTTTACATCTTGAGGGCTCACTAGACACTTATGGCCTGTGCATGCTTGTATGTCTAGTATATTATTTCCCTGTATTACAAATATTTGTTTGTGTACTAACTGTTTCTTATTTTCTTGTTTTCTTAGGATATATGCTATGTGGAGCCAGATATTGTGCCTTTTATCTCCGTATCCAAAGGACCTACTATATTGATGGCCACATGACAATTATTCAATAAATGTGCTCACACAAGAAATTAATGACTTTTGTCTAACCCTTCGTATCTCACCACCGGAAATCTATTAGCCTAAAATCTACCAATACATCTAAAATACCACATTGCCCCGAGGTAATCTCTCTCTCCTTGGAAATCACTGAATCTATGGAATTCAGTAAGCAATTAGCTCAGTGTATCAATAAAACTCTCATTTATTATATTAACTTACCTGTTAAGTTCACTCAAGAACTATTTCTTGAAGAGCTACTATGTGCCAGACTCTGTTGTGGAAAGTGAGGACACATCAATGAAACAAAAATGATTAAAGTTTCTTCTCGAAGAAGCTTTTATTCCAGTATGTGGTGACAGAAAATCTTTTACTACTGTCTATTGGTTCCAATTTTCTCAACTTCCCAAGAAGATTATAATCTTCAAGTATCCATGGCTTTATCTCACACTTCATAGTTCCCAAAATGCTGACATCGTTCCTTGAATTTAAATGCTCTATTTCTCAACCACTATTCCCTGTCTCTCTTCATCTCTTTCCTCTGTTTCCTGCCTTTTTTCTCACTTTCTTTCATTTTCACTCCGAAGAAAACATATCTTCAATTATATATCATTACACCATATAGTTTCTCTCAAATTTCACATGTATTTCAACTATTCCGTTCTGCCTTTCAGGCACTTGAGAATTTTGTATTTTAGTGCTGAGAAGCTTGGAATAAGCACTGATAATGAGCATATGAAATTTCATCACAGTAGTCTGTTTTCCTGAATCATGTGCTGCTTTCTCCTGAAATGTGACCCGATGAGGTTCCTTTGAGTCTAATGCTGATGTCTCCTGGATCACAAATGCTACTTAGGTGTGGTTGGTAAAGGAGACAAATGTGCTCACCTGATTTTTCCCTTTTGAGTCAAAAATAAAATTCAAGTACTCACTACCTATTTCATGATTAATGCACACTTAAACCTCAAAATTCATGTACAGGATCAAGATTGCTCATCTCCATTTTGTTGGGGAATGTGACAGTCAAAAACAAGGTCTTCACCTTGTTGGCTTTACCTTTCAGTAATTCTTTAATGTGAAGATTACTATGATTTCTACTTTATGGTTTTGTTTCTTTTTTTTTCATATAACAAGAAGCCATAACTTTATTAATGACAGAAACAGTACAAATTTCAAACCAAGCTGCAGTTATTCTTTTGAAACACCAAAAAAGGGTCCTCATTTTTTTGTTACGTTGTTAATTCCATAATAGCATTTACAATATCATGACTGTTGTTTTTCAGGGCTCGGACCGCCTTTGCTCTTGACCCATTTGCTTGTGACATGACCAGTTCTACGTCCTTAACCTCTACACCTGTTACATCAACCTCTTCCTCTTCACTCTCTTCTTGCACAGTTGGAGTCTGTGTGTTTTCTTGAATGTTTGAGACAGCTTCACCTTGAACTTTTTACTTCTCAGCAGCTGCTAGTTGTGCTGCTGAAATAAATCCTTGATCTTGGCTTCCCCAAAAACTATATAGGTATCTGAAGTTGGGCTCTTGTAGACATCTGGTTTTTGATGACAAAGAAGATATTCTTAGATTTCTGGATAGGGACTCTTGTAACCCCTGTAACCTGTGCAAGGCCTCGTTTGGACACAGGCTTCTGTGCCTTCTTTTCACTCCGGCTCTGTTTTGCTTTACTGACTTGTTCTTTATCGATTTCAGCTGCTGATGCCAGCTGGGCTTTTTGGGTGGTTGCCTGTGTGGATTCCTGTTCCTCAAGCTCTGGTACTGATTCATCACTGTCGGATTCTGTTCCAGACCCTGTCTCAGCCAGGGGCGGTGGCAAGTTCTGCTCTGTAGCATGGATGGTTTCTGTGGCTTCACTAGGCATTTTGTGTTGGAATGTGGAACCAAGATGGCGGCAGAAAGAGCTTTACAGTTTTGTTCCTAAGTACCTACTCTCTTACATGTGTGAATGCTTGTGTGTGTGTGTTTGTGTGTATATATTGTATGACACCCATTTCCCCTTAAGTGAATGGCCTTAAGAAAATTGGGGGAGGGGGAGGATCACGATAAGGGAATGTTTTATAGAACTCCTTAATAATTATGTAACTAACAAACTGCTCTTGTTTTATAAATTAAATTGATCTAGATAATCCCAAGGAAGAAACAGAATTTTAATTAATGTATAAAGTTACTTGGGAGTTACTGGACACAAAGCTACTAGATTCCATTTTTGACATTAGGCAGAATGTATGTAAATTCCAGTTTCAGCGAAATAATGCTTCTTAAGGTTTTTGGACTCCTTGTTTTTTTAATGTTCTTATACTAAATACAATACAAATTGAATTATTGAAAAGAATATTCGTATTCTGCAAATAAAAAGAACTTGCTTGAGGATATTTTACTTTGGCTCCTAAATAAAGCATAGTTAAGGACAATCACTATAATATAAATTATGACAGATTTCCCTGGGTATTGCTGCACAAACTCACATAGGATTAACATCTTAAGTATCAGAACAAAGTAAGAGTAGTAGACCTAGTCCCTCAAAAGGATCTTATAAAGAAAAAACCTTTTAGTAAATAATAGATGTTAGCAGCATTAATATTTAAATAATTAATTTTCTCTTATCACATAACCTTACTGAACAATCAATAAAATATAGGATGAGAATGGCTAGATCATTTTTGAAGAATTGCTCAAATATGTTTGAAGTAATATATTGTAGAATCTATATATAAAGGGGGATCATAGACTCCTAATTTACCCATATAATTAAAATCATTTAAATGTTTTATCATCCTTGGAAGAGATACCATTAATGACAGAAGCCAGAATATGAAGTACTATGTGATGCATTTTTTTGTTGATTTTTAAACCAAGCTTCCTTAGTCTGATATCTTGGCATTTAATTGACTTTCATCCAATAAATCAGCAAATATTTATGGAGTAACATCAGGTACCATGATAGGCACAGGGGAATCAGTAATGAATAAAACAGACAGTCTCCTCACTTAGAGATTTTGTATCCTATAGACAAAGAAAGACAGTAAACAAATATATATGGTATGTAGCAGTTGATTGTGAGTGTTGTGGAGAAAAATGAACATTAGGAGAGGGAATTTTCATATTAAAAATACCATCTCTTTGGTCTAAGATTAAATGTCCAATTTTTATATAATAAGAAGACATTTTTAGATCATTCAAAACCTTCTGAATTACTTGAGAGCAGTGGAATTAAGAGAAAGAAAACTATTTTATATCTATCAAGGCACCTTGAGAATGCTGGAAAACACAATGAAGTTAAAAGACATGTGTGGTCAGAGGTACCTTGCAGAGGTAGGAGGCCAGATGGATGATGAATAAAAATAGAATATAAATAAGTGCATATCATGAACAAACACCTGAGTCAACATGCTTAGCAAGGCAAAGTACAAGTCTGAGTGGAAGAGGGCATATCATAAGATAACCAGGTAGGATAGGGAAGATTTTATTAACTTCAGATTTTAAATTCAATATTAAATTCATATTTAACTCAAATATTAAATTCAAAAAGTTTAATTTATTAATTATTGCTTTGTACTGTTATAAATTGAAGACTGTGTTATCTCCTCTTAAAGAGCTAAAGCTGGAGCTACAGTTGGAGATTTCTAGAGAAATCTTAATGTGTCCTGGGTCATGGCATTAGTTTTACTTAATTGGGACAGCAGCTTGCTCCATAAAACCAATGTAGGAGAAAAATGTACTTTATAGTTTGGATTTTTTTCACCACAATAATTCAACATACGCTATTGGGATTCTTTCTGTTTTAATATATGTGACTTAATAGAAATTTATACCAAAGCCCAGATGCTATCCTATCCGAAAGAAACAACTTGTGAAGTTCAATATAAGTGAAAATGCTTCTATTATGAATAAACTTTAGAAAAGTTTCCTTAACTCACTCTCCAAGACATAGTCAATGATTTATCTAGTTTTTTCTAAATTCTCTCCTATATTAATTGATATTCTGGAATAGGCTGTTATGCATCTATATGAAGAGATGTCATCTGAGAAATAATGTGACTTCTTTGAATGAAAATTGAAACACTAAATATAGAAAAATAGTGAAGTTGATTATCCCATAGAGTTGAACTTACATGCCCTTCAAAGAGAGAAGAATTGACCCTATTATTCAGCAGCTTATAAACAGTCTCAATGAACAAAAATTGCATTGTGTTTAGTCTTCATTTGTAAATGACAAATTTTCAGATTTTAATTTTTGGCCTTGATTCATACTCAAGTTGAAGTCATTTTAATCAAATAATTGTGGTTCTGGAAAACAGAACACAATTTGTAAAGTTAAAAGGAACACTTTAAAATTTCCCACATTTAAAGTCTTTATTAAATCTTGGTCTAGACTAAACAGGAGAACTCATTAATAAGCTATTGAGTGAAATAATACTGCCTCCTACACATGGAACACTTGTTTATTATATAATAAAGCTGAAGTCACTATTTAAGCTCACTAGAATAATTGATAGATTTAAAACTTTCTTTCAAAATATATCAGTAAAATTTTTAAAAAAATTATTATGCTTATTTATTTTGAGAGAGAGACAGAGTGTGAGCAGGGGAAGGGCAGAGAGAGACAGAGACACAGAATCTGAAGCAGGCTCCAGGCTCTGAGCTGTCAAAGCACAGCCTGACATGGGGCTCAAACCACAAGCTATGAGATAGTGACCTGAGCTAAAGTCAGAAGATTAGCCAACTGAGCCACCCAGGCACCCCCAAAATATATCAGTATAATTTAATAAAGTACTATGATCAACCAAAAATCCTATATCACAGCTTATTTATTTACATCATCAATGGAAGCACTTGATTATTTTCTTATGAAGAACAATTTATTCACTTACATCTCAACAAGTGCCACACTATACGAGCAATGACAGCGGAAAAATATACCATCAAAGGAGAACTAATTATAATGGGGGAAACTTCAAATTGTCCACATCTCTGTAATGAGTGGTGCTAAGAAATAACCAGCACTCCCAGAAATATAATCAGCAGTGAAAGAAATACAGAAATGTAATCATCAATGACAAAAATGTAAAAACATTATCACCAGTGGTTCAGAACAATCATGTAACTCTTTAATAGAGTGTTGATACAGTTTATATATCTTTTAAGCCCATAAAGGCATTTGAAAAACTGGCTATCCAATTTACATATAGCCGTAAACATAAAATAATTGTGATTATTATCAAAATTCCATGATTCTAAGTACTGGGATTGGAAATGAGGTTTGTAAATCCTCATAAAAGTTGAATATTATCTTTGCCAAATTCCTTCACTTGATAAATCTCTTTTTTGATATGGAGAAAAGCCACAGCCAGTGCATTTCTATGTGACACCTGAGTAGCTAACCATGTCCTACAATTCTCTTAAGCCTTTCAAGTGGTTCTTTTATGAGTTCTAGCCAATTTTTTGATGTAACAGCTGGTAATTGTCTAATTTAATCCATTCAGCTGCTCTCAACTTCTACAATAAACATCAGTTAGTTCTTCATTACAACCATGTGTAGAACTATCTGAACTAAAGAAGATAATTATACTACTTGTCCCAAGAAAGTATCAGTTAATCCTGATTGTATAAGCATAATAGTTTGTCCAATTTACATTTCCTTCTGCCTAAAGTGATCATGAGGGCATCTGTCTAGTGATAAACTGACACTTATGTGAACATTTTACAGAATTCTCTAATTCCATAAAAATTCTAGGCTGATTGTATAATTTATTGATCCAATGATATCTCTTTTAACAATGAAAATGGACTCTATTAATGATTACATGAAGACATTTGGCACATTCTATATATAAAATCTCCACATTCCAAATTCTAGTTATCAAAAAAGTTCAAGATTTACAGAGAGGAATTAAGAACTTAAGAAACGGAGATAACTCCTCATGTTTTTATCAGCACAGTGACAGGAAAAACTGGAGCCTCAAAGTTTGACTGACCTAAAGTTTTTTTGTGTGAGGTTTCAACTACTTGAGAATTTGGAAGAAATAATCAAAAGCTACTTCCCAATTCTCTATTCTTCCTGGTTGAGGGGCCTTATAAACCTAGAATGAGACTTTCCTCTTAGAACTAAACAGATTTTATTTCCCAGGAACGAGAAGACAAATGTGCCTGCTTCCTCTAAGGAAGAGGTAAAGAATGCATAAAGAGAGGTATCTGAGCTCCTATTTCTGTACCGGAGAGCCTAGAATTAATAAAATAAGCATAAAAGCATTATTTTAATAGTATTTTTTGCAGGAAAAGAAGCATAGAACAGGGTGGAAGTTCTACTCACACTTTGATGATTGGCAACAAAAACCAAACAATCCTTTGTTGCCTTGGTTTGATCTTACTCTCCCTTTCATCCCGATGGCTATTTACAATATTCCACACTTTCCTCGAAACGTATCTACCTCTGTCCCCCATTCATGTTTCTTAGAGAAAACTGAAGAAAGAAAAATCCCTCAGCTCTTTACTCACTTGAGAAAATCCATTTAGGCTAGCATTATATGAAGACTAGCAAAATATAATCAGTATCATCCTCATTCTTAGAATCTGGACACTCCTATGGATTTCTGCATTTATCTCATGTGAAATGTCTTCTTTTGTAATTTGTTTTTCACTAAACAAGAATTTTTTTTGAAAAATTTGAATTCTTAACAGTTTAATAAAAGTAAGAAAAGTTTTTATTTATTAAAAATTTTTTTTAAATGTTTGTTTTTGAGACACACAGAGAGAAAGACATAGAGAGACAGAGCATGAACAGGGGACGGGCAGAGAGAGAGGGAGACACAGAATTTGAAGCAGGCTCCAGGCGCTGAGCCATCTGCTCAGAGCTCAACACGGGGTTTAAACTCATGAACTGCAAGATCATGACCTGAGCCAAAGTAGGATGTTCAACCAACTGAACCACCCAGGCGCCCCAAAAAGTTCTTAAAATCTACAAACATGGTGTCTCTAGACATCACCTATATCTCTGTGAAAGATAATGCAGTAGTTTGGTAGTACAACAAGAAAACTTACAGATAATAAAACAGTAATGATCACTGCATGATCCTTCTGGGTGATTCCACTCTTTGTCCACTTCCTTATTATTTTGGTCATTTTTTAGCATGGGATAATAATCGATGAGTAATGCTGAAATAGTACCTAGAATAAAAACATTACAAAATATTTCAAAATTCCTCTTTGTTTTTTAAAGTAAAAAATTTGTAAAAGATCAGTCTTTATAAATCGTTAGAAATGTGCAATGAACATTACATTGAGTCTAGTGAAACTTGATGACACAAGAATTAAGGATGAAAGTTTGAGGTTACTCTGCTTGCATAAAAGCATACTCACTGAAAATATAACTGAATATTAAAGGCAGAGTAATATGATAGCAGAGGAATGAAGCCATAAACACTGTGCTATACTTATGACTGTTACATGAAATATAACTGGAGCTTCTTCTTTTTTCTCGCTTACTGTATAATATACATTATTCTTTTTTTTAAAATTTTTTTTAATGTTTTATTTATTTCTAGGAGAGAGAGAAACAGCGCGAGCAGGGGAGGGTCAGAGAGAGAGGGAGACACAGAATCTGAAGCAGGGTCCAGGCTCTGAGCTGGCAGTCAGCACAGAGCCCGACGCGGGGCTTGAACCTACGAACCGTGAGATCATGACCTAAGCAAAAGTCGGATGCTTAACCGACTAAGCCACCCAGGCGCCCCTAATATACCTTATTCTTATTTCACTTTCTACTTTGCTTCTCTACTATGTATGTACATTATACGGTGGTTGTTGCATTTACTATTTCATTCCCATATGGAAAATACCAGTGTAATACTACTATAGGACTGAAAGGATAGACATTAACTTAAACTCTAGTCTTGAGGCTTATCCAGTAACTGGGTCTGATCTTAGGCTGTCTTCATTGGAAACAAGGTTAAATACTCTTAATCATTTGTGAGAGGGAAAGAAGGAGCAGAGGTTAATATTGGGAATAAATTCCTCATGAAGAAATATCCTGATATGAAAGAAGCCACAGGGGCGCCTGGGTGGCTTAGTCGGTTGAGCGTCCGACTTTCGCTTAGGTCATGATCTCACGTTCGTGGGTTCGAGCCCCGCATCGGGCTCTGTGCTGACTGCCAGCTCGGAGCCTGGAGCCTGTTTCAGTCTGTGACTCCCTCTCTCGCTGACCCTCCCCTGCTCACGCTGTCTCTCTCTCTCTCTCTCTCCTAGAAATAATAAATTAAAAAAAAAAAAAAAAGAAGCCACAATCTTGCACAACCATAGATTCAGTCATTAAGCCCAACAAGGTTAAGAAAACAAAAACAAAAACAAAAAAAATCAAGAGAATGGTGGTGAAGAGGAACACTTCTACCCAACTTCTGATGTTCTTTCCACAAAACAAGGTGGAAGGATGAGAAAGATTGAAAGGGAATAAATATTCCAGTTCAAAAAAACAGCATTTGAATGGCCTATAGAACTTAAAACATCCAAGGAATTTATAGAATATTAAAATGACTCAAGTGAAGTGTGTGAGGAGAAGTGGCAATATGTGAGACTAAGGAAATTTAAGGATGGGCTCTGCGAGCCATAACAAGGAACTTAATGGAAAAGAATAGAAATCATATATTTGAAAGATATTTAGAAAATCAAAGCTAGTTTACTTGATGATTGACCAAATCTGAGACAGTACTGAACAAAGAAAATTAACAAGAATAATTTCTAGGTTTCTGAGTTGGCTAATTGGATGGAGGACAATTGTGAAAGAAAACTAAAGAAAGATTTGGGGACAAAGAGGATAAGTTCCCTTTAACACATACTCAAAAGTGTTTCTATTTGAAAACTTTCAAGTAAAGATGCTAATAGTTTGGTGCACATATTTAGAAATCAGGAGAGAAATATAAACTCTATGTATTTATTTGGAAATCAACTTTCAATAGACAATACATATCATGGGAGCTATATAATATCACATGGGATTCATATATGGATGGAGGAAGGGAAAAACTAAAACAAAAATGAAAATCCCCAAAGTAATAAGTATGTAGGGAAGAATCAAAACAAAATCTGGAAAAGAATGGTAAGAAAAGTCAAGAGAGCATGGTTTTGGAGAAGGCAAGGGAAGACAGTGTTTACGGGAAGAGGGAGGGATTAGTAATGTTTTTAAGTGAAGAAGGAAAGCAATATAAGGGGCAGAAGAGTATCCATTAGATGTGATGAGAAGGAACTCACTGAGGAAATTAATAAAGGTAATGTTAATGGTTTGGTGGTGTGGTAACATATTATAGTTGGATCTGAGGAATGGCAGGTAATGGTACAGATAGGCAATCTTCAAGAAGTTGAATTCTGTTGAAAGCCAAATGACAGTGTAATAGCATGGAGTAGGGCTAGTTTTTGTGGGACTTTAAATGTATATCAGGGGCGTGTGGGTGGCTCAGTTGGTTAAGTGTCTGACTTTGGCTCATGGCATGATCTCACAGTTTGTGAGTTTGAGCCCTGCATCTGGCTCTGTACTGAGAGCTTCAGATTCTCTGTCTCCCTCTCTCCCTGCCCTTCCCCTGCTCCTTCATTTCTCTCTCTCTCTTGAAAAAGAAAAAAAACACTTAAAAATTTATATAAGTAGGTCATGTAGATATATTAGGCACTAGGCTTTAGAAGAGGCCCTAAACATAACAGCTTTATGATACCTCAACCTATGATGATAGTCAGATGAGGTCAAGGGCAGAGGAGGGACTTATTAGGTTCCAGAGATTAAATCCATTTATCAGAATAAGAAGAACAGAAGAAGTTCTTCATTTGGATTGCCTAGAAAGCTCATACTGAGGCAAAGGTTTATATGCTACTTCTTTACTAGGGACTAAATTCTCAGGGAAGGAAAGGGAGATAAAAGGGAAGTCAATCAGTCAAACCAATTAAGTATCTATGACTGGGCTGCCCACTGGTTGCCATCAAGCATGGCTGCTCGCTCATTCTCAAAGGTCCAATCAAGTACATCTCGGGGAGTCGTGAGGCAACAGGGGAGAAGAATTGATCCAGTGATCCCAACGCTGTAAGTTTCATTCCACAGACTGAACTCCCAGGCTGTGTATGAAAGGTGCCCCTGGTACCTCAAGCCTCATCATTAGTAGGAAGTTCTGGAGCAGGGTGTGAGAGATACACCAGCTCAGGAATGGTTGCCCCCATGGAAGCTGGTCAGAACTCAAACAGTTGATTAGTACAACATGCACTTGGCTTGGAACAAATGGGCCAAAGTCCTGGAGACAGGTAAGATGTAGAGAATCTGATGTAGTGCATTACAGGAGCCTGATACACAGTGGTTAAAACTATAGAAGAGATTAAGCACAATCAATAGAACATTTTGGGGTAATCCATGACAAAAATGAAAGAATATATTCTAGACTCTATTGTTCACACTCAAATGTTATGCTCTAAAGTCTCAAAAATTCTAATTCATGCATCTGAATACTTGCCTTTATCTAGCTGAGGATATATCTGGGCCTGCATTAGGGTCTATGTGCATGAGACTATATATTTGGGGTTGAGAAGAAGAGAGTAGTAGAAGTCACAAGCACAGGTATCTTCATATTATAACCTAATGTGTAGTAGAGTGCCTGAAATATAGTTGGTCCCTAGTAAATAGTTCTGAAAAGAAGAAAGGCAAATAGCATTAAAAAACCATATAATTTGCTTTTATATTTACTTAAAAGTTTGTAATTAAATCTTCCATCTTCCTTTCCCACAACACATCAAGCTTATCCTATAGGCTTAATATATTGTTGAATGATATAATATAATCATTCACGGGCAGTGATAGAGAAATATGTCTACTTATTTGCTACAGCATCTGTCTATATTTATAAAAATTTTAAATTTCCTTCTTTCAAATGTGTGCTTTAGAAAAATGCTCTTATTTTGTGGGAGAACATCTTCCAAAGCCATAAAAATACTTTTCACTGAGAGAAGCAAAACTGTTTATGACATTTTTAATTTGAAAATAAAATAAACAATTGGCTAATATGACCACTTGTATTGTCACTGAAAATATAATTCATGATTCAACGGATCAGACATACAATTTTAGGTCATATTTTAAGATTCTCTAATGTATTTTCCGTTACTCTTTAATACTCCATATTATGCAGTTATCTTTTATTCTTTGCCTTTACCCCTTTCTTTAATTATCCACAATGTCAAATGGACCCTATTTTATCAGTCTTTTCAAGGAAACAAATGTGACTTAGTTGATACATTCCATTTTTATTGCTTTTTGTTTCTATTTCATTCTCTTAAGTTTATCAAGCCTAGGTATACTTACCTAGATGTCTCTTCTTTCCATTTCTTTGGAGTTTCTCGATCATCAGTAAAACAAAAAAGCAAACAAACTACACCAAACCGCAGTGGTTTAACACACATACAAGTGTATTTCTTATATGTATCACAGCTTGATATGTGTAAACAGGACTCTTTATGGAATTGAGGCATATGGTTCTTTTCTTCTATCATATCTAGGTCCTCAGAGCACTCTTTAATGCCTGTTACCTATAGCAAAGAGATAGGAAGAAGAAAAAAGCTTTAAAAGAAGCATACTCACTCTCAGTTATATTGTCCTGGGCATGATACATATCACATTCGAATAGCACAGAGTTATATGTCTGATATAGTTGAAATAAGTGGGGAAATCTGATCTACCTGTGTGTCCAGGGAAAGACAAAAACATCAATGTTGGTGAATACCAGCATTTTTTGTCAGTCTGATTTGGTGGTCACTTGATAGCCCATTGCTCTCTTCTTCTCACCTATAGAACATAGTATACCCAAGGGAAACAAATCCAAAGTCTCATCAGATCACTGAATCCAGCTCAATACTTATAGTCTTTGGAAGATTGGTGGTCTTCCCCAACAGATTCATAGCAACTCAATGTTTTCAAGATATGAACTAAAAGATAAATTATCTACTAACTGGTTACTAGGATCAGGATAACTGTAATAGACACCTCCATGTGGTAGAGGAAAAATTAGAGGCACACCATTTAGCAAGTTTGGAATCCTGGTGAGCAGGCAATATAAGAATTCACTGGCATGGACATGAAAGAAGTCCCTTGATTTAGAAGAATATTCTTGAGAAAGTTTTAGCCGTGTATATGGCCCTGAGTTCTATTATCTAGGAAAGTTAGCTTTATCCATTATTTGCAGTGGCAATATTTGCAGTGGGTTTGTTGAGAGTGATGTCCTTGGGAATATGTCATTCTCACAGTTTCCTATGCAAGTTTGGGAGCTCACTATATGAATTTAGGCTTGAACCACAAAGGCTTTTTCTTCCAACTTCATGGCTTTTTAGCCAAAATAATTTTCTCAAATTTTTACTAGGCTTCTGAACTATTCAATTCCAATTATTTATGTGTGATTTTTCTCACTCTTTCTACACTTTAAGTATGAAGAACCATGTACAGAGGTGTATGCACATAAGGCTGCTCTAAGGACCACATAAGCCATTTCCCCACTTCAGAGTATGCAACCAAATGAAGCCATGACAGATGAAGATGAATTCAGGAGATGGAAAAAGGCAAACAGAGCCCTGATGAAATTGTTTTATCCACTGGACCAAGCTTTGCCTGAAGCCATAATAAACCATGAGACATTACCGTTATGTAGGATAAGTCTTTTCCTTGATTGTTTGCTATTTCATGTGGACTTCCTGCACTTGTACAACAAAAACAGGAAAACAAAAAATATTCTAACTAATGCAAGAGGAAAGTTGTATTTCATCCGTATAGCTTTCATTTTGTATAGAAATTCAGTAATAATTATTATTATTTGAGTAGAGTGGCTTTGATAGAAAACAACAAAAACAGAAGGCATTGACTGATAAGGCATTCAATTTCCTTCCTTTTTCTACTTTCTCGTTTAGACTGATAATAAGGGTTAGCAGTTAATGTCAAGTAAGAATTGGCCAAAGACGAATGAGACACAGAGAAACATTCCATGACAGAAGAAGTGCAGTGGAAACTGTCAAAAATTATGAACAAATATTAATGACAGTATAATTTATCATTAAGGAAAATGATAAACTAAATCAAGAAATCAAACATTTTTTTTCCCAGAAAGGAATCTATTTGCATTATACTTACTGAATGTTTGATGGATATGTTTTGGAAAAATATTATAAAATAAGATCTGGAATAAGAGGAACACCATTTTATAATCATTTTGCATGCCAAATATCAACCACTAGAAATAGTTCTCAGTTACAGGCCAGCTACAGATGGTGACTATACTTATGGTGGTGAGCACTGAGTAAATGTATAGAATTGTTCAATAACTATGCTTTATACCTAAAACTAATGTAGCATTTTAGGTCAGCTATACATCAATGAAAAAAAGATGTAAGTGTGCTATAGAAGTGTGTTTTATCTTTCACAGGCAGGATTTTACTCACATTTAAAAAATTTCATGTAACATAAAAATTAACCGAATTTCAATGGCTAAGTTTTGTGCTTCTACCTAGACATTTATAAGATAATTTCCAGTTATCATTAATTATATCACTAAAATTTTACAGTAAAAAAAGAGCTTATTTACTCTGAAACTAATTTACTCTCAAAAAAGATACAAAATTTGATAATCGAAAATTATGACAAGAACACGTACTAAGCAACAAAATTCTTGGAGAGATAATCAGGTTATCGCATTCTTTTCTGTACAAAAAGTAAAAACAAAAGCAACCAGAAATCATGTAATGACTTTGAAAAAAACTTATAGGGTCTATTTATTTATTTGTAAAGTTTTAAATCGAGGTATAATTAGGATACAGTGTTATATTAGTTTTTTTTAGGGGAAAATATAATGACTCAACATTTCTATATATTGCTCATTGCCCATCTCAGTAAGTGTACTCTTAATCCCCTTCACTTATATTACACATTCCCCCAGCTACCTCCCCTTTGGCAACCCCCTGTTTTTCTGTATTTAAGAGTCTGTTTCTTTGTTTTTCTTCTTTGTTTTGTTTCTTAAATTCTACATATAAATAAAATCATACAGTATTTGCCTTTCTCTATTTGACTTATTTTACTTAGCATTATACAAGGTTCATCCATGTTTTTGCATATTGCAAGACCTCATTCTCTTTTGATCTAGTAATCCACTACTGGGTATTTATCCAAAGAAAATGAAAACACTGATTCAAAAAGGATATATGCACCCCTATGTTTATTGCAGCATTATTTCCAATAGTCATAATATGGAAGCAACCTGGGTTAATTGATAGAGGAAGGGGTAAAGAGGAGCAGTATAGATACAAACGATGGAATATTACTCTGCCATAAAAAAGAATGAGATCTTGCCATTTGCAACAATGTATGTAGCTCATTTAAATAAAATGTAAAATTGACAGTGGTGATCTGTGAAGCTGGATCGCAGTCTGTAAGCAGAAAACAAGTGATTTATCTTAGAATTCATGGAATTAATGGAAAGTAAGAATAATATTATCAAGCATGACTTTTAGCAAGAGAAATTTCACTTGCCTATATTCTAAAATGTGTAAGTAATCGAGCCCTTCTCCTCTTTAATTTTCAAATGCCAAATGAGAGTCTACAAAGCACAGCTTATGTAGCTGTGATATCTAAAGATAATATCAAACAAGCAAAAAGAAGTGTGAGAATGTCTCAAGTTAGGCTAACATTTGGGAATATCACCAGCTGTTCTCTTTTACAATGAAGGAAAAAAAAATAGCTCAGAGGAAAAACTGTAAATAAAGTAATTTCAATCTTATTTTACAGTTTTAAAAAAATATTCACAATGAAATCCTTTAATGAGTTTGCCCTTTTTCAAGCTGCCTCACAGTATAACTAAAATTAGGCAACACCGTAAGGGAAATTTTGAATAATACTGTTATTTACGTCCTATTCAAAGTTATTACCATATTTTGCCATAGTGGCTTTGAGTATTTTAACATAATGCCCACAAACTCAATTTTATTAATTAGTGAATTGAACAGGTGTTAAGTAAAATAGGAAGGATTTGAATTTTTGTTCATTTTAAGAGCTATGAATTTTAATTAATGTTTTGTTGATTGAATATTTATACATATTTATATTCACACACAATTCTATATATCACACATACGTGTATGTATGTGTATACCTATATGTATACATATATTTATAGAGATACATGAGAGATAGGTAGATAGATAGATAGATAAAAGAGAGAGAGAGACCTAACAGATGACCACAAATATAAGGGATGCTCTTCCATAGTTAGAGGTAATTCATTTGTTAGCTAAAATTCCAACCACAAAACCACGATATACACCTGGCTAATGGCAGAATTCCATAATAAACCAACATTTCTGCTAGGTTCTTTCTATATAATATCTTTAATAAAAGTGAATTAATTTGTAGGTGTTTAGCAAACTATAAAAGTTGCATTCTATTCCTCTGTTTTCTGAGAAAAATATCTCAGTAGAATTAGCTTACTGAGAGTTAAAAATATTTTCTCTTAATTTATAAATCATGATGAATATTTGACCTGTTACGTGACATTGTGGGTGGATCATTACACATAAGTGAAAGAAAAAAAAAATTAAAAACAAGCCAGGAAAGCAGATGCTAAGTTTCATTCAGTACTAAATCCACTTTACCATTACTTTTCAAAAGCAATCTAAATGTCAAATTTCTGACACCAAAATTGGTAGCAAGTAAATCGCATAGCACTAAACTGCAAAGTGGCATGCAAAATTTAGAACAGTAGGTTGTATATAATTAGGAAAGAGTTTGTGCTTCTAAATATAAAAGTCCTACATTCAGCATGAGGCAATAAAACTCTTAGGAAAAAGGCAGTCTGGTTGTACTCTTTAAAGACTCTTAATACAAACATAAGGGCAACAGATAAAACATGAATGCTCACTTAGAAGTAGGCTTTTCACAGGCAAATGTGTAAGATCATTAGTGAAATTAATCAGAGAATGCTGTTATGTTCTGCCTTTCTTTACCTTAAATATTTTGCCCATATTCCCTCCAATGGAATCGTAAAGATTTAAGGCAGAGTCATGTCAAACATAAAGTAATTGACCTTCTAAATCCCTTGAACATTCCATTCAATCACTAAAACAAAGAATTCTGAATATTAATAGGTAGTATTTTAAGTTCTTGGGATATAGAAGTGGAGAAGGAAAAGTTCTTGCCTTCATAGCACTTAAATAATAGTGAAGGAGGCAGATGACAAATAAAAATATAAAGAAATATATAATAAAATGTCAATACTCTGATGACATGCAAAGGCAGCAGATAAAAAAGTAATTAGGGTGGAAAATAATTTACAAATGGCAATCATTCCTGCTCTTCCTGAAGTGTTCTCATTTGAGCAGAGACTTGAATTAAATGAGGGCACAAGCCCATGCAAAGATGTAAATGAGAAAAGTATTATGCAAATAGACCAGCTAGTTCAAAGACCCCAAAGAGGAAATGAACTGGGTTATGTTGGCAGGAGGTAGGTAGAAGGCAGGTGAGATATCCATCAGAAGACTATTTCCAATTCCTTGCATTAAGGCTGTACCAGCAGATATGGTATCAGCTAGGCTGAAACTGTAGTCTGAATGTTGAGGCAATAGGAAAGGGCAATCAGTTCACCGTGGCTTGAGAGGAAAAGAGACAAATCAAGAATGCTGTCAGTATGTTGGCTTGTGCTACAAGCAAATGACGGGGTGGCACTGGTATTGCGAAAACTAGGTAAGGGCAATAGAATCAAAAGTTAGATATTGGATATATTCAATTAAAATGCCTACTATATATTCAATATCAATATCACAGTGACATTAAGGAAGAAGTAGACTATAGGAGTTCAAACTTGAAAGAATAGTCTGTGCTGAAGAGAGGTGGCAGAAGCTTGGGCTATACATTTGGAACTCATCGCCATGCAGAATTTATTTAAAGACAAAGAGATACAAAATATCTTATAGTGAGATGGTATCCATAACCACAGGAGAGGAATACCATTCGAGAAGGGGAAAAGGAACCAGCCAGCCACAACTACTGAGATGGTGTGGTAAGATGTGAGGGAATCTGAAAAAGGGTGGGTGCTCTAAGTGTAGGAAAAAGAGTAATAAATGAGAATAAAATATCATCTATATTCAATTATAATACTATTCTCTACCTTCATTACAATTTTACAGGTGGTTAGGTTGGAATATGTCCTGACACTTAGCAGAATAGGATACGTTGCCTGGTGGAGGAGCCTGATTCCATCAGAACATAATTTGAGAGGTGTTAAAACAGGAATTATAAGCAGAGTTATTCTCTTTGCCTGTCCTCCAGGGGACAGAATGCCAACAGCAGGCATTGGTTAGTGCATAATTAATTGGATTAAAACATTTTTGTTACGTGGGAAGGTTCACATAAATTAGTACACTATTTAGGAAGGACTAGTAGAAGCAGTCAAATGCCATCTGTTGTCTTTTGGGGGACATGAGAAGTCTGTCCTTGTAAATGAAAAACAAGAGGTCAGGACACCTGGGTGGCTCAGTCAGTTGAGCATCTGACACTTGACTTCAGTTCCAGTTATGGTCACAGGGTCATGTGATTGAGCTCTGCTTTGGGCTTGGCACTGACAGCATAGGGCCTGCTTGGGATTCTCTCTGCCTCCTTCTCCCACTTAGCTCCCACCCTTTCTCTCTATAAGAAAACAAAACAAAACAAAACAAAAAAAACAAAAACAGAGGCGAATCACTTAGTGCATCCTGGGGAAGCAAGTGTGCCTGGGAAGAAATAACAAGTGACGGGGAGAGAATGGAAAAAAGTCCCAAACAAGCTCTCGCCTTCTCCTATCAGACATTTTCCCTTTACATTCACATCTACTCCTAACACTTCAAATGCCATCTGTATGCTAATGATGTGTGCCCCTATATTACAAGCCCAGTTTTTTCCTTGAACTTGAATATTTCTGTTTATTGACTGTCCAGAGATCTCTCATCTTCAGCATGTCAGAAATAGAACTCGGCATTTCCCTGCCTCTGTGCTGCTCCTAGAGCTACTTCCAGAGAGCACCAGCTTCAATCCAGCTGCTAAACTCAAAACCTTTGCTTTCCTACTTATCTATATTCACAATCATAACTTCTATTTCCTGTACTTCCTTTGTATATTCTGTCCATTTATCTCTGTCTTTCCTACCCCATCTCTTACCCAACAGCATTATCCTGTTTGGTCTCCCTGCTCTAAAGTCACCCACACTTTCTCAGGATTAACTTTAGATTTTTTAATGTAATTAAACAACTTTGCATGATCTCACTTCTATTGACTACTCCACCCTTACTTTGCACTGCTAGATCATATGTAAACCGAAAAGAAACTATACAGCCACTTCGTGTGTTTAGAGACCATAAGGAAACAAAGAGAAATAAATTTACTAACCCCACTAAAGCACAAAATACATGGGAAACTAAAATCAAAAGTATCTACTTTTAGAAATTATTATAATTATTATGATTTTACTGTGAGCCAACGTAGGTGATAAATCGTATGTATTCTAAAAATTAAAGTACAGAGGCTATAATAATTTTTCTGAACTTACCCTCATGTATTAAGATCGGATTATGATAAACTATGATCTCACATTTTTATTGAAAGTTTATAGAAAACAAAATGCATTATATCAGAAGCTAAATTTAATTGACTGTAAGAAAGAATCTGTTGCCTGAAACTGCATCTCGATACCTTTATCCCTTATTTATGGAAATCTCCCTAATTCTTCAAAACCTAGCTCAAAAGTCATCTTCTTAATAATGATTGTGTAAAACCCAATCAGATATAATTATTCCATCTTATTGCATTTACTTCTAAGACATTCTTTATTCTGACTTGTATTAAAATAGTTTCTTGAAGTATACTGCAACAAATCAGATCTTCCTTGAAGGCAGGTAATATGGATTAAACATATTTGTTTTCACTGAAGTAAAACTATTCCTCAGCAATGAAGCTTAGGGTTTTTGATAATAGTATCTTAAAATACCTTCTATGGTTTCTTTTAGTTAAAATCTATGAGTTGATAAACAAAAAATGTAGCTTATGCACCACAAGGCTACCTCCCTGCTAATCCAGTATATGGTTTCCCATAAAGAAAGAAATAACACAAGCATTCAGGATCCTTAATTACACAGTTATTCTTTAGGGGGATGAAAGTTTATATTTATAAATATTTATATTTATGACAATTTTAAGTATATATATTTACATACATACATATCAACTACATATCAGACATATATGCACCATATATATGCATAGTCCAAGATACATACTCACTCACATATATAAATGGGACTTCATGTGAAATTCTTCACAGAAATACATCTAAAAGGAAATTAAAAATGTTATTTGGAGTCACATTTCATAAACTGATTAAAAAGCTAATTATAAATATACTGAGAGTGAGACTCAACATATTTTTTACTCCAAGTAGAACATAATTTGCAATGGACATTAACAGAACAACTTTTTCAGAGTTTACTCATAATACTTTGGTGTCATGGCAACAAATCACTTAGTGTTGTACCTTTCATCCCACATCCTATTTTGAGAATAAATTAAGGATGTCAGTGTTCCTGGTTTCCTTCGCACTTATACACTGCCTCAATCATTTCAACTGAGTTGAACTGGATGCTAAAGAAGGTCGGAAATGTTTTTTCTAAGAATAGCTTATTTCTTTATTTCTTTTGTCTATATGGCATAATTTAGTTAGGATGTTGCCTAGAGAGGCAGATTAGCAGAGGGACTTGATTAGCTCCCAGGTTCTAGTCTACCCTTTTTACATGATGTTTTTCAAGAAATAGTGGATTACAACGTATAGGTTTGGGTCCTCTGTGGAAACCTGTCCTGATGAACACAGGCTGTGTGATTTATTACACGATGCATCTGTCATGGTCCTGAACAAAAAGAATTGATCCCAATGTAAAGAATTATTAAGATGTTAAGTGCCAACAATCAACAAATTTAGAAAGAAATGAAAAATATCATTACTTGGGTCAAGGCTTTGAAAGTGTTTTTAAATGGCTTTGAAATACAAAATAATAATGCTACTTAGGTCACATGGATATTTGGGCTACTTCTTTTCATTGTCTTCATTGATTCTCTAAATGTAGGGACTGAACACAATGTATTGAACCTGAATTTAAATACATAAACTTGCTAGGACAGTGCTGGCAATACCAACACTTGGGGTCCAATGTGGGGACGCGTGTTGTAGAATGTTTAACAGCACCCTAGTCTTCAGTCCACTAGGTGTCAGTTCACCCCCTCCCCAAGTTGTGACAATCAAAATCAACATCTTTTTATGTCTGCTTGACAGTGAAATCACCTCTGGTTAGAAACCACTGGTTTAAATAATATTGAAGATGTTTTGCATAATTAGCTCAAAGCAACTTTATGCTATCGGTGAAAACAGATGTTATTTACATTGACTTTCAAAATGTGAATCTAAGAATAATATCTAGATATTGAAGAGAAATGTTTGGATTAAAATAATTAAAGAGAGTATCATGCATGACAATAGTTACAAACTATAGTATAAATATCTTTAAGAACTTAGTAACATTTTAACAATATGGTGGATTTTAACATAGGAAAATAATGAATATATTAGGTATATTTGTGACAAATCATATATATACATAAATGTTTCTATTTTTATAATATATTAAGCACTGTCTCAGTTATGGTTCAAATAGCTTGTCAATTCCCACATTTATAGTCTATGCTATTATATACTGAACATTTTCATAGCTTCTGAATTGGAATATATCTAGTCCTCATAAGTTTATTGGAAAGACAAGTATATGTAAATATATATACAATCACTTTCATACAGATATAATACACAAATATATGGTTTTGTGTGATGTGATATGTTATGTATGTGCGTGGTATGTGTATATATTTATATGCATAATATTTATGTGATATAACTTGAATAAACTTTATATAACATATATTATATATACATATTTATGATCATATCATTCTATTGGTTCTGACTCATTGAACTTGAATTTAAATACATAATTGTCAGCAAAGTGGGAGAAATATTTACATATTTGAAAACTGATAAGCTTGCAAATGAATATGAGGCAGTAGGCCCAGTCCAAAGAAAGTCTTCCTGTATGCATGTAGGTGATTAAAAAGAAGTGTAAGCAAACATCGTATATTCTGAATTAATCATGTCCAAACTTACCAGTGGCAATTTTGTGAAATACTTAGTTAATTTATCCCAATGTCAGTCACTCTATCTTTTTACACTAAGTACAGGATTGTTCTAAGGAGATGCAAAGATTTAGAGGCATTCCCAGTCAAGTATGGATCAGATATATACACCACTAATAAAATAAAGATGGATTGATGGCAACGGGGCTACACACACAGATATGTATAGGACAGAGGAAGAAAGCAAGTAGCAGCATTTTGAGTTACATCTTGAAGAGTATTTCTAAGATTACAAGGGGCAAGGCATGGAAAGGTGAAATTGCATGGCTTAATGAGAACCCACAAATAGCCCAAGTACAAAGCACCTGATGAACAAATGTTGAGAGATAAGGCTAGAAAGGCAGGCAGGGCTAGACTGAAGAGAGTCTGTTCTCCCAGTTAGCCCTGAGGAAGTACTGAGGGATTCTAAACAGCAGGGTCAGCATGGTCGCATGATTTGGTTTGTGTTTTTAAGAAAAATAAATTACAGCAAAAGGAGGCAGCAGGCAGATACTTGGTAGGTTCACTGGAAAATAATGTGAAAATAAGAAGATGCTAAACAATAGTATGGACACCCCAAATCTATCAATGCTTAAAGAGACATAAAAGGAAAATGCAAGAGAAGAAAGCTTTTTTCTTTGAACGAGCATTCACTCCAATATTCTTGCCAATATTCTCTATTGTCTATTCTTGCCAATAACTCCTTGAGAACTATACTGTTTTAATGTTAAGTAGAATATACTGTAATTTTAGTCACAGACTTTGTATATATACAAATGACATGACATATAGATGTTGCTCCAAAATTATTGTTCAAAAATTATGGGCATGAGCAATATACAATCTGTGACTAGAGGCAAATCTGTAGATATAAAATCATTCTTCATAAATATTTCCTAATACTGAACATATAATTTTCTTTCATCAGCAATCTAACATACTGTCATGCTTGTTTGGGTGCTGAATAATAATGTATATATACAACTTGGGTGGTGAATATTATATATAATAGATATTAATATATTCCATATGCACACACAATATAATTACATATATACACATGTATGTAATGTGTACATACACATATGTAATTATATATTATACATATATACATGTGTATACACAGACATATATGTCATATGTATACATGTATTATATACATATGTATATGTATTATATATACATGTACTTGTATTATATATATATGTGTATATAAAATACATATGTATACATGTGTATACACACAGACAACTTATAGGGACGTGAGCATCTGCCATACATTTAAAAAAGAAAATTTAGAGGGGAAAATTAATTTTCTAGAAGATAACCCATAAACTACATAAATTACAGTAAAACCTTGGACTGTGAGTAATTGTTCTATGAGAGTTCCACAGGATGAGCAAACATTTCTAATAAATTTTAACTTGATAAATGAGCAATGTCTCACAATAGGAGTAGTACCTGATGTTCAACATCACATGATCACAGCTGACCAATGGTTCTTGAAATTCAATTTGATATGCAAGTGCTTTGGATTACAAGCATGTTTCCAGAATGAATTATGCTCACAAACCAAGGTTTTATTGTATTTTTAATACTATACATGTTTGAATATTCACATTAACAAACTGCTATATCTCATCCATTATTGGAGTTTTTGGGTTGCTTTTATGCTAAGAACCTAAAAACAAATATTATGTGTTTATGCTATGTGTGTATGCCTAAGAAGTTTCCTGATTTGCTCACATTGAATTATGTGAGTTTGTAAAAACCTTAGTCCCATATTTGGAAAACATTTTAAACTTTTGGAAATGTATATTCAGTTGGAAATAAAACATGTAATTAGACAAAGAATATCTCTAATATTTATCAAGCAAATAAATAAATTTGAGCAAATAAGAGAAAAATGAGGGTATCAACTCTCTTATGTCTCCAATATTTTAATTAACTTTAAATTACAAAATTTGAAAGCCATTCCTTAAAAAAGAAAACTGAGTTGAATATGCAACCTTGATTTTTCTTTTAAGTTGCACATTAATAGATCTTTTTAAAAGTATTTTAGTCTTCTAATGTCTGATCATAAAAAATCTAAGCACACTATTAAACACACACACACACACACACACACACACACACACAAACTGGTCTGTTTGAAGAGAGAATAATAAAGAAATAGCTTATAACATCAGTTTTCATTAAGAAAAGAATTTATAGAATTTCTACTGAGCCTGAAAAATATAGTTATGAAGATGAATAAAGCAGCATGTAAGGCCTCTAGGACCCTAGAGATTAATCATATTAACAGATACAGATATATCTTCAAAACGAATAGTATTCTAGTGATTGCTTCACCTAAGAGTCAGATGTTGGTGGCATTTGTTCTGAGAGCCTTGAAGGCTGAAGTTAAGGCAGAGTGTGAATACAAATGCATGTTGTTCTGGTAAATAGCATTCAGTTCAAAGCACCTGGGTAGTTTGGCACCCCCAATAGTGGACCTATTGGTGGCGCAGAGAGCATGAAATTGAAAAGAAAACTGGAGTCACATTTACAATTGTCTTGCTCTGTAGTTTCAAACTTATTCTGTAAGCAGTAAGGAACCACTGAGTCCTTTTAAATAGAAGAAATGTATTATCAAACATAACTAACATTAACTTCCCCATGACAAAAGATGCTAGTAGAAAAAGATGAAGAGCAAAATACCAAGACAATATAGCACTGATTTGTATGATTATCCACCCCTCTCCCTGTAAGATTCATATTTAAAATAAGCATTGCAATATTATTTGCTTTACTCTTTGCCCGAGACTGACTGCCCCTTTCATAATTGTCCTTAACCCAATAAACATTTTCTTAAAATCAGGGAAATCAAGATTCCTATCTTATTCCAATAATGGAGCCTATTATCTTTCATTCCTATTTAAGTATATATATATATTTATTTGTCTTCTTTTCAAATTGATTATATTTAATTGTGTTTATTTCTTTTATGAATAACATCTTTTTACCTTCTCTTGCTCTTAAACACTCTAGTCACTTTAAGATAAACTCAACTCAAAATAAAGAAAGTGTTATATAAAAGATGTCTTAGACTATTTTTCTATGGGGGGGGGGCTTTACTGCTCTCTAACAGTAACTATGTTTGATGCAGGTATGCTTCACCCTTATGCTATTATCATTCTATCTAGCAATAAATGTTTGATAGCTATTGACAAACAAGACAGTTTTTAGAATAATAGGTTAAAATCATAGGAAAATACACTTTCAGTGCAACAATTGAAAGTTATCACCCCCTTCCAAAGTGAGAATATAGCTAACATTTTCTCTATTTCTTAACAAATTAAACACACATAAAATTTAGTTGTTCTCATTTGTCTTCATATAAGTATTTGCATATCCTTGCCTTTTTCCAGAATAGTTACTGAAGTCAATGGCCTCACGCATAAAAGCTTGGGGAATTTATTTAAGGTTTAATCAATGGTTAAAATCTTACTGTTTTCTATTTACACTCCATATGTTGATTTAAAACTTTAGTAAAACCCCAAAATGTCCACCATGCTATCCCCCACCAGTGTGGGGTAAAGTTATAGATGTATAGGTGATTGAAATTGTGAATGGGGTAATAGTTATCACCTTAACATACTTATCTCTAGAAACTTTGATTCAAGCCTTGATGAAACATCATTATTTTGCATAAAGTTTACACAAGTAATTTATGTCTGCATGGCCAGTGATTAATATATTGATAATAACATATTAGGCAATACATGAGTTATTGTGTATGCAGTATAGATGTTTATTTAGGTTTTGCCAAAAAATATATGGATATTAAAACTTTCTGATTACTTAGTGAATATTGATATTTTCCATTTATAAACATTCATTATACTTGAGCATGATTATTCTCACAGTAATTATATAAGAATATGTTCATGTTAAACTCTGAGGCAAACTTTACTTACCATTTTATTATTTTATTTTACTTTTAAAAAAATGTTAATGTTTATTCATTTTTGAGAGACAGAGTGCAAGCAGGGGTAGGGTAGAGAGAGAGGGAGACACAGGATTCAAAGCAGGCTCCAGGTTCTGAGCCGTCAGCACAGAGCTCCAGATGGGGCTTGAACTCATGAACTGTGAGATCATGACCTGAGCTGAAGCCAGATGCTTAACCAACTGAGTCACACAGGTGCCCCACCATTTTGTTATTTTAAAGCCTTGATTGAATGTTCCATTCTATCATACAATTTTATATTTTGTACTGTTTATAAGTCACTTTTAAATTATTTGGACCAAACTTTCACAAGAATATATTGATTATTTTAAGTTTTAAAATGTTAGTATTAATACTACATGCTTGTTCATTATTATTATGGTATAGTTGGCCAAATCTTAATATTTCAAATGGGATGAAAACAATAATATTAAAAAGTTAGATGTTGAGTAACTTCAATAGGAAAATATCCAGAGAAAAAAATACTTATCCATATGAATAAAATATGATGCTCCTAATAGATTTACATTAGTATAGTATACATCATTTCCCATCTCCTGGATCCTCCCCTTAGGTGGGGTAAGAAAGGTATAAACTTTTAAGTAAGGGATGTCCATGTTCCCTTACCAAAGAAATCTCAGCAACTAGGCCACTCAGAATATTTACTATCTTTTCCAACACCATTATGTGAAGCAGATTAAAAAAGTTGCATCTAATGATGAGAATACACTAAAAAGTTTCCTTGAAAATTTAAATGAAAACCACAGTAAGCAACCATAATATCTTCATGTACTGAACAAAGTGAACTGGGTTTGTTTAAGTCTCAGAATTACTGGGACACCTGGGTGACTCAGCTGGTTGAGTGTCTGACTCTTGATTTCAGCTCAGGTCATGATCCCCAGATCATGGAATTGAGCTCCACAGCAGGCTCTGCACTGAATATGGAGCTTGTTTGAGGTTCTTTCTCTCTCTCTGCCCCTCTCCCTCTCAAAAAATCTTTAAAAAAAAGTCTCAGAATTACTGATTTTGTTGAGAGGACTAGCTGACCTAGTGAGGAAAGAGTAACTTAGTATTAAAATTGTTTCAATAGCATACTTGGTATAATTATTTTATATTCCTTGGGGACTAAAGGATTATCATAGAAATATCAATGGCTCCTATTAAAAAGAACTAAAAATACATGCTACATAATACTGACAAATTTCAAACGGATATAATTTATGTTTATTACATATATAATAACATTATATGTATTTCCTATTACACAAATACATAATTACTATGCTTATCTAAAAAATCTGTAAGTAAAAGAGCAATTCATTTATATATATTCATATGTATAAATACTGATGCTGTTATAAGAAATAGCAATATTCTAAACTCTGTTGAAATGATTATTTATAAAAATGAATCTGATATTTGACATATATGACCAATGAGTCAGGAAGCCATTATACTATCTCTTTAATAAAGCAAATAAAATACAGAAAGTCCTTAAAGTTGTATGATGAAGGCATTGGTCTTCATTTAAGCAAAGAAAATTATAGCATAATTATGAACAATTATAAGGAAAACAGTAAGGGATCTCAAATTTTAATGGCATTGGATTATATGTCTTTCACAGTACTTGGTTCTAAATTAAATAGTGATTATATAAACATAATTTGTCAATTTTTAACTGTTTTTTAACTTTTAAAGCAACTATGCTTCTTTATAAAAATGCAATTTATAGAAATTTTGATAATATAATGTCCTGGCTCACAAAAGATGAGGAGGTAAGAGAAGGGTTATCTAGTTGAAAAGTATCTCAAATTGATGGATCGAATTTAGATATGTAAGTATATTTTCTAAAGGATCAAGGACAAGAACTAAAATAACCAAAACAAACTAACAAAAATATGGGGATGGAGGTTGAGAACGAATTACAAGTAGTGTGTTCAATTTACACATTTAAAAAATAGTAAATGAAGGTATATAAAGGTGTTTAAAGTTATGGTGATATCTACCAGACATAGAACACCAAAAGCTAAGTATGCTTACCTCTAAGAAGTGGTAAAAGACAAGAGGAAGGAATAGGGCGAGATAGTTTCATTCATTTCTTATCCTCCTGCACTGTGAAAATTTTAGTTGCTCATATAATGATGAACAGTATTAATCTACAACCAGACTGCCTTGGTTCAAATCTTAGTTTCACTACTTACAACTTGTGACCTTAGTCAACTGACTTAACATCTATTTATTTATCTTAAACACCTATTTATCTTAGTTTCCTCTTCTGTCAATTTAAAAATTAAAAGTGTTTCTATTGGAGGGTTCTTATCAGGGATTTAACACACTGATATTTAAAAAAAATCTTTGCTAGGGGTGTCTGGTTGGATCAGTCAGGAGAGCAAACATTTGAGCTTGGGGTTGTACATTCAAGCCCCATGCTGGATATAGAGGTTACTTAAAAAATTTTTTTTAGAAAATCAAAAAGTAAAAAATAAAATGTGTGTACCATTAGGTAAGTAGTATGAAATAATAAATAAATTAAAAAGAAAGTAAACATTATATATATGGATAATGGCTAATGTGTTTCATAATTATACATAATTTAAATTTTAAAATAACATTACTGGAAAATGTCTTTGCTATGAGTAAGTGAAAATAGTGTTTTTATGATGGCACCTGATACATTACAAATGTCAAATTTTATAAAGAAATTTTATAAGATGACAAGTTCTTAGAAGCAAATAGATGTAGGTTTTGAAGAACTTATTTTATGAAAAGAAAATACAACACATTATAATATTTGGAATCATATATAATTTTTGATATCAGAAACCAAAGTGAACAAAAATTGCAGAAATTTCTGAAGTTAGTTGTAATTTCCTTAGGAAATTGAGAATGCTTTCACATTATTTTAGTTCTAGTCCTTCAGTATGCCAAATAATATACTTATTTTCCTTATGCTTTAAAATATTAAAGAATTCAGAAACTCGCCATCCAATATCAAAGGAGAGTTCCTCAATCTTGAGTTCTAAATATCAATCTACCCCAAATTTCCACTTGACACCTCCATGAATTAAAGTGTGCCTTCAAATCCTTACCTGAAAAAGAAAGAAAAGTAAGGAGAACTATCTCATTCTCACTGATTTAATCAATATTTATCAGAAATTCAATGTTCAATAGTCAGTGGGTCTCATTCTATATTTATTTCAAGATAATTAAGATTGAAAAATACTGACTGTTCTATATTATAAGCAAGTTGTATTGTAAAGTTCATTTGTAAGTCACAGAATATAAAGGTCAGAAAAGACTTGAGGGGCCATCAACTTCCCACTCCATTTTTTGTATAAACCTTCTGGAACATCCTTATCACTGACAGATGGTCATTCATCCTTTGGTTAAAAATGTCAAGTGATCACAAGCTCAGTAATTTAAAGGCAGCCCATTTTGCATGTGGACAGCTGGAGTCCTTATTAAATTTTACTTCTGATAAACTCTTTCCCTATAGTCACACATACTTGCTACAAGTATTTATTTAATGCTAGATATGTCAAATACATTGCAATCACAGAACTAACAGTGCAATAGACAAGACATAGAATAACCAAATAGCAGCACAAATACATTATTATAAATGGAAATAAATGTTAGAGAAGGGGATAAAAGTTAATGTTTAGCTGGGAAACCTGATATCCTCGAGGGGCTCACACACACACGTACACACACACACACACACACACACACACACTCACCATTCCTCTCAGCAAAACATAACCAAGGAGCCACCTCCAAGCCTTCAAAGACTTCTAGCCAGTACTCAGGCCCCCCAATAATACTAGGGGCGCTTGGGCAGTTCCTGCCTCTAAGATGCGGTGGGTGAGCGGGGTGAAGTATGCCCCTGTCGTTCGGGGAAACAGAATGGCCGCTCCCCCCACTTTTGTGTGTCTTCGCCGGTCCGGCCCCGGTCTTCTCAGGCAGCGCTACCCGTCTCCACGTCCCCGTTCTCCAGACGCATCACCCTCGGAGTCCGGCGCTCCGGGNGCACAAGAGCAAAACTGCTGCAAGGGGAAACTAGGCAGGTAGAAAACGTCAAGTAGCTCGGGTCCTAAGGGTCCTACCTTCCAAATTTGCTACTTTCTCCTCCTTCCCTAAAGTGACACCCAATACATTTACAATCTTGTTCAACAGTACAATATGTATGAAGGTAGTTACCATCTCAGTTTCCCACATCTCAGCTGAAGGAGCATCTCCAGTTCCAGCCACCATTTTTTACACTGTCCAGAAATGTCACTCTTCCAACTGTATTGCTCTGCTGTCAAAGCTGAGTTTGGGTTTGTAATAATTTTAACAATGTATTGCTAGAACTAATCACAATATTATATTTGTCATCTCTGCTAAGTAATGATTGGAACTATTGCTGACATGTGCTGTGATCATAAAATCCACATCCAAATCTTGTCATATATGAGGGTCTAAGTGGGAACAATCATAAAGTGAGCAAGTTACATGAAGACAGTAAATGTAAACCAGTGCTCTTGAGGGCAAACCAGGGTTTATAGTTACCCTAATTATTGCTTATCGTCCATTATACACCTTCTACTCCCCTTTGACCTATAAGATTGCCTGATAAGAACAGGATATCCAGGTGAATTTGAAGGTCAGATAGAGAATAAACAAGTTTTTAGTGTAAGTATGCTTCTAGCAACATTTGAGACCTGCTTATACTAAAAATTATTTATTGTCTCTCTGATCTTCAAATTTAACTGCAGGTCCTGTATTTTTATCTGCTAAATTTGGCAGACTTATCTGCATCTACAGCACACTCAGTGGCCTAATGAAAATTTCTGTCATCTGTGGTTCCAAATGATGATTCCTTCTGCACGGGCATGGCACAGACACCACGATTACATTCACGTCTGTCATAAATCATGAGGTCTTTAATGTTTGTATACAAGACAGAAAAATACCAACAGCATATTGAGCACCTTCACTATTTGAAGAGCTCTGTCATTCTCTGGAAACTCAAAAATAAATAAGACATGACTCCTACTCTCAGGATGCCATCACAGGAAACAAGAATTCGCATTTAAAATGCAAAGTGACAAGTGACATAGTAAAAGAGGACAGAAAACGGAGCCGCCTGGATGGCTCAGTCGGTTAGTGTAGGACTCTTGATTTTGGCTCAGATCATGCTCTCATGGCTGTGGGATAGAGCCCCATGTTGGGCTCAATGCTTGGGATGGAGCCTGCTTAAGATTATCACTCTCGGGGCGCCTGAGTGGCTCAGTCGGTTAAGCGTCGGACTTCGGCTCAGGTCATGATGTCATGGTTCGTGGGTTCGAGCCTCACGTCGGGCTCTGTGCTGACAGCTAGCTCAGAGCCTGGAGCCTGTTTCAGATTCTGTATCTCCCTCTCTCTCTGACCCTCCCCTGTTCATGCTGTTTCTCTCTCTCTCTCTTTCTCTCTCTTTCTTCCTGTCAGAAATAAATAAAAAACATTAAAAAGAAAAGATTATCACTCTCTCCCTCTGCCCTTTCCCCAGTTCATGCTCTCTCTTTCTTTCTCTAAAATTAAATAAATAAATGTGGATAGAAAACTTGGTAGGAATATAATCAGGGAGCTGTTCATTAAATGTCAGGGAAATTCATGTAGGCTGAGAATATATTGAGTAGCAGTTTACCTGGTAGAAAAACTGGGTAAAGACAGCCCAAACAGAGCTCCTAGCCTGTGCAAAATCATTGTCTGAAAGTGCATGTTTGGGAAACATTGTACAGGGCAGTGAGCGTGAGAAGATACAGCTAAAGATGAGATTAGGAAAGTAGACTGCAGCAAAGGGCCTTGCTGAGGAGTGTACAGTAACAATGATCATTTATTGAATTCATATGATGTTCCAGGCACAGTGGAAATGAAAGTTAAAAATATAGAGAAGGATACTTTGTAAGTTATTTGAACCTGGGTATATGACAGAAAAGCAAAGATGACTGTGCTATACTCAGCTTAGGCAGTGGGGTAGATCGTGATGACATTTACTGAGANATTTATCAGAAATTCAATGTTCAATAGTCAGTGGGTCTCATTCTATATTTATTTCAAGATAATTAAGATTGAAAAATACTGACTGTTCTATATTATAAGCAAGTTGTATTGTAAAGTTCATTTGTAAGTCACAGAATATAAAGGTCAGAAAAGACTTGAGGGGCCATCAACTTCCCACTCCATTTTTTGTATAAACCTTCTGGAACATCCTTATCACTGACAGATGGTCATTCATCCTTTGGTTAAAAATGTCAAGTGATCACAAGCTCAGTAATTTAAAGGCAGCCCATTTTGCATGTGGACAGCTGGAGTCCTTATTAAATTTTACTTCTGATAAACTCTTTCCCTATAGTCACACATACTTGCTACAAGTATTTATTTAATGCTAGATATGTCAAATACATTGCAATCACAGAACTAACAGTGCAATAGACAAGACATAGAATAACCAAATAGCAGCACAAATACATTATTATAAATGGAAATAAATGTTAGAGAAGGGGATAAAAGTTAATGTTTAGCTGGGAAACCTGATATCCTCGAGGGGCTCACACACACACGTACACACA
>NW_027528807.1:1304805-1308472 GCF_008692635.1 Crocuta crocuta
CACCGTTGCCGCCGCCGCCACCACCACCACCACAAGGCTTAAAAAAGTACTATTGCAAGGCACATGAATGGCTCAGTTCATTAAGTGTCCTGCTCTTGCTTTCAGCTCAGGTCATGATCTCACAGTTTATGCGATCAAGCCTCAAGTCAGGCTCTGTGCTGGCAGCATAGCCTCCTTGGGGTTCTCTCTCTCCTTCTCTTTCTGGCCCTCTTTCTGTCTCTCTCTCTTGCTTCAAAACAAATAAGTTTTTAAAAAGTACTTGAGCATGAACTGAGAAAAGGGGAATTAAACGGAAGTTGGAGAGACAGGAATGGAGGGTGCCCAGAGGAGTGGAGGGGAGGAAAGACTCACTTCAGAGGTCAGAGTAAGGAACACCAAACACCATATGTGTAGGTTTGGAAGAGGGAGGCAGTCAGTTGCATTCAGCAAAACCAAAAGGGGGACGAAGTAAGTGAAGCAGATTGCACAAGAGCAAAACTGCTGCAAGGGGAAACTAGGCAGGTAGAAAACGTCAAGTAGCTCGGGTCCTAAGGGTCCTACCTTCCAAATTTGCTACTTTCTCCTCCTTCCCTAAAGTGACACCCAATACATTTACAATCTTGTTCAACAGTACAATATGTATGAAGGTAGTTACCATCTCAGTTTCCCACATCTCAGCTGAAGGAGCATCTCCAGTTCCAGCCACCATTTTTTACACTGTCCAGAAATGTCACTCTTCCAACTGTATTGCTCTGCTGTCAAAGCTGAGTTTGGGTTTGTAATAATTTTAACAATGTATTGCTAGAACTAATCACAATATTATATTTGTCATCTCTGCTAAGTAATGATTGGAACTATTGCTGACATGTGCTGTGATCATAAAATCCACATCCAAATCTTGTCATATATGAGGGTCTAAGTGGGAACAATCATAAAGTGAGCAAGTTACATGAAGACAGTAAATGTAAACCAGTGCTCTTGAGGGCAAACCAGGGTTTATAGTTACCCTAATTATTGCTTATCGTCCATTATACACCTTCTACTCCCCTTTGACCTATAAGATTGCCTGATAAGAACAGGATATCCAGGTGAATTTGAAGGTCAGATAGAGAATAAACAAGTTTTTAGTGTAAGTATGCTTCTAGCAACATTTGAGACCTGCTTATACTAAAAATTATTTATTGTCTCTCTGATCTTCAAATTTAACTGCAGGTCCTGTATTTTTATCTGCTAAATTTGGCAGACTTATCTGCATCTACAGCACACTCAGTGGCCTAATGAAAATTTCTGTCATCTGTGGTTCCAAATGATGATTCCTTCTGCACGGGCATGGCACAGACACCACGATTACATTCACGTCTGTCATAAATCATGAGGTCTTTAATGTTTGTATACAAGACAGAAAAATACCAACAGCATATTGAGCACCTTCACTATTTGAAGAGCTCTGTCATTCTCTGGAAACTCAAAAATAAATAAGACATGACTCCTACTCTCAGGATGCCATCACAGGAAACAAGAATTAGCATTTAAAATGCAAAGTGACAAGTGACATAGTAAAAGAGGACAGAAAACGGAGCCGCCTGGATGGCTCAGTCGGTTAGTGTAGGACTCTTGATTTTGGCTCAGATCATGCTCTCATGGCTGTGGGATAGAGCCCCATGTTGGGCTCAATGCTTGGGATGGAGCCTGCTTAAGATTATCACTCTCGGGGCGCCTGAGTGGCTCAGTCGGTTAAGCGTCGGACTTCGGCTCAGGTCATGATGTCCTGGTTCGTGGGTTCAAGCCTCACGTCGGGCTCTGTGCTGACAGCTAGCTCAGAGCCTGGAGCCTGTTTCAGATTCTGTATCTCCCTCTCTCTCTGACCCTCCCCTGTTCATGCTGTTTCTCTCTCTCTCTCTTTCTCTCTCTTTCTTCCTGTCAGAAATAAATAAAAAACATTAAAAAGAAAAGATTATCACTCTCTCCCTCTGCCCTTTCCCCAGTTCATGCTCTCTCTTTCTTTCTCTAAAATTAAATAAATAAATGTGGATAGAAAACTTGGTAGGAATATAATCAGGGAGCTGTTCATTAAATGTCAGGGAAATTCATGTAGGCTGAGAATATATTGAGTAGCAGTTTACCTGGTAGAAAAACTGGGTAAAGACAGCCCAAACAGAGCTCCTAGCCTGTGCAAAATCATTGTCTGAAAGTGCATGTTTGGGAAACATTGTACAGGGCAGTGAGCGTGAGAAGATACAGCTAAAGATGAGATTAGGAAAGTAGACTGCAGCAAAGGGCCTTGCTGAGGAGTGTACAGTAACAATGATCATTTATTGAATTCATATGATGTTCCAGGCACAGTGGAAATGAAAGTTAAAAATATAGAGAAGGATACTTTGTAAGTTATTTGAACCTGGGTATATGACAGAAAAGCAAAGATGACTGTGCTATACTCAGCTTAGGCAGTGGGGTAGATCGTGATGACATTTACTGAGAGGAAAAAAAAATCAGAGGAAGAGTAGGTAGGAGGTGAGAGAAGAGGAGGCAAAGTAGAGCTGGGGCATGTTAAATCTAAACAGTATTTCCCTTTTTATTTTCAACAGGGTGATGACAAGATCATTTTACTTGATGACTAGTGGGGTATGAAGTTTGAACAACATTTTTGAGGATGTTTGGCTATTTTTACCTTCTTTATTGCCAAAGAGAAGGTTTGTGCAATGAACAGATACATGAGTGATAATGATGCAGGTTTCTCCAGAAAATAACCCTAGACCAGTGTAGCCCAGGTGTCATTTCTCAGGGTAAAGTTCTCACTATTTTGAGACAGAGCCTCTTTCATAGGAAGGCTGATGGCTTCCCCGGTTGTGAAGCACAAGTGAATTAATAAGAAAGTTGGTAAGAAGGCTATTTCCTGACTGAATCACATAATTATAAGTTAGCACTGAGCTCTGCTTTTAGAGACTGAAGTTAAAATGTACTTTCAGGGAATGGAGGTGACTGTATGTTACATATTTAAGAAAAGAGTGAATGGCATTAATCAGCACTGCCTTTACTTTTATAAAACAGGGTTATTTTCTGAGAACTTCAGGATATTTCCTTGAATTCTATTCACTCCAGTTACTCTTCAGATATTTTAGTGAGTTTTTACAAATGAAATTTATATTTATATGATACATTTCTAATATTTGGGGGTTTCAAATTTTCACTTTCTCTCTGGTTCTTTTATTTAAATGACATTCATAAGGAAACATTTACGTATCTCCCAGTGCTCTGCCTTCAGTAAGCACTCAAAAAATGGCTCTGAGTACTGAATGTGTATTATAATAGTGAAATAATGGGAAATTCTTTCTTGCTAAGTGAAAAATTAACTTCATTCATTCCTTTTTTGCATATCAACTAAGGTTTCTCTTTAACTTTGCTATGAAATAGTTCTGCTTTGAAACCTGTAAAGATGTAATTTTTAGAAAAATAAAATTGAAAGGATTATTTTAAGGTAACTAAAATAAAATAAACCATAAGCATTAATTAAAATAATAAAATAATAATTAGTATTTTTATCAATGAAGATTCATATGTATAACTTGTTTTCCAAAACATAGCAAAAGTATTCTGCTCAATCATCTAATTATGTGTTTATTTTGCTTTTCACTTTGTAAATTAATTTTTCTATAATTTATAATTACTTTGAGTCTATTTGTAACATTGA
>NW_027528807.1:1308579-1399581 GCF_008692635.1 Crocuta crocuta
TCTATTTGTAACATTGACATTTTCATAATATTTGGAGCTCTACACCTTATTGAGGCATGCTCTCTACTGTGAAAACATAACCAAATATATTAGGATTATAAGCTATTTGCCATGTGATCGACTATAATAGAATATTTTGATTTATATCACATATGCTTTACTACTTCCAATTCCCGCTTTACTTTTTAGCACCAATCATACAAGGAGTGGACTGTATTCCCCAGATATTCCAATAGTATTAAGATATGGAGCACATCTATCCACATTCCAAAATCTGGCAACCCTAGGCTATATACGGGCTTTGTGTCAGCTAGTTGTTGCTGACTGTAACAAACCATCCCAATTCTAAGTGGCTTAAAACAGGCATTTCTTCTCAAGGCTCGGTGAATAGGCCAAGAGAAGGGAGCTCCCTTCCTGGCCTGAGCTCAGTGGGTTCAAGGCTGCTTACGGGTTTCTCACCTTCTGTCATCATATTTGATGACAGCATTGAAAAATGAATTTTTTAGCAGTGAAACAGCTTTCCCTCTCTCAGACTGCTTCTTTGTCTAGCAAGTTGGGAGCCCAGAAATATTTTTGTTTTGTTTTTGGTTTTTTTATGATTTAAAACCGCATTAGCACCTTTTAGTTCACATTTATGGCACTTTTGTAAGATTACCTCTTCCAAATACCTTGTGTGGGTTCTATGTATCTGATTCCACAATTCTTAGAGGTAAATGTCTTTCTCTCCAGACTTACTATTTTGGTTTTTGGGCATACTGGCCCATACATTTTTTAGGAGACCTATTACCTGGCTGAAAGTGTCCACTAGAAACGACCTTATCACTTCTAGAGAATTTAACAAATGGGTATTAGGGTCATATCCTTGACTTAGTTTTTACTCTATGCATATATCTTACTGTCTGCACTTTTGAAATTTTTCTGGCAGAAGAGTCTAGAAATGAGAAGATGTTCTAGCTTCCAAGCCAACAATTCTGCTTGCAAACTGTTCAGTTGCAGAATAGTATTACATGCAGCTCTCATGATTTTGATTTCTACCTGGCTGTTGTCTTACTCAAGTGGACAGGTTTTAAGATCCATTTACTATATTACATTTTACTCCAGACAACACCCCTACCAAATATTTCAACATTTCACATGGTCAACTCATCCTGATTTGCCCACATCCTAAATGTCCCACATTCCAAGAAACCTCTCAGTTCCAGACAAACTGTGATAGTTAGTCACTGTAATACCATGTAACACATAACACAGCTTGCAAATTTTAAAGCATCCTGTAACAATGCCCTTATATATTTTAACAAATTTCTCACCTACCACTTCCCAATTCTAAATATATATACATGTATATATGTATATGTATATGTATATATGTGTGTGTATATATATATGTGTGTGTATATATATATATATATGTGTGTGTATATATATATATATATATATATANGTGGCTCAGTCAGTTAAGAGTGTGATTCTTGGTCTCGGCTCAGGTTAAGGTCTCACAGTTTGTGGAATAGAGAGCCTTATTGGGCTCCATGCTGACAGTGTGGAGCCTGTTTGGGATTTTCTCTCTTCCTCTCTTTTTGCCTCTCCCCTGTTTTTTCTTTCTCACTTTCAAAATAAAACAACAGCGGGGCACCTGGGTGGCTCAGTTGGTTAAGCGTCCGACTTCGGCTCAGGTCATGATCTCACAGTTCGTGGGTTTGAGCCCCGCATCAGGCTCTGTGCTGACAGCCAGCTCAGAGCCTGGAGCCTGTTTCAGATTCTGTGTCTCCCTCTCTCTCTGACCCTCCCCTGCTCATGCTGTCTCTCTCTCTCTCAGAAATAAATAAAACATTAAAAAAATAAAATAAAATAAACAACAACAACAATGCATCTCTAAACTTAGTGGCTCAAAACAATAATAATTTATTATTGCTCACATGCCTGGGTTGTTGACTGATTGGAGCAGGACTCATCTAGCAGCAGCTCCATCCACATGTCTCTTATCTTCTTTGGACTGGAGAGATAATCTTGATAAATTCCTTGTATGGCAATGGCTGAGACATAAGTATAAGCCCAACCACAGAAACACAGTTGAAGCTTCTGTTTTCTTTATATCTGCTAATACTTTGTTGGCCAAAATACATCAAGTGGCTAAGCCCAAAGTCAACAAGCAGGGAAATACACTGTACCTTTAATGGGAGGGTAGGTGTGGAAGAGTAGCCAACAGATTATTTTATAGTTAAGTATTAATTTTTACTATAAGCTATACTGTATTTAGGGATTCAGGGGTACCTCATTTAGGTAGAAGGTTTAAGTTCTTTTAAATAAATAGCTTCATACCATCGAATGAGGTCAACTCACACAACTTTCACAATGTTGTTTACACTGCTAGAGTGCTATCAGGAAGTATAGGGCATATAAGAATATTACGAATTTACTAACCATCTTAGAAGGAGAGACCCAGCTAGAATCAAGAAAAAGTGTGGATGGAGTCATAACCCTGGTGATCAAGAATGCCAGGAGCATTGAAAGAGGAGGGAGCTAACAAAAGGACCAATTGACAGTTGGCCACCCTGCGCAGCAACTGACTTTCTTTTGTTATTTTTGCTACCAAATACATGCTAAGCTGATCACGTCCAGAATTTTTTTAGTGCTTCTTTTCCTATTTTTCCAATAGAAAAGTCACTGTCCTATTAAGTCTTTTTAAAAATTAATATAGCTCTTTCCTATCGTAAAAGTAGTTTATGGTTACTACAGAAAATACAAATAATTTAAGGGTAAAAAAAAGAAATCCAGAATCCTACAGCCTAGATACAGTCATCCTAAACATGATACAGCATATTTTTACATTCATTTTGCCATGGGTATTTTCCATAAACGCAATAAAAATAGTATGCAAAAAATAGTTTCTACTCAAATTACACCTTCATTTCCCAGCTTGCAAGCATGTTCATAAGCATAGCTTCCATTTCAAACCCTCGTATCAAACACGCTTTCTTTTACTGCTGTTTTCCTGAATTGAAATAGGATATTCTTTTCCTGTTTGCTAGGTTCTTAAAAGAGAAGGGGCTCATAGAAAACAAAACCGTAATATAGAATTGTATGCAAACTAAATGCAAAACATAATATAAAAAATGCAAAACCCTTTGGATGGTAACAAGGGCTTCTCTCCTGGCTTTTGACCTGTCTAAAGCACTTTGATTGTTGGTCCTCACTTCCTCCAGCCCAGGCTTCACCAACAACCACAAAGATTTCCTGCCAAAGGTTTGCTGCTGCAATCCAGGGATGGATTCAGGCCTTGTTAGTCCAAAGACTCTTCTGGCTGTTCTGGAATGGTACCTTTGCCCCAAAGGTACATCTGCCCAGCTTTCAGGTTCAATTCTGAGTCTACTCAAATTTCTGAAGACTTATTTGGGTGATTAAGCACAGTCTATGCCTTTTTAAAATGGCATTCTCCTCAGACTTGCGATTAGAAAAACTTCCTCCTGGAATCTGTCAACATAAATAAATAGGCTGCTTTCAAATCCTAGTTTATAGTGTGTAGAGAGATTTTGCCTTATTCAGTTTCTTAGATCGTGCTAGTTAATTACTGGGAGAATTTGTTCTACGCAGGCTAATCAAGATATTTTAAGAAAAAACTATCAACTTATTTTTATTTGTGTCTGTTTTGGGTTTCATTTGCTTTTGATTTTCCTTAAAAGTTTAATCATAATAACTATTGGATGCACATTACAACACTGACAAATGACGCATATGAAAGGCAGGGATTCCTGGTTTGGTCAGTCCACAAACCACTCCTCCCACTCCTTTCAGTTTGTCAAGTTATTTCTTCAAGTATTTACTCCAAATTTTAAAAATGATATACTATGCTACTTTCCCTTGATTTATTCATTTTATAAATTACCTGCTGATATTTTGTGACACTGGATGATCATTTCACCTTTCCAAAATGATCACACTCTATATTCAAATGGGCAAATAATATTTACATTATTATAATGGTTGTGCAAATATCCAGAGCCAAGTAGTGATATGATTATTCTTTTGTTTTTTGTGTTTTTTTTTACATTTTCTTATTTTTCCTTCATTTACAGTTTTTTTGGTCTTTTCTTTTACTTACTGATATGGCTGATGGTTACACTTGAGACTCTCAGTGAAACATGCCTCTCTTTCCCCATGCTCTTTGCAATGTAACTTTGCTATCATTATTCATCCCATTAAAAAAGGTCTGTTTCCCTTCCTCTTGAACCTGGGCTGGAATTTGACTTGTTTTAACCAATGAAATGAGGATGAAATGAAACTGTTCTACTTCCTGGATTAGGTCTCACAGTATGTCATTGGGGTTTCTGCTTTTGCTCTTTAAGAACCATGACACAACACTACATAAAGAAGCCCAGATAAAAGACCTTAGGAGAGAGGCCAAGCCAAACTAACCCTTAAAGACTGCATATGAATGAGAGAAGATGCAATGACATATCAGATAAAGGTTTAGTATCCAAAATCTATACAGAATTTATCAAACTCAACACCTACAAACAAATAATCCAGTGAAGAAATGGGCTAAAGAATAGACATTTTTCCAAGGAAGACATTCAGATGGCTAACAGACACATGAAAAGATGCTCAACATCACTCATCATCAGGGAAATACAAATCAAAACCACAGTGAGATACCACCTCACACTTGTCAGAATGACTAACATTAACAACTCAGGCAACAACAGATATTGGCGAGGATGTGGAGAAAGGGGAACACTTTTGCACTGCTGGTGGGAATGCAAACTGGTGCAGCCACTCTAGATAAGAGTATGGAGGTATACAAGAGTGCTGATGCATAGGGGCACATGTACCCCAATGTTCATAGCAGCACTCTCAACAATAGCCAAAACATGGAAAGAGCCTAAGTGTCCATCAACAGATGAATGGATCAAGAAGATGTGGTTTTATCTATACAAGGGAATACTCCATGCCAATGAGAAAGAATGAAATCTGGCCATGTGTAGCAACATGGATGGACCTTGAGGGTGTTATGCTGAGCGAAATAAGTCAGGCAGAGAAGGACAAATATCATATGTTTGCACATATAGGAGGANCAACTTGACAATAAACTAAAAAAAAAAGAGTATGGAAGTTCCTCAAAAAATTAAAAATGGAACTTCCCTGTGACCGAGCAATTGCACTACTAGGTATTTCTCCAAAGGATACAAAAATGCTGATTTGAATGGGCACATTCTCCCCAGTGTTTATAGCAGCACTATCAACAAATGACAAATTAAGAAAGAGTCAAAATGTCCACTGACTGATGAGTGAATAATGAAGATGCGAGATACATATAAAATGGAATATTACTTGGCAATCAAAAAGAATGAAATCTTCCCATTTGCAACAACATGGAATATTCCAACAACGTGGAGTACACTAGAGTGTAGTATGTTAAGCAAAGTTAGTCAAAGAAAGACAAATATCATATGATTTCACTTATATGTGGAATATAAGAAACAAAATAGATGAACATAAGGTAAGGGAAGCACAAATAAGATAAAAACAGAGAGGAAGACAAACCATAAGAGGCTCTTAAATACAGAAAACAAACTGAAGGTCACTGGAGGGATGTTGGGTGGGGGGATTAGCTAAATGGGTGATGGGCACTAAGGAGGGCACTTGATGGAATGAGCCCTGGATGTTAAATATAAGTGATGAATCACTAAATTCTATTCCTGAAATCATTATTACACTATATGTTAACTAACCTGGATTTAAATTTTAAAAAAGCAAAAACAAGACAAAAAATTCAAATGCATAAGAACCTGTGCAACCAGCAGAAGAATTGCTTTAGACTCATGAGAGGCAATAATTCATTGTTGCTTCATGTAAATAGTGTATCCCATAGAAATACTGGAATAAATACAAAGAACAACATGCAGTGACCTTATAACATAATGTTCAACAGAAAGGAAAAAAATAAACAGAATTAGATGTATCAGTCAGCAGTATTTATATTACTTAAATACATACATTCAAAATAATACCTATTTTTGAGAGGGCAAGATGGCGGAGAAGTAAGGAGCTCCGTACTTGCACTCGCGCCCATACATCACACAGAAAAGATCTGAAGCCATTGGAAACCTTACAAAACCTGAGAGATTGGGAGAAAAAGACGCAGAATCCACTGAGAGAGCCTTCTAACGTGAGTGCGAACCGGGGAAGATAAAATCGGGCCGGGATCGGAGNTTTTTAAAACAGCTAGGGAGAAAAGGGCCCTAACATACAAAGAGAAACCTATTAGAATGGTGACAGACCTATCTACTGAAACTTGACAGGACAGAAAGGAATGGCAGGAGANTAACAACAACAACAACAACAACGAAAAGAAAAATAAAATAAAAGCCGGTTTTTGAAAACAAAAACAAACTATCCAGAAAGATGTCAGAGTAATCTGATTTCAGTTGCTAAGTTTGATTTACTTTAACTGAGTTCAGGTTAACTGAGTCAATTTAACTCATCTCTAAACGTATTAATCATTGATTTCTGAAAAGAATTCATTTCATGATGAAAGGGGATCTTATTCTTCCAACACTGAGCCAGGTGCACTGTTACTACATTCTGAATTCTTCTTTGACTCAGTGTACACATTGCTACGTATTCCATGCACCCGGAATGTCCCGATATTGTAAGAAATTCTTGTTGACGTACAGGAGAATGGAAAACAGAGTTGTTCAACGGAGAACTAACACTGAGAATAACCAAGGAAGCAGAGGGCTTTGTGTGAGGGAAATCAGAAAAGTTAAAGTATTTAATAAGAGATCGCAAAGAATAACTCATACTGACCTGGCCTCTTCTACCAAGAAATATGTTTTGAAAGGATAGCAACAACAACCAGAAGAAACCTAAGTATCCACTGATAGATAAATGGATAAAGACAATTCGGTATATACATACAGTGGAGTATTACTCAGCCAGAAAAAATAATGAAATCCTGTCATTTGCAACAATATGGATAAACCTAATGGGTTTATGCTAAGTGAATTAAGTCAGGGAGACAAATACCATGTTATTTCACTAATATGTGGAACTTAAAAAACAAAACAAATGAACAAAGGAACCAAAACAGACTCAGGAATTAGAGAATAAACTGGTGTTTGCCAGAAGGGAATGGAGTACAGGACAAGTGAAACAGATAAAGGAGGCTAAGAGGTACAAACTTCTAGTTATAAAATAGTTAAGTCATGGGGATATAACGTACAGCATAGGGAATAATATTGTAGTAACTTTTTATGGTGACAGATGGTAACTAGACCTATTGTGGGGATCACTTCATAATGTATAAAAACATCAAGTCACTATCTTATATACCTAAATTAATATTATATGTCATTTTTTCCCTCTCAAAGCTCATTATATGCTGCTAAATAATCTTCTGGTTTTCATATGTTGCAAAAGAAGAATAAAGCCACTCTGGCTGATTACTTATTTTAGGAATACTCTGTGTGTGTGTGCGCGTGTGTGTGTGTGCGTGTGTGCACGCATGTGCATATGCATGTGTGTATAATTTTTCCCTGACATAATTCTTGGAAGGCTTTTTCTCTTACTAAAGTTTGATTTTCTTAGGATTAAATTAGAACAATAGTTTCCCCAGCAAATTGAATCATTTGGTTTGAAAACTTGTCTTTTGTCAACCCCAGACATATTCTATCCTCCTGCATCTGTTGTTTTTATATGTATTTTGGAATTCTTGTACCTATTCTCTTTTAAAAAAATATTTTCTTCATATTTTAAGTTCTGCCCCTCTTTATTATTCTGTGAATTTTTCCAAGTTTTCCTTTTAATTTACCTAGTTAGCTTTCTTTTCTTACCATTATGTTGTTTTTGGCTTCCACTATGTATCTTTTTCTAATTTTTATCATGGACATAACTGATGTAGCTTACAACAATAAAACACAAATGTCCAGTTTAATGAAAAAAAAAAATAATACCTATTTTGCCTAGTTAGTATAATGAACTATAGAAATGATCCCTGAAAGTATAGTCTTTGTATAGTTAATATAGATACAAACAATACATAATGAATATATCTGAATGGTTTCTTACGGTGGAAGAAGAAAGGAAGTGTCGCATAGAGATTAAAGGAAATAATATTAGGCAGGGGATCTTGCAAAACCAATCACAATGAGGGCCATAAAATGAGGTGGGTGATGAACTCAGCCCTCTGTCCATGAGGTACACTCTTCCCCCCAAAACCTATCATACACACACTTATCTGACCCATACTCATTAAATCAAAACCTTTTCAGTGGTGCCTAGTTACTGTTATCATTTTAAAGCTCCCCAAGCTATGCAAATGTGATAGGCAGTCATGACTGATGACTGTTAATCTGGTATTATAGTTTCTTTTCTAAAATTTAGTTAATTAATTAATTTACTTACTCTTTGTGTTTGTACATTTGTTTGTTTTCCTAGACTTTTCCTCCTGGAATCTTTCACCTCCAATCTATTCTCATCTGCAGATAGACAGCCAATCCTGAAACTCCTTATTGCTACTCTCTTCAGTCAGTTACACTGTATCCTGTGTCGTAGCTTTTTACCTCAACAAGATTATTAGCTTCTTTTTATGGAGTACATTCTTCAGTAATCCTAGCAATAAAGTGTGCATTGGAGATAAATTTCATAAATCTTTTCATGCTTATACACGCCTTACTCTGTCTTTAAATTCACTTCATAATTTTGCTGGATATAATTTATGAATTCAAAATCTGTGCTTTTTTGGCTCTCATATTTTTCCCTTCTATATGTAACTGAATTTTATTTATTTACCTTTTCTTCCCTACATCTACTCCTATCAAACCCAATCCAGGAGATTTTAGATTTAAACATTTAGCTTTCGGGTAGGTTATATAGATTTACATGTATTAATTCCCCCATACGTGAGGACTTTTAATTATCTTTTGTAATGGATACCTAGACTAAGATACCGTTGTCAAAGAGTACACTCTATGAATAATTTGAATAATTTGAAGTTGATCTAGACATGATTTATGGACTAGCACATGATTAATATTTGTAATTATGTTACACATATTCAAAATAATGTATAACTTATAATTATTGGGTGAAATATTTCACATATGCCATTAGCTTAAAATTGTTAAAATGTTTCTTAGATCTTCTATACACTTAACAAATTTTTCAGCCTGTTTCACTAATTACAAATAGAAATGAGCTTAAAAAGAGGCAAAACACAGATATCATATGATTTTCCTAATATGTGGGATTTGAGAAACTCAACAGATGAACAAAGGGGAAGGGAAGGAAAAAATAAGATAGAGACAGAGAGGGAGGCAAACCAAAAGAGACTCTTAAATTCAAAGAACAAACTGAGGGTTGCTGGAGGGGGTGCGGGATGAGTTAAATGGGTGATGGGCATTAAGGGCATTAAGGAAGGCACTTTTTGGGAGGAGCACTAGGTGTTAAATGTAAGGGATGAATCACTGGTTTACTCCTGAAGACTACACTGTATATAAATTAATATGAAAATAAACTAATGAAAATAAATTAAATAAATAAATAAATAAAAGGAGGCAAAACAGTCCTAAATTTCCTATGGAATCACCTAAGACCCCAAATAGCTGAGGCAATCCTGAACAACTCAGAGCAAAACTGGAGGCATCACACATCCTTATTTCAAACTATACTATAAAGCTATAGTAATCAAAATATTACAGTGTTGGCATAAAAATAGACATATGGAACAATGGAACAAAATAGAGAGCCAAGAAATAAACCTGCAGAATACATGAGCTAATTTTCAACAAAGGCACCAAGAATATAGAATGAGGAAAAAATAGTCTCTCCAATAAATGGTGTTGGGAAAACTGGATTTCTATATGCAAATTAATGAAACTGAACTTTTCTCTTACATTATATGTAAAAATCAACTTAAAATGAATAAAACACTTAAACATAAGATGAAAAAACATAAAGGTCTTAGGAGAAAATGTGGGGAATAAGTTCCTTGACATTGGTCTTGGCAGTGACCTTTTGAATCTGACAGCAAAAGCATTGGCAAATAATAAACAAACAAACAAACAAACAAATAATTTAAACTATGCCAGATTAAGAATCCACTGCACAGCTATGGAAACCATCAACAAAATTAAAAGACAACCTACAGAATGGGAAAAATATTTCTAAACCATATTTCTCATAAGGAGTTAGTATCTAAAATAAATAAGAAACTGTTACAACTCAATGACAAAAAACCCACCCTAAATAACTCAATTAAAAATGAGCAAAGTCAGGACCTGGTTGGCTCAGTCAGTTAAGTGGCCCACTCGGCTGACTCTTGATTTCTGCTTGGGTCAGGACCTCATGGTAATAAGATTGAGCCTAACAGTTGGGCTCCTCATAGGAAATGGAGCCTGCCTAAGATTCTCTCTCTGCCCTCTGCCCCTCTCCCCGCCCCCCCCCACACTCTCAAAATAAATAAATGAATAAATAAAATTTATTTTAAAAATGAGCAAAGGCCCTGAGTTTATGATTTTCCAAAGAAGGCCTGCAAATGACTAACAGGTATATGAAAAGATGTCAACATCATTGATCACGGGGAAATGCAAGTCAGGACCACAATGAGAAATGCAAGTCAAGCACACACCTGTTAGAATGGCTATTATCAGAAAGACAAGTGATAATAAATGTTAGTGATGATGTAGAGAAAAGGGAATTCTTGTGTACTATTGGTGGGAACAAGAATATAAATTGGTACATCCATTATGGAAAATAATATGGAGATTTCTCAAAACAATTGACTACCAATAAAAAATTGATTACCATATGATTTGGAATTCCATTGCTGGGTATTTTCTTTTTTAAGAAAATGAAGTCACAATATTGAATAACTGCACTCCCTATATTCACTGCAGTATTATTTACCACAACCAAGACATGAAAACGTAAGTGTTGATCAGTGGATAAATAATATCATCCAGCCAATAAAAAGAAGGAAATCTTATCATATAGAACAACATGGATTAATCTAGAGGGCATTAGGCCAGGTGAAATAAACCAGACAGTGAAAGACAAATACTCTATGCCATCACTTATATGGGGAATCTAGTTTTTAAAAAAAGTTGAACTCAGAGAAACAGAATGTCTTACAGTGACAACAGAGAGAGGAGATATTGGCCAAAAGGTACAAAAAAGAGTAAGTTCTGGAGACCTAATCCAGAACGTGGTGGCTACAGTTAATAATAATGTATTAAATATTTGAAATTTGCCAAGAGAATAAATCTTGTTTACACCACGCACAGACATAACAATAGTTACATGATGAATATGTTAATTAGCTTAATTGGGGTAGTCATTTCACAATGCATATGTATATGAAATCATCACATTATACACTTCACAAAACATTACAATTGTATTTGTCAATTATAACTGGAAAAAAATGGCTGTATATACACAGCTGGCACTGAACAATTATTTGCTGAACAAATGAATGCCCAACTTGATTTGGATGACAATAAGTAAATAAATAAATAAATAAATAAAAGAATCGACCACTATGATTATGGATTTATTTCAGTTGCCTTGCACAATGTAAGAACATTATTGAGACATGAACTAAAATAGCATACTTTCTTGGTGAATTTAATTTTTTTTAATCATTTTGAAATAACCTTATTTCTAAGAATGCTTTTTGCAACAAAGTATATTTTGAATGTCATTGATATACTTAACATGGCTTTCTTTTCCTTGGTATTTACATGCCTATCTGAATGTAAACGTTACACTAAACCTTTTCATATTACTCTATTTCTGATATAATAAACAATTTATGATAAGATTTTATCAAGTAATTATCATCTTTGAATGCAAACATACTTATATATTAACATATAATATGATTGCTGCAAAATTTACATTAAATTCTATCATGTTATTTTATGCTTCTATTTGTCCTCGGTTTTTCTGGGTTTTTTTTGTTTTTTTTTTTGCTTTCTGTAGTATTTTGTTACCATTCCACTTTTTATTTTCTACCAATGTGAAACTTATATATTTTGCTTCTTTCATTTTTTACTACAGTGGAAAAGAAGGAGTTAAACAGCTAAATCTAATTCATTCCTTTCTAGATTACAGGAAGGGTCTACCCAGGGGAAAGAAAACAAGGCAGGTGAACCTGGTCTAATTTCCTGATCGATATGATTACTGGTATTCTAGGTAAATAGATTAATGTTAGAAAATAGATATTTTCTAAGAGGTGAGTCTTTATCAATGGAATGTTTTAAATAAGAATCTCAGGCTAAAGGATTACTTATAATAATAAGCCTTTTAGAATCCATAAATTTATGAAGCATTTTTCTCTAAGAATTCATCATGTAAGCTGGGAATATGAAAGGGACACTAATGAGCACTCCCATCTGTGTGAGGTAATAACTTGTGTACCTCACTTAGAAATGATTTCCAGGCTGGACCATAGACTAGATATCCCTCCAGAGAAATAAAGAGGGGTAGCTACCCCAACGCCCATACTCTCCCTGATATGCAGAGCCTCTTTATCACTTCTGTTCTTGACATTAATGGTAAAGCTTGATAAGGGGTAGGAGTTTGATTTGAAAATCAGGTCTTTTGTACTGGTTCATGTGGATTTCAACATGCATCCTCTACTTACCAACTGTAACATCAACCAAACTTTTTGTTCTCTTACTTGATAAAGTATATTAAATTACTGAAATACTTTATTCTTTGTCATTTATGTACTATTTCTGTATTTAATTCTCTATTTCATAATCCAAAATGTTTTTTTCCTCATTTGTTTAGTAGTTTTATACAATTAATGCTCATTTGTAACCCCCTGCCCCCATCCCCCAGATGCTTAACTCCATTGCTTTGGCTCCTCATTCTTTCTTATCCTTCAAACCTTCCACTTCAGATCACTTTCCCTTATACTTATATATGTCCTTTATAACTTCCTTTTGTGTAGTTCTCTGGGTGGTGAACTGCATGTTCACGTTTGTTTGAAAATGTGTATTTTGAAAGTGATTCTGAAAAACATAATTCATTGAGTACAGTATTCTAGGTTCAGTGAAAAAAAAGCAAAGTTTCTCATTCTATTGTAAACATATATTACAGAAGACAGTAATAGATTATTATAATTTTCAGAGTATCCTCAATGTCTCTTATTTTCTATTTCGTATTTTCCATTTTTTTCTGTGTTCTTTACCAGTTCTGATTAATAAGCTTCATTTAGTTGTGTTTAATCTGTAGTTTTTAATTTTAATTTATGTGTTTTTCACTTTTAGGGTTTCTATTTGATTATTTTCCAAATTGGTGTTTTATTTTAAAACTTTCCAGCTCTCTCTAATAATTTTAAGGATTTACCCCACGTCTTTCAGTTATTTCATAGCCTGTGTCTGATAATTTCAATATATCAAGTTTTTGTGTGGTTGTTTCTTTTATGTTTTTCATTGATTTTTATTCATTATGTCTTATTGTATGTCTGGTTATTTTAGGCTATAATTTGAACACTGTGTGAAAATTAATTTCCACTATAACTTGAAGCCAGGGTTAGCAGATCTTTTTCCCAGAAAAAGACTTCATTAGCTTCATCTGGAATCCTATGGGCAATATATTTCCAGGAAATAATGAGTTCAATTATACATGTGAAGTTCACTGGACCATTCAGGTACCAGAATACTAAACTGCAATTATTGCTGAGGTCCTGATAATTCCAATTACCTTAGCCATGAAATTGTAGCCAATCAAGTCTCAGCTTTAGGTGGGGAAAGATATTAAATTCTGTCCTGTGTGTGAAACCTGGTTTTGGATCTTTAATACTGTCAAAAACACAACCACTTTCACTGTTGTCGGGTTTATATAAGCAAATGTCCACAGGCTAAAGGCAGCTTGTAGAGTTAGTTTTAAATATCTGGATTCTTATCTTTTCCTAAAATTTGGCTGGATTAATAGTGATATTGTTAGCATTTCATTCGTTTTTCTAAAGTTATTTTTTAATAATGGCTACATAGCTTATAGAATTTTTTATAGAGAGAGAAATGGAAAACATTGATATCATGTAACTTTTGTTTTTTCCATTATTTCTCTCTTGGTAGTACTTGCCTGATGACACTGTACTGCTGCTGTGTTATTTAGAGTAAAACAGGGGTTCCTGGGTGGCTTGGTAGGTTAAGCATCCAACTTCAGTTCAGGTCATGATCTCACGGTTCATGAGTTTGAGTCCCACATCAGACTCTGTGCTGACAGCTCAGAGTCTGGAACCTGCTTCAGATTTTGTCTCTCTCTCTTTCTGTCCCTCCCCCACTCACACTCTATCCCCTCTCTTAAAAATAAATAAACAGTATAAAGATAAAGTAAAACATAAGAATATGCTATTGGCAAGGAATGGTTATAAAATTCCCCGTTTCTAAATAATTTTACATGTAGAACAAGTGATCCCAAATTATCACCACTAATTCAGTTCTAAAAATTACCGAAGTATATACATTTATAATTTAAGTGGTAATAACTAAATTTCAAACTAAATAGAAAATTATGCCTGAAATTTTTTATATGCAAACTTTATATTTGTAAAAATATATATATATTGTTAATACCTACAGGTTTGCAATCCCTTCCTTAAAACAGTTGTTTTCACTGAAAAAAAAAAGTACTATGAAGGATTAAGAAGGAGATAACTTCACAATTTTATCAAATGGATTTAGAATAGCTTGTCTGGTTGGTTTTGGGTTCTCTTTCTCCTCTCCCCTAACTCCCCTCCTATCTCTTGAGTTCCAGACATTCAAAAGTGCATGGTTGTTTGAGGCTGAGAATTAAGGGGGTTTCATAATATACAACTCTACTTCCACTTTTTAACATTCTATTCTACTGTTAGGTAAATATTGAATTTGTGAAATAAACCATCCAATTAAATTGTCAAGAACCAACTAGTTTTGGTAATTATGGTTCCCTTATTTGATTGGAGTTATAGGGGACATATCTAAGTATTCTGAATAATCTTGGAATCAATTTACAAAATTTATATCTAAAAGTTAATAAACTTGTAGGTTTATATTTTAGAAAAACAAAATTTAAGTAAACAATTATAGTCATTATCTGATTTTATTAATTCTTTACGAGTAGGCATATGTCCTTTTTAATTCAAGAAGCATTTTCATCTACTAATGACTCATAAAACAGAACCCATAAATCTTACCTTAATGGAGAAGTATTTCACATTTATTTTAGAAGATTTATCATGATTAGGAAAGTTGCATGCTTTACTTTGTTCCAAAATAACTTTCTCACGGGACATTAACTTTTGAAACTTTCTCCTGCAATATTATATATGATATATCCGTAAGATATTTTTATATCTTAAAATTTTTTCTATATCCATTTCTATGTCCATTTCCAACTTTCAAAATTACTTTCTTAATACAATCAAAGCTTTTTCCATGTCATATTTTCAGAAGCAAAAGCTAGTTACTTCCTTATAGTACATTTAAGAGTTGTATGTATTCTTGTAGGGGAGACAATGAATTGGGTAGTTTTAGATGTGTATAAGGAATAAGTTTACAGTTTTCTAAGTTATTTGTGGGTTTAAATGTCTTATATTCCTGCATTTATTTTTCTGCCTTTTGTAATGAAGATAAATTAACTCCAATGTGTTTAACAGGCTAATATAATAAATATTTGCAGAAAAGAGTAAATCATGTTCAATGTTGCAGTGTTTGCACTGATTCATATTATTATGAGACAAAAAATAAAATTAAAATATCCTTAAAGCAAAATATATACATAAGAATTAAAAACATGGGGCCCCTGGGTGACTCAGTCGGTTAAGCATCTGACCAGATTTCAACTCAGGTCTCATATCTCATGGTCCATGAGACTGAGCCTCACATAGGGCTCTGTGCTAACAGTAGAGAGCCTGCTTGGGATTCTCTTTATCTCTCTCTCTGTCCCTCCCCTACTTGCTCATGTGTGTGCATGCACACGTGCATATATGCTCAATCTCTCTCAAAGTAAATAAGCTTAAATTTAAAAAAAAATAACAATGATTAGAAAATAAAAGTAGTTGACATTTAAATTATCCTCAATTACAAAATATTTTATAAAGATACATATTTAACATTTTTTATTATATTAAAATGCATGGCTGTAAAATTTACAATCTTAATCACTTCTAAGTATACAGTTGAATAGTATGAAGTATATTTACAATATTGTACAACCAACCTTTAGAACATTTTCATTTTGTAAAACTGGAACTCTATATCCATTAAACAACTACCTATACCCCTCTCCCAAGTAAAACACATATGATTGTAAATGAAGACAATCTTTAAAATAAGACATAGCAGCAATGGTTGATGCCTATCCAGGACCGATTTCTCCTTTTTTTTTTTTTCAACAGAACCTAAATTTAACTCAAGTAGTCTCTCTATTGCCACCTCCAGGGTGCATGTAAGCCAATGATAAAATCCTTATTTCTAATGGAAATCCCTACTTCACTCAGAAGTCCAGGCTTAGGCCAATCACCATATGACATTCTCCTGTTCATCATTATTGCTCTTTAGGAGGGAGCATGTGCACTGAGTTTACTAACCACACTATGAGGAAGGATTTACAGTCCATAGTTGGAAGATGGATTTTCTTTCTCTCTTCAACTAACCTTAAAGAAACAGACTGCTTTAATTGCTGCTGAAAACCATGATATAACTGATCAAGACAGCCTTCACAGTCCCCTCGGCTTGAAACTTTAGACAGGCTTCTCCCTGACTCAGCAACCCCTGACTTTCCTTTTCTATGAGATTTACTTTAGAAAACTTGTAATCATAAATCTTTTCTCTGCCCTTTTGAGATATAAATCTTTTAAAAAGACTCTTGCCAGTTTTACAAACCAGGACTGTCTTTCTCAAAGACTTAAAACCATCTCCTTGAAATGTAATCATGAAGAAGGATAGAGCCCTTCCCTCCCAATCCCATGGGAGAGTAGGAGCCTACCTTCTGCAAGTCCCTTTGCTCCAAGTTCTGAAACTACTTCCTGTCATGGAGGTATGAGATGGCTTAGCTTTCTTTTAGGTAAAGCCAATTAGCAAACACAGATGGGCTATGAACACCTGACCCTAGCTCTTAAAAATCCTCCTGCTTTTCACCATAGTTGAGTTTATACTCAGTTCTGACCTCTCTCCCCTACTGCAATATTATTTATTGTTATTTATAATTATTATTATTACTTATTGAAGTAAATAATTAACTTCAATTAATTACTGATTAACATATAGTCTTATATGAGTTTCAGGTATACAATATAATGACTCAACAGTTCTATACATTACTCAGTGCTCATCACGAATCATGTACTCTAAATCTCCTTTATCTATTTCACCCATCCCTGCCTCCAACTTCTCTGGAAACTACCGCCGTCTTCTCTGTATTTCACAGTCCGGGGTTTTGTCCATTTGTGTGTTTGTCTCTATTTTCTTTGTTCATTTGTTTTGTTTCTTAAATTTCATATATGAATGAAATCATGTGATATTTATCTTTCTCTGACTTATTTCACTTAATACTACACCTTCCGGGTCCACCCAGTGGCTTTGAATAAGGTCTCCAGTGTCTGACTTTGTCTAGTGAAAATTTTGCTTTGACATAATCATGACGTTTGTCAGCCTGGGGACAAAAACACTGATGTAAGGAAGAGAGTACAGAGAAGAAAATAAAGGAGGGACGGAACAAGAGCCCTGATGATGCCATGCCTAGAATTTACCTTATCTCTAGGCCTTCTGTCATATGACATAATAAGTGTCATAAATGTTTAAATCAACTTGACTGGGAATTTTGTTGTAGCTTATAGTCATTCATAATCACATGTTTTAATATCAGATAATAAATATTAAATTACTTTTGGCTCATAACAAATAATAACTAAAGTCAGAAGTTAAGGTAATTCTGGGTCACCTGGGTGGCTCAGTCAATTAAGCACCTGACTCTTGGTTTCAGCTCAGGTCATGGTCTCACGGTTCATGGGTTTGAGCCCTGTGTAGGTGTGAAGCCTGCTTGGGGTTCTTTCTCTATCCCTCTCTCTCTGCCCCTCCTCCACTGGCTCTTGCTCTCAATCTCTCTCCTTCTCTCAAAAATAAGTAAATAAAATTTATTTAAAAAAAAAAGAAATTAGGGGCTCCATGGTGGCTCAGTCAGTTGTGTCCAACTCTTGGTTTTGGCTCAGGTAATGATCTCACAGTTTGTGAGTTTGAGCCCCACATCGGATTTCATGCTGGGAATGTGGAACCTACTTGGGATTCTCTCTCTCAAAAATAAATAAATAAAATTTAAAAAATTTTTTAAAAAGAAGTTAAAATATTTTTTACTTGTCTTCACTACTAAGTTTAGACTGGCTAAAGATTAAAGCTGTGAAAATTATAGGGAAACATTATGTCAAGTTGATATCAAAATTTTTGAGTAAGGATATATTTTATTTCCACAAATGATCTAAAAATTAATCAAGTTTAAATACACTTATTTTATTGTGCTCAGTTCTTGGGACAGAGTCCAAAGCCTCTGACCAATGAATACATGTGAACTGACTGAATGCACCTACACTTAATACACAGTAACTTTATCTAATTCATACTAAAACTAAGAGAGGTTATTCAAAAGAAAGTATATTTTCTTGAGAAATTATATATCTACTTTTAGATGACTATCAGCACATTTTATATTATTGAATGAATGTCTTCCCTGTCTACTTGGCAAAAAGAAAAACCTATAAATCAGAAGTCACAAGGGAATACAGATTCATTCACTGCTATTTTTTTCTTTCATTGAAAAAGAAGCAGGTGTAATTCAGAATTACACAGTCAAATACATGAAATGGCTTAATGCCATGCAAAGTACTTATGCAAAACTATCAGCTTAAAGGGGATCAATAGTAAACTGTCAGATTGCTGCATCCACAACTGCAAGAAAGCTTGGCACTGAAGAAATAGAAAACTCTATGGACATACATACCTCTCCTTTTGCTGCCAACATGGTAGGTGTGCTGTCTGTAACCCATTGGTTCTGTGTATTCAGCTGAATGACACAGAATGACATCAGAGACTCTTCATTCTTGTGTTCTGAGAAGTATCTGGCAAAGCCTACCCCTCTTGCTCAGGTGTTGTACTCCACTGCAGGTGATAGAATCTTCCTTGAGAGAATCCAACTTCTGGAAGAAAAAAGAAAGCCAACTTCAGCTGTTAAGCCATAGCACAGAGTCAACAAGAGCTTTTGCACAACTTTTAAAATTCATGAATCTCCAATAGTTGCAGGCAAGGGGGAGACTGAGCTGGCCAGGAGAGGAACGCTGTCCCTGTGTTAATGTGATAAGAAATGGTATGAGAGACTTATGGTATTAAGCATCTCAGCTGTATCATATTAGCACTGTATCATAGACTTCATTTTTCTCCAGCATAATACAGAAATCATTATTATGTTAAGACTTTCTTCCTAAGAAATAATTGGGAAAAAAGCTAATGGGATAGGAGATCTAAAATGTACTGAGATTTCAACTTTTTTCTTTAGAAAAAGTGTATCTTTAAAGCTCTTCCCCAAATCAAAATGTTTGAAAAGACTTGGTTTACAGTGTCTTCTGGAAATGTCATAAAATAATTTTGTTAAAAAAATTTTTATTACTGCTTATTCTTATTATCATGTATTCACAGAAATGTGGGTATATGTGCGCATGGGTGTTTGGGGGGAGTGTGTGTGTGTGTGTGTGTGTGTGTGTATGTGTATGTGTGACTGAATATGTGTGAATGTCTGCGTGGGCTGTGAGAATAAGATTCCCCTTATAGGAATGGGCAATCACCATCAAATTAGATCTGGAAATGGTCTATGAAATCATGTAAGATGTTGATCTTCAAATTTTCCAAATGACTTGTGAAGAAACATACATATATGTACTATAGAATTCCTATTCTGTTCTTTAGAAAAATGGACACATTTTATTTTTTTAAAATCTTTTAATGTTTACTTATTTTCGGTAGACAGAGAGAACGCAAGCAGGAGAGGAAAAGACACAGAGGGAGACACAGAATCTGAAGCAGACTCCAGGCTCCGAGGTGCCAGCACAGAGCCTGATGTGGGGACTTGAACCGACAGACCGTGAGATCATGACCTGAGCTGAAGTCCACACTTAACTAACTGAGCCACCCAGACACCCCAAAATGGACATATTTTAAAATAAAAATTCATGAGTAAATCAACATTTAATATCTATAAGCAAAATGATACAAAATATTTCATCCATAAAATGGATCAGCTGTCTTATGTGAATATATAGACTAAAAGGAGCTACATTTTCTATTAACTAATTTCATTTTTGAAGAGGGGAGGGGAGGGAAAAAGGAAGAAAGAAAGAAATAAAAAGAAAGTGTCAAAAGTTAAAAATAGCTAAAGTAAAACCAATGAGTCACTGGAGTAATAATTAGTAAAAGTTCATTGTGCACACACCAAAAAGACAGTTTATGAACCAGGAGCCCTCAAACCAAAACATGAAATGAGGCCTAGGGGCATATTGTTATAAAGCAGTTTATACAGGGACAAAGCCGTGACTGTTTATTCTTCCAGTGGCTGGACATAATATTAGAATTTTCTTAAATGAAAGGGAATTGATTAGTGGTTATCACACCAATTTGGGACAGGAGTTCATATTTTGCTGATGATTTCCAAAGGCACAAGCAAAAAAATTACCCAGGCCATGTTAGTCTTGGTAAATAAGCTAACCTAAGCTTTGTTTGTATGACTAAATTGGTTTTGTCTGCTCAGGGAATTTTCAAGACTGGTCTTCATTTATTTTTAACTTTAACAAAACAAAGAAAGAAAGAGGGTGGGAGAGAGAGGAGAGAGAAAAAAAACGGTGAATGCTGTGATCTTAATATGTACATAAACATCTGGGCTTACCTAGGCAAACTGTTGAAAGTTTCCCTCCCTAACCACTCACACATCCTCGGACTACCTTTTGTGTTTTTTCCCCCAAAGTTTAGCAATTAGTGTTGGATTAAGAACAAAGAAAAAGATGACAAGCACCAAATTCAAGAAGAACCTGTTTTAGACACTGTCAGAACTAAAGTCAAAATAATAGGAAAGAATTTCAGGGATTCTCAGTCCAATGGCCTCATTATACAAATGGGTAAACCAAGTAAGTCCTGGGATACTGTTTCAGTCAGTGTAAGCTGCTATAATGAAATACCATATGGACTAGGTGGCTTAAACAACAAAAACACAATTTTCTCATGGTTCTGGAGGCTGGAAGCTGATTCAGGTACCTACATAGTCAATTTCCCTTCACGTAGCCTTTGCTTGGTGTGCACACATTTCAGCAGATCCTGTGTTTCCTTTTCTTTTTATAAGGGGACTGATCCCAACCCGAGGGCCCCATTCTCATTGCCTAATCCAACCCTAATTACCACCAATATCCCCCAACCCCCACTCCAAATACCAACAACATATGAATTTGCAGGAGACACATTCAGTCCGTAGCCAGCACGGAGACTTGCCCAAAGTCACTCTGCTGATTAGTGGCAGAAGAAGCAGACCCTGCCTCAGATATTCTGACAATTTGTCTAATATAATTTCCACTGCAAGATAACCCAATGCCTGTTATTCAAAGGGATTAAAAAGGGAGAGAAACAAATTATCAGGGGATTCACTCAAATGTAATCTTTTGCAGGCATATGATTCAACTCTATCCTATCCATCTCCTGTAAGGCACTGACCCATCCACTCTCCCATCCTCAGTTTCTCTCTCTCTCTATTCTAGAGACCATTCCTCCTTTAATTCCATTATCCCATTCAACTACATCTTTAGTGCAATTCTTTTCACTGTCAAACACTACGAAATACTCTATGTTCATTATCTCCACTACTGTATTCCTGTCTGCTCCTCGGCACACTGCGGTCTGCTTTCTACCCTTCTCACTCTTCAAAGGCTGAACTGAGTAAAATCACACATTAGGGGACTGCAAACATTCTTATTTAAACTTCTACTATCCACTGCTTATAGTGACAGATTTTTTGTATGTTGCTTAATTTATCCATCCAACACAAATTGAGGATTATTTACATTTCAGAGGGGAGAAAACTGATACTGAAATATTAAGTAACTTGTCCATCATTGTTCAGTTTGTCTAACTATACAGATCATTGCTGTCTATCATCTTTGCCTTATAAATTACTTTGTAACTTTCTTACTTCCAAGTTACGTTTTAAAAAATATTTTTCCATGAGTTCCCCAAGATTTAATTGATTCCTCATTCTAATACACCAAACTTGCTCTTACTAACCACTAAAGCTAATGACCTTACTTTCAATCTTGATTTCATTCTCTAATTAATTTCCATTTGATTACTTTCTGGCTTTGGGCATTATCAACTCTCAATTTATTCTGGTACAGAGGGGCATTTAAGAGTGTGAGCCGCAGTCAGACAGAACAGAGTTTGAACTTCATCTCTTACGCTGACTAGATATGTGTGGCATTAAGCAAATTTAACTGTTCTCTGCTTCATTCAACTCATTTTTAAAATTAGGAACATAATATATTACTTCAAAGACTGTGGGGAGGATGGCATGAAGTAAAGAGTGTGAAGGGCTCAGTAAAGTGTCCAACACCGAAGCACTCTATTAAGAGTATCCTTTATTCCCTACTGAAATGATTACCTCTTTTGTCAGCCTTCCCAATCTGATTTCTGTTTCTCGGCCTCTTATGGGAGCCTCTTGATTATTACAATCCAGATTTCTGCCTTTGATTCATTCTCTCCTTTCCCTCACCATTATCCCTATATGTTTTTACTGAGTCCCTGGTTCACCTGTCACTGCTAAGCTGATTTTTTAAAACTATAATTAACACCGTCAAGTCTCACCTTTCCCCAGAAATTGGCCTGCATGTCTAAGTACTCTTGCTTTTCATTCTTTATCTAATAAGAAATACAAAACCTAACAAGTTTAATAGATTGTCTCCTTTCCCATAAAATATGCTCCCAGTTAGCAAAGAAATAAATCATAGTCATCCAGAAATTTTCTCAATTCCTTACCAATTACCATTCAATTGTATTAATATGGAGGACACACTCCTCATATCTTGATTTTCTTCTTTTCTCTGTTAACATATCCCAACAACTCTACTCATAGACTCAAAATGTCATACTCACTGGGCAACTGGATCTCCCCAAAATGTTTTGCCTTAGTATTCCTGAACATCTTTGATAATGCTGTTTGCTCTTTCTTTTTGTAATGTTTTTCCTTTTGTAATATTTTTAACTTTTATTTTATTTTATTTTATTTTATTTATTTCTAGGAGAGAGAGAGAGAAACAGCGTGAGCAGGGGAGGGTCAGAGAGAGAGGGAGTCACAGACTGAAAGAGGCTCCAGGCTCTGAGCTGGCAGTCAGCACAGAGCCTGACACGGGGCTCGAACCCACGAACCGCGAGATCATGACCTAAACGAAAGTCAGACGCTTAACCGACTAAGCCACCCAGGCTCCCTTATTTTTAACTTTTAAATACCATTGATTCCCCAGGAATCAATGTGGGGATTATTTTTATGTGCTTCCATTAACAGTTTCCAAGTGCGGCTCATGTGATAAGATATTAAAATCATCTGATGTCCCTCTGCTTCGAGAAGTCTAAATATTATTCACTTTTGTATACAACTAGATCTTGAAGTTCTTTGATGCCAATTGACTGAACATTAATTTATTCCCTAGTTATAATTTCTTCCCTTGGGGAAAAAACTCACTCTTATATAAAATTCCTTATAGTTTCCTAAAATGATTTTAGTAAAAACTTGAGATTTCAGTTTATGAAAGTACATATTTGCTGTAATTACTAGTTAATGTTTACATTGCATAATACTTGATACAAACAAAATAATATATCACATATAAATTCTGAATGAAAACAATAAATTAGCCTACCACCCAAATTAAGAACTAGACCGAAAAGCACAATTCTTGAATCTTTGTTCCTTTTCTATGCTTTCCCCTCCCTTGTTCTCAGATATAACTACTAGTCTGAGTTATATATTGATAATTTCCTACTTTACAAAAAAAACCCCACTATAGTTCTTTTACGTATATAAGTATCCTTAAATAGTGCTAAATTGTTTCCTAAGGTGGGGGGGGGTGGGGGTGGAGGTGGATCAAATGTTCTACTACCAACAGATCAGCCCTATATGATTCTCATGTTCACCCATACTTAGTTTTGTCACACTTTTTTTTTAATGTTTTATTTATTTCTGAGAGATAGAGACACTGTGAGCAGGAGAGGGTCAGAGAAAGAGGGAGACACAGAATCTGGAGGAGGCTCCAGGCTCTGAGCTGTCAGCACAGAGCCCGAAGCGGGGCTCGAACCCACGAACTGTGAGATCATGACCTGAGCCGAAGTCGGACGCTCAACCAACTGAGTCACCCAGGCGCCCCGTCACACTTCTTAATTTTCACCAATTTAGCAAATATAAGCATGCCATCTCAATAAAGTCTTAATTTTAACTTCTCTGATTACTAATAAAGCTAATTCTACTTATTTATTGGCCCTTTGATGAAAACGTGAACTAATATTTTCTGCTTGTTGCTTCTTGCTACCCAGTGTGAGATTCCTGGGCACTTGGATGGCTCAACTGGGAAAGCGTCTGACTTTTGGTTTTGGATCAGGTCATGATTTCATAGTTTGTGGGTTCAAGTCCTGCACCAGACTCTGTACTGACAGTGCTGACCATGCTGACCCTGCTTGGGATTCTCTCTTTCTCCCTTTTTCTCTGCGCCACTCTCCTGCTGTGCACTCTCTCTCTCTCTCAAAAATAAGTAAACTTTAAAAAATAAATAAAATCTAAAAATTTCTTCAACATAAAAAAGTAAAAGCTTCTCATTACACTATATTTTTGCAATGAAAAGTTTTATTTTATATAATTATTCACATAATCATCTCATAGGCTATATAAGAAAAAAGAATTTCTTCTTGGAGATGACTAAAATGGTATTGAAAGAATAAGAAAGAATATGTAATATGTAATATGCTTATGTGGAATAAGAAGACAAGAAGCCAGTTGAGCCTGACTTTAGAGTTCTAAAGTCACAAATGGGGTGCCTGGGTAGCTCAGCTGGCTGAGTATCAGACTTTGGCTCAGGTCATGAACTCACAGTTTGTGAGTTCGAGCCCACATTGGGCCCTGTGTTGATAGCTCAGACCCTGGAGACTGCTTTGGATTCTGTGTCTCCCTCTCTCTGTTCCTCCCCTGCTTGCACTCTGTCTCTCTCTCGCTCAAAAATAAATAAAGCTTTAAAAAAGTTAAAGTCACAATGAAATTCATTACAATGTCAGGTTAATCAGTGCCTAATTCATTGTATGCCACGGTAAGGTCACTTTTCCATTGCCTCATGCTGTTGTTGCTTATTCTATGAAATTTAAGAAATTTATAGTAGGCATCTGCACCTATAATTATAACAAATTATAATATCCACAATTGAAAATTTTTCAGAACTGTAACTCACTGAAAGGTAAAAAGAAATATATATCATTATAAGATAACTATAAGCGGAATTCAAATGTTCTACCTTGCCATTAGTGACAAATTTAGTGGCATGACCTTCACTTTTCTGAACCTAGTTTCCCCGTCTATAAAGTGAGATGTTTACACTGCGGATTGGGCCCTAAAGCATCTTATTACTCTAAATGTGTATAAATATAATCGGTAATTCTAACTTTTCAAATTGTGCAAGACAACCAGGTCTGAATTTACCTACATTTATTCTATTTTGTATTATTAAAGAGTTTTTATTAAATTCTTAATTTAAGGTATTATGTTGTTGTCAATGATTTTAATATTTTTTTCTTACAGAGTAACAAAATAACTGATTAAAATTAGTTAAAACTGAATCCAAATCAAAAGAAAGACACCAATCTCTAAGCACAAAAATCAGGACCTTCACTATCCTAAATTCTTTATTTCATTGTTGCATACACTCTTTCTAGCAGGACCACACAACTTTGTAACCTTATGTACACCTAAATTCCTTTGGCAATAAAATGCCTTTCTTTCCCCGGTAAGCACTCTTCAGAATGAGTTTAACACACCAGGGAGCACTTTTATCCATTCCCACAAGAAATTCAGCATCTTCTTCAAGACTTTATGATCCTCATATTATTTGCTGTTGAGCAGGCAATAACAAGAAGGTATCCTGAAATCTAATGTGTGGTTTAGTTTTTGTTTTCCTTGACTAGACTAAAGGAAACAGACTAATGGATAGGAAAATCAAATTTTATCATTTATAGATTTTGCAGAGTGGATGTAAATTATAATACAGAAAATGTGAAATTCATCTGCTGTTTATTTAGGACATTAGGCAGAGTCTGCCTATACTTCTAGTTACTAAAATATTGTTTTCTTTGTAGACTGAGAAAACAGAATTTCGATGGCCCCAGGATATGGGTAGACTGTCCTGACTGCTTCGTCCTCCTTCTTGACTAGTAACCCAATAAACTAACAGATAGGGTGTGACATTGAAGAGTCTGAAGAGAATGAGCAATTGAAGTACACTTTTTTAAAAAATATCAGGTAAACTACACAGACATTGGCTCAATCTCAGTTATTGTTGTTTGTTGGAAATATGTATATTTATATGCTAATTACATATATGATACTTATATATAATATTTGAGAACATGGTCAATAGCTATATTCATCTATGGATGTATAGTAGATAATTATAAATCTATGAATTTTTTAAGTTGATTTATTCAGTTTTTGAGAGAGAAAGAGAAAGCATGAGGGGAGGAGGAGGGGCAGAGGAAGAGAGAGAATTCCAAGCAGTCTCCATACCATCAGTGAGTTTGAGCCCCACTCACAAACCATGAGATCATGACCTGAGCTGACACCAAGAATCAGATGCTTAAACAACTGAGCCACCCAGGTCCCCCAGTCTATGCATTTTTAAAAAGCCACTTCTTTATTGTTGTTTTTTTTTTACTTTATTTTGATGTTTATTTATTATTAAGAGACAGAGAGAGATAGTGCATGAGCATGGGGCAGGGAGAGTGGAAGACACAGAATCTAAAGCAGGCTCCAGGCTCTGAGCCATCAGGACAGAGCCTGATGTGGGAGTCGAACCTACAAACTGTGAGATCATGACCTAAGCTGAAGTCAGTCGCTTAATTGACTGAGCCACCCAGGCACTCCTATTGTTTTTTAAAGCAATGGATATTTGGAATAAATGATTACAAAATCAGTCAATAAGAGTATAACTTGGAGCAAGAATAGAGGTCATAACATGACATCAGGCATTATCAGATATAACAACAGTGAAGCTGTTAAGAGTACAGGGTCTGGAGCCAGTGTGTCTGGACTTTAATGGCAGTTTCACTGTTTACCAGTTATTGGACCTTGGACAAGCTACCTAAACTATCTGTTGAAGTTATTCTGAGGACTTAAATCTGATTCTCCTCTCCTTCCTAAGCACATGGGAGGACTATATTTCTCTATCTGTAACAAATGCGCAAGAGATGTGATGAGTTCTGGCCAGTGAGATGTTAGTGGAAAAGATATGTGCATAATGAGGTAGAGATCAGTATGAGGTCTCCATGTTTTCTCCTTCCCCATGTGGTGTCCCTGAAAGTTAAGAAATGGGATGAAGCAGGGCGCCTGGGTGGCTGAATCAGTTAAGCAATGGACTCTTGATTCTGCTCAGGTCATGATCTCCAGGTTCATGATATCCAGCCCTGCGTCAGGCTCTGTGCTGAGTGTGGAGCCTGCTTGGGATTCTCTCTGTCCCTCTCTCTCTGTTCCTCCCCAACCCATGCTCTCTCTCTCTCTCTTTCTCAAAAGAGAAATATATATATATATATATAAATATAATATATAAATTTATATATAAATATAATATATATATATCATATATATATCATATATGTATATGATATATATATATAAGAAAGAAATGGGATGAAAGGGTCACAAGCAATGGAAACTCCATCAACCTGCTCCTGACTGACAGGACATGGAGACCAACAGTGACCTGTAATATAAGCAAGAAATAAACCTTGGTTGTGTTAAGCTGTTGAGAGCTTGGAATTAATTTGTTAGTACAGCATAACCTTGCCTAATATGGTTAATATACTCACTGTGTCTCAGTTTCCTCATCTCTAACTGGGATAATAACAGCATCTGATGATTTTTATGGTTGTCAGTTAGATTTCATTGAAACATGAGATCAATGTAGTTTTGTAATTCTTATTAATGGTAGTACTTTATATACACCCTTACTGAATAGATTTTAAAGCATAGAATATATTATCTGTCATTAAGTCCAGATTTAACCAGCACTGGGTTCACACTTCTGCAATGCCTATCATCTCAAATTAAAAATCAGTCTCAAATTCTACTTTAATATTCAATAGCTTTACTAGGATATATAATTTTGTTCTCAAGTGAAATATCTGTATGTTGACAGAAATATCCCAGTAACCCGCTTACTTACTACCTTTGATTTTTAGAAACAATATATTTTTTCTATTATACAGACGGAAATAGAAGCTGGGTAAAAGGGGGGCATGGGGGGAGGGTAGAGAGAAAACAGCAAAGACTTATAGACCTTGCAGTATGAAAGATTACATCAGGATTCTTTTTTAATGCTCTGGCTACAGCTTTATCAAGATTTGGGGTTGAAGACCACTTGAACCTTAAGAGTGAAAAAAGAACTTCTTTTTTTCCTCAGAAATTTAAGCTCTTTACAGACATACTTTTAGTTAATCCACATGACATCAGAGAAAGGTCTTATTTGCTGTACTTTGCAGATAAGAAAAATACACCACAGACCATGGGAAGAGTAAAAGAGAGTCACTCCTCACCTAAAGGCATTTACTGTATTGGAGAAGCAACTCTAAGTTTTCATTTTCACTCAGTTGTTCATTTATTGCTCTCCCTCATGTTTCAAACTAGAGCTAAAAATGAAAAGAACAGTTTATCAAAGCAAAGAAAAAAAGGAAACATTTTCCCTGGAGAAGCAAAGTTTCTTTACATGATTGTCATTTTGCTGAACTCTAGGGAAGAATTTATTGACCAGGAAAAGGACCAAATGGATTAGTAGATCTCATGGGACCAACCGTTCTTGGATCTAGGAAGGTCCATTGAGCAGAGATGAAAATGAGAATATGACATTTCCTCTATTGAATTTGGAAAGAAAGAATTTCATATTTCTTCAATAAACAAAGTTAGCCACATTATACTTTAACTCTGGTAAAGGAATATTAATTATACTGTGTATGTCCACATTAGAGTACTACATAATACATATTATAGTCAAAGTACATTAATGTTAACAGACATTATTATATTCATTAAAATTAAATAAATAGTGCTATGTTAAGTACTGTATAAACAGGCAGAGTCTCCTGTGCTTAGAAATTTATTATCTGTGCTGCTTGTGAAACTCAAAGACATTGTAGAATATCTAATAAATAATTAAAAGCTAAGAGATTAGTGCTTTTAGCCATTTAAAAATTATTAGTTGAGCATTAACTATTTGCCTAGTCCATACTAACCATGATATATACACGGCTTGTTACTTAGTAGGAGAAGTACAAGTCAAGACAGAACAAATAGGAAATTTACCAAACATTTGAAAGAAAAAGATAGCACTGTGAGCCCTATGGGATAATGAACCTTACAAAGCAGTAAGAAAAACCAACAATTCCCCCAAAAAATGAAAAATGTAAAAGAAATCCATTTTTTTAATTATTACTATTCCTATAAAAACAATAAGTGCTATTTAGAACTATCATACAGAAAATAAATTAAAACCATATTTATTATCTAATAACAATATCAATGTAGACAAATGAGTACCCCAATATATTGCAAGTGCTATTACAAACCACCAAAAAATTCTCAAAATGTATTTACTGAAACACATCAAACAACCTTAAAATTTTACATCCCATTTTAGACATGTATCCAATATTTAGTAACATACTAAATAATCATAAATGTTCACAAAGCTGTGGATAAAGGACACTTCATTTAAATGATATGTATATGAAATAACGAAATAAGTAAAATGTTTACATTCACATGGCAAACCTATGTGAGTATATTCTATTCTGTCCAAAAATGATATAAAGGAAAATGTGGAGACATACAAAATGATCACAACGCATTCCAATGTTCTAATTACAATAAAACTCCATAGGGATCAAAATTGATGTGGATGAAGGCACCACCAAAGTAGAATGAGAAACGTCCCATACTCTGGACTGTGAAGAATAAGCATGTTTTTGAAACAGCTCAGAAGATAACACGGAATGTTCAAATGGAAGAAAAAGCTATGGAAACAGCAATTACATAGTGTGGGAAATCAAAAGAATCATGGTCTAATTTGAGTGAAAATGAAGAAAGGGAAGGAGGGGGGAAGGAGTGAATGGAACTACTATTTTTACAACTAGCACTTAGGGAACTTTACTTTCTCTGTGCTAATGACTGTGACATGCTTTAAATTCATTCTCTTATTTAAATATGTAGCACTAGTAGGTAAGTATTTTCAATCCTGTTTTATAGGACAAAGTAGAGGAGCATCAGTAAGTGTAGGTCCTGGAAGCACATTCCCTCATTTCCAATTTCATCTCCTCCACTCCTGGCTGTAGGAGCTGGGGCAAGTTACTGAGCCTCATTATACCTCATATTACAATAACAATAGTTGACAGTATCTACCTTATATAGTTGCTATAAAGATTAAGTGATTTAATATAGATGATGCTCCTATGACAGTGCCTGGCAAATGGTAAGCGCTGAAAATTTTAAACCATTTTTTATCAAATGGAAAAACTGACTCTTCAAAACTCTACGTAAAACTCAGGAGAACACCATCAGTAACTTGCAGAATGGGGAACTGAAGCCAGGTCTGTCTGACCACAAAGCCGAGGCTCACAGTCACAATGCTGTCTGTTCCCTTGTCCCTACCTACAAGCTACTGTGAAATGCCCTTCCATACCTTGACAAGAAGGAAAAACGTTCTCTACCTTGGTCACACAATCAGAGCATAAGCATCAAATTGCTCTTCAATGAAAAGGGATGCAGCTTCTTGTCCTACCCTGAGAAAAGTATTTATGTTTTTGTTTTTTTTAAAGCAGGTGTTCATCACCAGAGAGACCAACCAGCTTTGGAAATAAAAAAAGAAGCATCCTAAAGGATGTGTGCATGGAAACAGTGAGGAGTGACCTGGAACTGAAGCCAAATGGCTTTAAAGATCCTATTTCCATTGGCTGCTAAGTCTAAATCTTAGTCTGCTATGATTCAAACGTTTGTTTCACTTTACAGTTTGACTCTCCTCATTCTTCCACTTTCCACTTAGACCTGTCTTCAGAAAAGAACACACTGACCATGCCACAGAAGTATGAAAGCCTTTGTAACAGTTATATTTTCATTGTACGTTGAGTTTCCACACCTATCTTATAAATATAGTTCATTTAATCTGGTTTTATATTTCATTATCTCAACAACAGTATTTTAAGAATGAAAAAGGGTATTATCAATGCCTTGGGACAACAGACTAAAGCAGGCTTAAGAAATTGGGACATACAGTCAGGTTAGGTCAATATGAGTTAAGCTTGAGATTTTAAAATGGAGTTTCCCCTCCTTCCCCAAATTAGATTTTTCAGCCTGTGCTATATAGCCCAATAATATATAGTGTCTGCATTAAGGTAATGCTTGGAAGGTTTTAAATATGGCGGTGTGGGGACGCCTGGCTGGCTCAGTCAGTAGAGCACACAATTCTTGATCTCAAGATTGTAAGATCTGAGCTCCTTCTTGGGTGTAGAGATGACTTAAAATTAAAAAAAAAATCTTCAAGTGTGGCTGTGTGATCTTTGATAATGTACATAGTGCTTTAAACTACAATGTCCCCATTTTTAAATTGGAAACAAAAATTCCTACTGATAGGGCTATTGTGAGAACTTATGTATGACATACACAACACATAGATGTATGATACACACATATCTATATCTGAGAATATGCACATATGCATGTACAGGTAACCCCTGAACAACAGGGGTTTGATCTGCAGAGGTCCACTTATATGCAGTTTTTTTTTTTTCAAAAAATATAGGAAAGGGGCATAAATGTATTTTCTCTTCTTTATGATTTTCTTAACATTTTATTTTCTCCAGCTTACTTTATTGTAAGAACATAGTATATAATACATAGACAAAATATGTGTGAATTGACTTGTTAGGCTTATTGGTAGTCCATTAGTAGTTAAGTTTTGGGAAAGTCAAATGTTAAATGTAGATTTTCGACTGCATGGATGGTCAGCCCCCAACCCCTGTGTTGATCAAGGGTCAGCTGTGTATCTTAATCCAGTGAATGTTCAAAAACTCTGTGGCTTTTATTATTTTCTTACCACACTAATTCAACTGTCTAAGCCTCTTGTGAGGCAGGCTGCTGATTTTTCTTAGGCAACAGTGCTCTGTACTCTAAGTGATTTCTTGGAACTTCTGTATCTGCTATTTTCCAGGAACAATCAGTTCTTTATGTACCAATATGGTGAAAACAAAACTATGTACCTCAGTTCTACCTTCCATCAACAAATGGCAATAGCAGCTACTGGCTTCACAAATTTATGAAATACCCTTCGGTAATTAGTAAGTTTTTAAGCATAGATATTTCATTACTATGCTAGAAGCACTATCATATTTTAGGTTATTTGACCAAGAACAGGCCAATTTGAAGAAGAAGGAGCAAGTACCCTTAGGGAGGGACTTTGGTGTCACCTGGGAGAAAGGTATTTTTAACTGTAGATGACTTCTAGCGACAGAAAAATTTTGAATGTGTACAATTTGGGGACTTTAGAAATGGCATTGGGTAGCCTAAATATAGAAAGAGATGACAAGAATTGTAATGAAAGGGCTCCCCAGTGAGTGACCAGAAGAAAATAGAATCTTTGGAGAAACCTATAGTTACAAAACCAGAAGAGGAAATCCAACAAGTCAAGAAAGGTCACAGGTATTGGATACAAAACATACTTAAGCATAGCATCAGAGAGTCAGAAAAAGTGGACTATGAACATGTAAAGTCAAGGAAAGTGGGCTATAAATATTTAAAAGCAACAACAATAAAGAGTCTAGCACCTTCTGTGTTTTATCTGCCATTCTTCAGGCTCTGATAACATCCAAGGAATATCCCCTCTACTTGCCAAAATCTATTGGAGAGAAAAATATAAAGGTGACTCAAGACTTCTAATATTTTCTGAATAACAGTAAGTAGAAGTGAAAACCTGTCCTGTTACCTACAAAAAAGGTCACTGCTGCTTTGATTATAGTATCAAGAAAGTCAACTGTAGACTGTGGGGTAACACTTCAGAGAGCCATTGGCAGTGTATGCAGATTCAAAGGATCCACATCTAGTCTAAACAGCTTCTCTTGTGGGCCTCTTGGGTGGTTCAGTTGGCTAAACTTCCAGCTCAGGTCATGATCTCACGGTTTCGTGAGTTCGAGCCCTACCTAGGGCTCTACATTGACAGTGTGGAGCCTCCTTGGGCTTTCTCTCCTCTCTCCCTCTCTCTCTACTCCTCCCCCACACATGCTTTTTTTTTTTTTTGTCTCTCTCAAAATAAATAAATAAACTTAAAAAAAAAAACATTTGTTTTAAAGAGCTTCTCTTACATATATATGGATATGTGGAGACAGCACCTGGAATCAATCTTGATCCAGAAATATCACAAAAATGCTAAAATATTCACACTTGCAGCTAGCAAGGATATCTTAGGTTTCTCAGCTTCATGACTAGTATATGCTATGTGTAAAATCTCTTTTATAATCATCACTTAATAGTATAACAAGCTCTGACAGGACTTTAATAGACTCGGGGTTTTTTTAGTGTATTAGAATATGGAAGCGGCAATTTTATTGTTGTTGTTTCAAGAAAGCATGCCATATATTTCCACATTTAGAATTAAAAAATTGCTTTTTTAGAGAATATATGTCATGCTTATGGCACATTCGAGGAATTCTTAATCCTTCTCATTTAGAGAAAAATACCAAAGAAAATGTTTGCTTCCCACACAAATCAATGCTTTTTTTTCTTCCTAGCTTTCTTTTCTCCTTTGTCTCTGAATGTTAAATTGCACAAAAATCTAAATTCTGGGTAATGACACATATTAATCTAGTAATAGTCACCATCTACATTTGTCTGATTTATTTTAAATCCTAAAAGAACATACAAATATCTAAATAAAGTTAGTAATACAACTTTATTTTAATAGCTAATTATTAGTAGTGATGTTTCACTAAAATCTAGTTAATTAAGAATTTATCTAGAGAGAGGGGAAACCCCTATAATTATTATGATTGTATTTTAAATAAAGTTGATACCAACCTGACCAGATTTGAACACTATCTATAATTAAGAATTAGATAGCCTTGGGGATATTTGTAATTTCATTATCAAGAAGCATATTACTTTCCCCAAATGAATGTCTTATTCCAAACCATTCACAAAAATTCATTTATAAAATCTACTTCCCTTTTTTGATAATCCAAATAAAGATAGAAGAAAATATTTGTTACTTCATAAATATGGCATTTGCATTTTGTCAATACTTATTTAGTTTTTCTATAAGTTTGGTATTTTTAAATGATTCTGTCGCTGTCACATTCTTTGCATTGTTTGCAGTAGGCACATATCCAATATTCAATATATGTGCTTATTTCAGTGAACATATAGGACAAAGATTCACCAACATTAAAATAAAGTACCTCAACTTTTTCCTGTTCAGTCCTAACTTGGCCACTTCCCAGCTGTGTGACCTCAAGCAACCCACTTGCCCTCTGAAAGTCTCAGAGTCTTCATCTTTAAAATGGGGTCATCATTAACTTGCAGGGGCCCTGTGAAGATTAGAGCTAATGCTCACCGTGGACCTGGCAAAAGTTACATGCTCAGTAATTGGTAGATGTTAGCAGTAAATGAAACTGAGGTCAGCAATCTCTACTTTCTTCCTAAAACGATATCCCAAAAAAAGAAGCTAACGATGATAGTTTTACCACCATGATAATGTTGACTTTTTACGTCATACGAAAAAGCTTTCACTGACCTTACAATACTAGTTCAGCGCTTTTATATACCCCACACAGTGAGATCAGAGCAGTCATGCAGCTGAGATTCTAACCTTAGATTCAAAGAATTAGATGAAAAGAGATTTTATAAAGCCAGGCAAAAGATCTGTCTATCCATGTAAAAACATTACCTGAGCACAAATTTTCATTAATCTTTTCCAAATGTAACACTTCAGTTTGTGAAGGAAGAATTGGCATCTGAAGAACACCAGATATATATACGATGGAGGATCAGTGCCCTCGAATGAAATATAAACTGATGTCTCTCCTTCCATGGATTTCTTTTGCCCCTGACCTAATTTCTATGCTAATTTATAAGGCTTATGATTACTTTATCCTCCGACAGCCCATTCCTCTCCCTTCTTTCAAGTCTCCCAGGGACTGACTCCAGGAATTAAGGCATACATGTCATCAATAAACTGCATTCAGTTAACCGTTCATTATTCAGCCACTGCTGATCCACTTTGTGGATTTTCCATGCCTTTCATTTTTGTCTCCTCCTCAATCCTACTACCTTTCTTTTGATGATTTCACTGCTCATTATCACCTCTACCAGAAGTGAGAAGAAAGAATGTGAAATTTAAATGAGTTGGAAATGACTTTTAAAATTTATTTTGAGGATAAGGAGAAAAGGTTGAAAATGTGAGCTAAAATTAGGCCTGGGGATTTCTAATGACTTTGCCTGGCTATACTTATCCCTGTTAAAGTGATGCTAATTAAGCTCAGAAAATAAAAGAACTGCTCTACCTTACCTTGACTGTTCTACCCCACTCCACCCTTCCTCTTGGAATATGTGGGGAAAGAGGAGAAATGCAAAGCCCATTTACACAAAGTTTTCTAAAACAAAGAGAAAGCACTGGCATAGACAAATGCTTTCAAGGGTCACTTAAACTGCACATTTCCACGTTCAATGTTTCAGAATACAAGTTTGTATTATAGTAACTTATCTTACTTGCATTCTTTTATACACAGAGTATAAACGTACATTTATTTACTAAAATAATTATACAGCTTTTTAAGCAAAAGAACCAATATGCTCATTTCCTATTAGCCAAACAATTAATCTCTGAGTTGTGTAGAGAAAAATGCAACCTAGGCTCTTTCTTTTTTTGTTTGATATACTTGAACAACAATTTACCTAAGTTACAGTCATCATCTCCTTTTTTCTGTTTTGCTTCCAGGGGTCTTAGTTACCTGCAGGCAACTGTGGCCCACAAACAGATGATTCTCCTTCTGAAGCCCGTCCGAAGGACAATAGTAGCCTAACGCTGGTCACAGTGCCTACGTCATCCCTCTCCCTTCATCTCCTCACACAGGCATTTTCTTATCTTGCATCATCACAAGAAGGATGAGTACAGTGCAGCAGGATATTTTGAGAGAGGGAGAGAAAAGACCACATTCACGTAACTTTTATTATAGTATGTCGTTACAATTGTTCGACTTTATTGCCAGTTATGGTTAATCCCTCATGGCACCTAATTTATAAATTAACCTTTCGGGGCACAGAAAGTAAGTGGCTCAGTCAGTTAAGTCCCTGACTCTTGATTTTGGCTCAGGTCATGGGTTCAAGGCCTACATTAAGCTCTGCCCTGACAGTGCAGAGCCTGTTTGCGATTCTCTCCCTCTCTCTCTATCCCTCCTGGCTCATGTGTTCTCTCTGTCTCTCTCTCTCAAAATAAATAAATAAACTTAAAAAATTAAGTTTTATCATCAGTGCATGTAGATAGACAGATAGATAGATAGATGGAATATATATATGAAATGAAATATATATATGAAAAACAGCATTCAGTACTACGTGTGGTTTCGGGCATCCACTGGAGGCCTTAGAACGTTATGCTCTGAAGATAAGGGGGGACTACTATAGTGTTTTTTCTTAAAAGTACTTGTAAACTTGAAAAATAAAATAATATGAAGTAACTAACTGGCATGTATAGCAATGTTTGAGGTTAAAGCTTTAGGAAGCTGTAGATAGTACAAAAATAACTGCTTTTTGTCACAGTTAGCCTCTAATATCAGATACAATCCTGAAGCCAAAATCTACTATTCCAAGAGAATAGAGAGTGTTTCTAAAATTTGAATTAGTTACGCATCATCTCTCTTGCTCTCAACTAAATATAAAATGAGGTTAACTAGGTGATCCATCTAAGTAACAGAATTACTTAGAACTTTGCAGGACTTTCAAGTATACACAATAAATAGACACACATAATGTATTCTAAGTCTACAAGTCATAAGAGTAAACCTGGCCAAACACAGAGGAATTTGTGTTTCTGTAGGAGTATCTGTTTAGGACATAGCAACTGACTATACAGGTTTTTACTTCATAAGGGCATCATATAGCCAATCTATGCCAACAGTGTTTTTATTACTGTACATCAGTGATAAACATTTGTTGGCTTGAAATACAGTTATTTTTCTTTAATGTTTATTTACTTATTTTGAGAGTGGGGGGAGGGGTAGAAAGCAAGGGAAAGAGAGAATCCCAAGCAGGCTCCACAATGTCAACACGGAGCCTGACGCTGAGGGAGGGGGCTGGATCCCAGACCCTGAAATCCTGACCTGAGCTGAAATCAAGAGTCAGATGCTTAACCAATTGAGCCACTCAAGTGCTCCTTGTAATACATTTAAATATATACAGGGCATAGATCCGTCCATTCTGGTAGGAGGGCACACCAGAGAAGAAAGAACATGTGCTTTGGAGGCCATAGATGGAGACCTAGCTGCTGACAGACATGTAATTTATGGCTGTAAAACTGAAATAATAATACCTACCTCAACCAAATAGTTAGCATGTTTAAAACATAAGTGACACTCAATAAATGGTCAATTTTATTATTTTTCAAATATTTTGCTGGTTTTATAAACGTGATCATCTCTCAATCTTGATTGTTGATTAGAAAAAGAATGTGTGTCTACATACACATACATTCCATTTATACATATTATGTATGTGCATAATTGTGTGATGTATAGAATTTATATTTATAAAATAATAGATTTTTCTAAATATGTTATATAAATACATACTTAATTTAAATACATATTATATAAATATATATTTAATATAATTATATCTACAATCTTCAATTAGTTAGAGCATTTACAAGAATATGGTTCAAAATAGGTTTAAAGATCAGTGTGTAAATATTAATTACATGAAATTTTGTGAATACTACACTGCTANTAATAATAATTATAATAATAATTATTATTATGAATGCAGTAAACGATAATCAAATTAACCTGTGCATCATTATTCAGTGTCTGTTAATGACAGATATTAGGTAAGCCATCTAATGCTTATAAGTCCATGTACTGCGTAGGAGTGTATTTACAGGAAATTGAAACGGAGAGGTGTGATAACTTACCTAAAGTCACACAGTAACCTAGCAACAAGCCAGAAAATGTAATCCAAATGTCCTGCCCCTGCTCAGTGTACCATCTATTGTATCAAATTGTTTTCCTTGTCTATAGAAAACAAAATAGGCTCAGGAGGCATATAATCTAACTATTCTTCTAGATCAATTTTTACAAAACACCTGGGAAGCAGGCCCAGAGCAATTGAGACATCTGAGAAGTTCGTATTATTTTTCGAGGGAGTAATAGCATAGAAGCTCCCTAAGTCGTCTTTAGAAAGAAATATGTGACACCAGATGGTAGTTCCCAGGGCTGGCATCATAAGGAACAGGAGGGTGGGAATGCTTTCACTGTACCGACGACGAAGGACAGGAGAAGAGAGAAGGGTATTTGGTCTTCTTTCATGCAGTGTAACCTGCAGGAAACCTCTGCTTAGATCTTCAAAAAGGAGAGAAAATAACAAGTAGCTCAGTTAACAGTTTGGATTGTGACACAAAGGTTTTACCTCAAATTGTGCCAAGGTCTTCCAGTTGTGACGACAGACTTCCATCCAGGGNTAAAGTTCTGTGTTTCAACTTACATTATGGTTCATTTGGTCCTGCTTTTTAGAAACGCTCTAGCAAAATTATTGCTAAATCTATATATTATGGAATACGCAGATTTAATTTCTTGCCTACTTACTGAAGTGGCAGAGGAGCACTTACCTTTTCCATAGAGAGCAGCTGGATGGTCTGGTCAGGAGACCATAATTCTGCTGGGATATGGTATGAGGACACTTGAAATGGTGCTTCTCTGCCAGAATTATCCACTGTAAAGCAGAGAAAGAGTTGAAGAGTCCACAGAGTCCAAAGAGCTTAAAGACAGCCAACAAAATAATTACAGAGGCAGTGTCCCTTCCATAGGATTATCTTCATAAACTACAGCTCCTGTGTCATTGTAAACAAAGGACAAATTAAGGAAAGAGAGACCCATTATCTCACACACACACAGAAAAACGGTGAGTGATTTTAACCTATTGGAGAGGGCACGAACTGTGAGGGGATACACAGTCTACCACTGTTGGTGTCTGTGTAGATGTAAAATTAATTCAGACTGTGGGTCCAGCCTGCATGTACTCTGACTGCTCACGTATTGTCTGATTCTGGCCATGTGCCCCAAACTTCCAGAAGCTGTGGGTAACGGATGAAGATGTAAATTAAACACATTTCATAAGCAGCGTGGTACTGATTTTTGGGGTCGGACATTTCAACTACAGATCCCACAGTAAATATTTATCAATCATGGTTAAAGGTCAGCAGTAGGGCAGAATTAGCAGCTGAAGAAGTTAAGGAGAGACAAACCGGATTTCCCCGACTGTGTTTTATTTATCAGCTGTATAGTGGCCTCACACCCACGTGTACATGTTCCCGTGTGTTCACCACTTTACTTCCACTCCATTTTCATTTAAAAAAAAAAACTTTAGGGAGCTAATTTTATAAACCAGATCCCTATCATATGCTAGAAATATAGGGGATTTTGTTTGTGGACTCTGTGTATGGTCCCATTGCGCGATAAGAAACTTACACACACCAGGTGTTTGATGAAGTGTGTTGTCAATATTGAGGACTCTGTTTCTCTAGAACTCGTGGGGATGAAGAGAAAATAGGCAGGAGCAAAACAATCAGGTCAGCCAACCAATTTATATTCTAGTTAGTATAAGGGAGAATAGGAAAATTAAAGTGATGTCTACGGAAAGCACAGGGATGTCAGATCTTTCTCTGAGCCAAGAGGAAGATTCTTCTGTTCTGGGCTCAGTCACTGAATATTCAGTGGGGAGGATTTTATGGTCAGGGCAGTGCACAGGCTATCTGGAAACCCAGTGATGAAGAGAAATGTCTACTCAGGGAAAGGCCAATGGCCTTTTCCATGATTTATATGGCACCCTGCAGATCAAAAAGTGTTTCACAGACTTAATGCCTTGGAGTCTCTCACCAGCCCTGATTTTATACATGAAGAAACAGGTCACATGGCTGTTGAGTGTGAGAGTCAGAGGAAATGTCCAAGCATTTTTGCACCACACCCCTCCAGGATTCCTTTCTAAAGGGCTGCTTTTCCAAGAAGTATTCCAAGGGGGGCGGGGAGGGGAGCGATAATTTGAAAAGTAACCAATTTTTTAAGCTAAGCGTCAGTAAGTGAAAAAAGAAAATCCACCCCTAACGAAGTATGTTCAAATTGCATACAGGCAGAACCACTTGCGTTCCCACACAATGGTTTCCACTTTCCCCCTTGCTCTACGCTTGGCCGGAAGCCACAACTGCCTCTAAAGTAGGACCTCAAGGAAGACACCCAGAGACCCTTGCGCGCACAACTAGGGAACTAGCCACCAACGCGAAGATTCTAAACGATTAGAGCTTGTCAAATCCCTCACCGAACTCATAGGTTTGCTTTTCAGGCTCAGGGCGCCGTGCAAAGAGTTGGGAATTCCTTCCTTCCGCAGAGAAGCGTGGGCTCTCTCTCTCTCTCTCTGTGCACACACCGCCGGAGCCAAGTCTCTCCGAAGAAGTGGTGGCAGAGCAAGCGCCTGGGAAGCGCGCCTGTGGATGCTCTGGGGCGCCGACTTCCCCGCTCCTTCTACCCAGATAGACACGCAGCCTTATTTATTTATTTATTTATTTATTCTAATTCTCCCTCTCGTGCTCGCAACCTGTGGACTTGGGTTGTGACCGGTGCCGCGCGGAGGCAGCTCTGGGGGGCACGCGCTCCGGCGCCAGAGCGGGTGGCGCCCCGTCGCGGCCTTCAGAGGCAAGTCCCCTCCATTCCGGCTCCTCGGGCGGCGGGGTCTGGACTCCCCCGCGTCCCGGGAGGGAAACCGTGGCCGCGCGCCCTGCGGCCCCGCGCCTTTCCGCCCCCCTGGAGCTCCCGTCCTTAATTGAGGAGCCGGTGACTATTGGCTGAAGGTCCCCGGCGATTTGCATGACCAGAGAGGGAGTGTCTTGTGCCGCCCCGNCGTCGTCCCCGGAGCAGCACCAGCCACAGAAGCCTGCCGGTAAGGGCCGGGGTCCCGGAGCCCTGCAGCCCAGACAAGTTGCGGCGCTGCGAGGCAGCTCCTACTCCTGGACGGCGTTTCGAACCTTTTACCTTAATCCAAACTTCACGGGAAGGTTGGGGGAGGGAAAGGGAGTTTGGGATGCGGCGTCTTCATCTTAGCAGGGAAGAGGCTCGTCCTTGGGTCGGGAGAGTAAGTTTCTGAAACGGAAATGCGGGCAGATTAGGCGGGGGGTGGAGGGGTTGATGGGTTTGAGGTACAGGGGTGCGGAGATGGTGTCCCGCTGCCCGCACCTGCTAAGGACCGTCCGCTGTAATTGACAAAATATTTTTGCGTAAGCGTTTTCCGCCGGTCCTTCTCTTCCCTTAGGGGAGGAGGATTAGTGAGGGCTTAACGGGAGGTGGAGATCCGGATCCTTTCGATTTGAAAGATGAGAGCCGAAAGGAAAATCACTTCTTTGACCGAAAGTATTTATTTAATTGGGGGGAGGGGGGAGGGGTCCGAAGGGAACGTGTCGAATGTTTTCCATATTATTGTTGTTGTTGGTAGCGGTGGTCTCACAAAAAGGGATGTAGCCCCTGTCGCACTCCGGGGACCTTCGTGATGAACACACGTCCGTGGAAAAAACATTGGGGAATTGCCCATCATCGCGGATTGCTCTCGGCTGCCAGCCGGCCCCGGCCCCGGCGCCCACCCCGGGGCCTCCCCGCGGCGTTGCGCAGTCCCGGAGTGGAGGGAGTCCTCTCCCCTCTGCCCTCTGTTTCCAGGGATGCTTTATGGCCTGGGGTTCCGATGATTAACTCAACGAGGTGCTGATGGGGAGCGAGGGAGAGGCGGGGGGGGGGTGCAGAAAGTGAAGGGGAAAATGAAGTTTGGGCGACACTGTTGCCCCGTAGATCTCTTTTTTACAGCAAGTTTCCTCTTCATCCCCCTCTGAGCAGAGGGTTTGCCTTCGGGAACGGGGATGGGGGCAAATAGGACCCCGAGGCGCTGGTTTCTGACTCCAGGCTCCGTGTTCCCGCGTGTGTAACAGCCTTCTCCCCTCCCCCCACTTTTCAGCATCTCCTTCTGTTTTTCCTCTTCGTGGGACCCTTCAGCTGCCTGGCGAGCTACAGCCGGGCCACGGAGCTTCTGTACAGCCTGAACGAGGGCCTGCCGGCGGGGGTGCTCATCGGCAGCCTGGCCGAGGACCTGCGGCTGGTGCCCCGCGCCGGGCGGCAGGACCCGCGGCCGCAGCTGCCAGAAGGCGCCAGAGCTGAGCGGACCCCCCCTCTCTCCTTCAGCCTGGCCTCCCGGGGACTGAGTGGCCAGTACGTGACCCTGGACAACCGCTCCGGGGAGCTGCACACCTCTGCCCAGGAGATCGACCGGGAGGCCCTGTGTCTAGAAGGAGGTGGAGGAGCGGCCTGGGGCGGCAGCATTTCCGTCTCCTCCTCCCCTTCCTCCGACTCGTGTCTTCTGCTTCTGGATGTTCTGGTCCTGCCTCAGGAGTACTTCAGGTTTGTGAAGGTGAAAATCGCAATCCGGGACGTTAATGACAATGCCCCGCAGTTCCCCGTTTCCCAGATCTCAGTTTGGGTACCAGAAAACGCACCTGTCAACACCCGGCTGGCCATAGAGCATCCTGCCATGGACCCAGATGTAGGCACGAATGGGGTGCAGACCTACCGTTTGCTGGACTACCACCGCGTGTTCACCCTGGATGTGGAGGAGAATGAGAACGGGGAGCGCACCCCCTACCTCATTGTCATGGGACTTTTGGACAGGGAGACCCAGGACCAGTATCTGAGCATCATCGTAGCAGAGGACGGCGGGTCCCCACCACTGCTGGGCAGCGCCACCCTCACCATCGGCATAACTGACATTAACGACAACTGCCCTCTCTTCACAGACTCGCAAATCAATGTCACTGTCTTTGGGAATGCCACCGTGGGCACACCGGTTGCAGCTGTCCAGGCTGTGGACAGAGACTTGGGAACCAATGCTCAGATCACTTACTCGTACAGCCAGAAAGTCCCACAAGCATCCAAGGATTTATTCCATCTGGATGAAACCACCGGAGTCATTAAGCTTTTCAGTAAGATCGGGGGAAGCGTTCTGGAAACGCACAAGCTCACCATCCTTGCCAATGGGCCAGGCTGCATCCCGGCTGTGACCACGGCCCTCGTGACCATTATCAAAGTCATTTTCAGACCACCTGAAATCGTTCCTCGTTATATAGCAAATGAGGTAGATGGTATCGTTTACCTGAAAGAAGTGGAGCCGGTTAACACTCCGATTGCATTCTTCACCATAAGAGATCCAGAAGGTAAATACAAAGTGAACTGCTACCTGGACGGTGAAGGGCCATTCAGGTTATCACCTTACAAACCGTACAATAATGAGTATTTGCTGGAAACCACAAAGCCTATGGACTATGAGCTACAGCAGTTCTATGAAATAGCTGTGGTGGCCTGGAACTCTGAGGGATTTCACGTCAAAAAAATTATTAAAGTGCAACTTTTAGACGACAACGACAATGCTCCTATCTTCCTCCAGCCCTTGCTGGAACTCACTATTGAAGAAAACAACGCCCCCAATGCCTTTTTGACTAAGCTGTACGCTACAGATGCTGACAGTGGAGAGAGAGGCCAAGTTTCCTATTTTCTGGGACCTGATGCCCCATCGTATTTTTCCTTAGACAGCGTCACAGGGATCCTGACAGTTTCTACTCAGCTGGACCGAGAAGAGAAAGAGAAGTACAGGTACACAGTCAGAGCCGTTGACTCTGGGAAGCCGCCCAGAGAATCAGTAGCCACAGTGGCTCTCACGGTGTTGGATAAAAATGACAACAGCCCTAGATTTATCAACAAGGACTTCAGCTTTTTTGTGCCAGAAAACTTTCCAGGATATGGTGAAATTGGGGTCATCAGTGTAACAGATGCTGACGCCGGACGAAATGGATGGGTCGCCCTCTCGGTGGTGAACCAGAGTGATATTTTTGTCATAGACACAGGAAAGGGCATGCTGAGAGCCAAAGTCTCTTTGGACAGAGAGCAGCAAAGCTCCTATACTCTGTGGGTTGAAGCTGTTGACGGGGGTGAGCCTGCCCTCTCCTCCACTGCAAAGATCACAATTCTCCTTCTAGATATCAATGACAACCCTCCTCTCGTTCTGTTCCCTCAATCGAACATGTCCTACCTGTTGGTACTGCCGTCCACTCTCCCTGGCTCCCCAGTCACGGAGGTCTATGCTGTTGACAAAGACACAGGCATGAATGCTGTCATAGCTTACAGCATCATAGGAAGAAGAGGTCCTAGGCCCGAGTCCTTTAGGATTGACCCTAAAACCGGCAACATTACTTTGGAAGAGGCATTGCTGCAGACAGATTACGGACTCCATCGTTTACTGGTGAAAGTGAGCGATCATGGTTATCCTGAACCTCTCCACTCCACGGTCATGGTGAACCTATTTGTCAATGACACTGTCAGTAATGAGAGCTACATTGAGAGTCTTTTAAGAAAGGAACCAGAAATTAATGTAGAGGAGAAAGAACCACAGATCTCAATAGAACCAACTCACAGGAAAGTTGAGTCTGTGTCCTGTGTGCCCACCTTAGTGGCTCTGTCTGTAATAAGCTTGGGTTCTATCACACTTGTAACAGGGATGGGCATATACATCTGTTTAAGGAGAGGGAAAAAGCATCACAGGCAAGACGAAAATCTGGAAGTACAAATTCCACTCAAAGGAAAAATTGACTTGCATATGAGAGAGAGGAAACCAGTGGCTATTTCTAATATTTGATATTTCATTGTGGAATAACACAGAGATGTCTTAACTGACTTGGGGTAGTCTTCATCCCAAACAAGAGCGTGTCGATGCAAGTTCCAATGGAGGACGACTAATTTATAACTTGTACTATATTGTAAATAAGCTGTTTACAGGTTTTTAAATTCAAAATCAGAGGTTATAAAATGTGTACAGCATTTTCTAATGAAAATTAGTACTAACAGCTATAGAACTGTTATAAAAAAGGCTTGGACATGATTTGCAGCTTTCATTCACCCAGCAGATTGATAGAACCTGGGAATAAGGTAAGAAAATGGTACGTTGCATTTTTTCTTGTCTAAAAAGTCCTTAACCACAAGAGGGCATCAGCTGCTCCTTCGCAGGGAACTGTTTTGAGGTATTGTACATGACAGTTGTTGTACATGAAATTAACGAAAGAGTATATTTTAAATATATTGTTTTTAACGTTTAAGAAATATGACATTGAAATAAACTGAATTTCACTGCACTTCAATGTATGATAAGAAAGAAAAGCAATGCATTTGTAAACAGAATGTTTATTACCTCACAAGTACATCTTGTATAGTTTGAAAGAGAAGGCATTACAAAGAAGGGCAATTCTTCTTTAGCAAGGGTGAAGACATTGCCACGTGTGACAGATTTGACCTGCTGCAGAGTATTTCACTTTCCATGTACTCAAATTGCTTTCTGTTTGCTTTACCACTGCACTTGCTAGTACTACAGGGGAAATGGATATATTCTCCCTTACAAACATTGTAACTGGAAATTGTGTCCAAGGAAAACAGCCAGGAGCGAAGAAATGTTTCAATCCTTAGTTGCTTTGTAGCTGTTCATGACATTTTGGTGCTTTGACAACTTGTCAGGTATACTTTTTACTTGGGTTACTTACATATTAGGTTTTTATGTGCTTGTGCGCATTTATCACATGAGTAAGTAAAAATCATATTAAAAGGGAACTATTCTAGATGCTAGTGTACACTACTGGCTGTTTTAGTTGGGCCCTTTATATAAAAGTTATACTTCTTTTTTTTGTTGTCGTTTAGGTTTGTTGGCCACTGTTTCTGGCTTCCTTCCTTTGGCTTTGGATTAGGTCCAGGAGTTTATTTGTAAGCCCAGCAGCAGATTGCTTTGATAACTTAGCTTTTACTGAAACCTTTGCTATGAAGCAGGCTGGACCTCAGTGATTGATCCCTTTCACTTCATTGTGTGAGCTGGGAATTTTATTTTCTAGGAGAGCTATAGCAAAATATCTGTGTAAACAAGGAATGTGTAGATTAAGCTGGATCATTCTACTTTTTGGCATCATGCGTCTGTACTGTACCAAACGTGTTTGTATGTCTGCAAATTAAAGGTATATATTTTCATAATTGCTTTCTCATTTTTACCATTTTATATTTGGACATGGCTTGTACTTTCAATGAAGTGCCTGTTATTGGCATTTGTTTGCTTTTAGAGATAAATGTGGGTACAGTATAAATATTCTGTTTGCTAGAGTTTATATTAAACTAATTCTTATTCAACTAAACATTGGGTAAAGCATTGAATATGTGTGTATAAATACATATATATAATATATAATAGAGAAATGCCTATATGTTTCTCAGTTCGCATGAGAATTTGTACCCATGCATGTGCACATGCATATTAATTTTTGATTAAGTATCAGCTATAAACATTCATTTTACTACATACTTATAACAAACCCTCTGTTAGCTATGTTACACTACCTTTCAATACATTTTTAAAATACATTGCAAAAAAACATGAATGCAAACACCCAAGATCTTTTGAATTTGTATTAACTCATTTTTCTTGTTTTCTTCAGTTTGACAATTTGAATAAATAAGTATAGGAGGCAGTACTGTTTGCTACAAAAAGGACATCTATTTTTATTGGAAATTCCTTTTGTATGAGAGGCACCTGAGCTAAGAAACTAAGATCATTTAACCCCCCAAATTTTTTATCCGTAATGATGTATAGCCATGGAGGAAGACATCCTGTAGCAGGTGTTTTTATATCTTATGTCTCTTTTTTAAAGGAAGGAACTACGTATGGAACAAGTAGCTATATTCATTAAAAACAAAAATCCTCCAGAGTGCAGTGATTTCACCAGAAGTATAAGTAACAAATATTTTATTTATTTCTAAATTTGAAGACAGTTTATGTGTTTTGGGGTATAGACTTCATCTCTAGCATGAGAGATGCCTGTAACATTAATAAAAAGACATATTTCTGAATAACGTCTTGTACCAGGATTTCCTTTACAAAAACATCTCACTCACATTGAAAACATTTATAACAAGGAAAGTTAAAGCAAATTAAGCTCAAAGATAAAAGCCCCTTTTTACTAACACCTTGTGCTAGCACAGTTGCCAAAATGTATGCTAATCATGTCAATGTTGTTAGTTGAGCTGGCACAAAAATAAATGTTCCATTCATTAAAAACCCTAATATCCATTTAACAGTTTGAGAACCAGTGAGTCCACTTTGCCCAATTTAATGAAGAAGAGATTGCTCTGATCTTTGCACTGCCAAATCCATTCTTAGACTACAGAGAAAATTGTTCATTAATTTGGATTGGGAAACTTAAAACCAACATGGCAATTTCAGCTACAGGGGAAAAACAATTTCCGTTACTTGAGTCTTTAGAGTTGATTCCTTGACCCCATTAAAAAAAAAAAAAAAAAAGTTTTCCTGGCAGTTACGCTTCTATCAATGGTGGTTTAAAAGGAAGAAAGAAAAATAGATCTTTCTTTTAAAAGAATTTTGTAGTATGAATGTATTAAAAACAAAATCCAAATCCTTTGTATTTTGGGTGTTCTGCATGTGTTTTATGAAAACAATGCATAATCTTGCTATGAAATAACACCACTAAAGGAGTATTAGAGATAGTATGAAGTTGTGTTGATTTCAGTAAGAAATCTCATAAGGATTCTAATTTGTACTCCCAGAAAATGTTTCAGTTAACAACTGTAAAAGGAGGAACTATATGCAATCCTCTCCTGAGTCTGTGGAGACTCGGGTTCTAATCTCTCCTTGAAGCAAGGAAGATTCTGTGGGGTCCTGACCTTTGAAAGACAATGGAAAATGTGAGGAAAGACAGTATTGAACACATGGCACTTTTCGACTCAACATTGGGCAGCCTCAGCTCACAGAGGCCAGAGAAATAGATATCTGAGCCTTCCCCTTCCTCTAAAGTAGTTTAACACTCACTGCAAGAATGCAGTCAATTGTTGCAAAATACCATTTTGCTGACTTGTGCAATCTCTGCCTAGCGATGTGCCTTTACAGTGTGAGCTGTAAATAGATATTTATTCAAATGTAGAAAATTGACAGTCATGTAAATAGACTGAAAGCAGGAAAAAAATGAATTAAAAAAATGGTAATTACTGAGGAAAAAGACCCACTGTAATGTCTTTTCTAGTTGCTTCTGTATCTGATAAGAAAAAATCATATATGTTTTTCAGTTCAATATATACATTCATGCCCACAGTCTATAATAATTTTTCAAAGATCAGTCATTAAATTGTTTTTAAAATGGTACCATTTTTTTTCTCTGATAAGTCCCCAAATTGGGAATGTATTCCTTTAAGGGCATAGGACAAAATTGGATGAATTTTAAGACTTAACCCACTAATGTCAAGAGGTAAGAATAATGAAATGATTTAAAAAAAATCATTCAGTCATTCAATCTATTTGTATTTATTTTAGTACTTCCATTTCATTTTCTTTTAATCCAAGATAGTTAACATATAGTGTAATGATGATTTCAAGAATAGAATTTAGTGATTCATCACTTACATATAACATCTAGTGCTCATCTCAACAAGTGTAATCCAAAACAGGTTCCAGGCTCCGAGCTAGCTGTCAGCACAGAGCCCGATGTGGGGCTCGAACCCACAAACCGTGAATCATGACCTGAGCCAAAGTCAGACGCTCAACCAGCTGAGCCACCCAGGCACCTCAGGGAATTTGTGTTTTCAAAAGATCATTTTGGGACATCTGGGTGGCTCGTTAAGTTAGCCTCCAACTCTTGGTGTTGGCTCAGGTCATGATCTCACAGTTTTGTGAGTTCAAGCCCACATCAGGCTCTGCTCTGACAAGGCAGAGCCAGCTTGGGATTCTCTCTCTGTGTCCCTTCCCCTCTTGTGTGCACTCTCTCAAAATAAATAAATAAACTTTATAAAAAGATCAATGGCCTTGTATAAAGCTTGTGTCGAAGAAGATTCTAGAGACTCACTACAAAGAGTGCTGACAATTTAAGGGAAAGATCTGGCCTTCAATCAGGGCATATGAAAGAGATATAGTATGGAATACAGCAAGTAAATAATTTACAGCTGATAAAGCTATGAGCTAAAGCTATAAACTTGTGGTACCAACAAGATATGAAAAATCCACATGTGAGAGACCAGAAAATTCACAATTTTCATAATTGGTTTTCAAGCCTATTTTACAAATTGGAAAAGGATAGGGAACTCATTTCTAACCATTAAAGGAGCAATGAAAGCTCCAGAGCCATAACCCCCTTTCTAATGTCGGGTTTTATGACACAGATGGAATTATAAAGGCACTAATTTACCCAGTTTATTTCGTATTTATGACTGTCAATTCTATTCAATTTAACAAACATTGTGGACCCATGTGGTACATATCCCAACAAGAAGCTGACCTCATGACGGATGTTTTATCCATTTGCAATACTTTGCTTATAGTTGCCCTAAACATCTCCAGAGGTGAAAGAGTCATATTAAAATCTTAAGGAAAAGGACAATAAAATGTCATATGGACAAATAAGATGCAAATACAATTTCAAGTGTTGTGTGCATGTCAAGAATTAGTGAAATGTCTGTTGCAAGCAAATCTGAACAAGATCCAGGAACTATGAGCAGGTGAAATGGGTACGTAGGGTCAAGAAGTATGTAGGTCTTGAGGTTTAACAACATTTTTGGATGAAAGAAGTCATATAACACATCTTAGGCCTCAGCTCATGGTTAAGTGATTAATTTACTACTACCTAGTACTCACTGGTAGAAGTTTCAAACCCCGGCTCAATAAACCTAGAGAAGATGCTAAAACAGTGTCGTATGCAGGCCTATCTCCAAGAAAAGTCAGTGTCCTCTCTTTCAAAAATTTCTCCTAAGACTCATCTGCATGGAAATCATGAACTGGCTCTCTCACATAGTGAAATTTTGAAAATAAATGAATTCATGAAAAACATTTCACAGAATTGAAGTGCTCCTCAAAAAGGAACTATTATTACTGCTATTGGAATTAGCTAGCGGGTCATGAAGCTGTCTTTGCAGTTTCTCTGCTCATTCTTCATTCAAATTCATTGAATCAGCATTTTTATTTTACAACAAAAAATCCATAAAGTTGATACTATTTTAGAGTGAAGACCCATATGCTCAAAGCAATCTACTATACTTATCCATTTTTTAAGCCCTTCCCCCCCCCGCCCCATTTTATCTTACAATGAGTTCATATGTCCTTTATCATTTGGAAATCTCATGAGGGACCAGGGCTTTGATTTAAATGGTCACCCACGGAACTTTAGAGATAATTTAGTTCAACCCTCTCATTTTACAGTTTAAGAAACTAAGACAGAATATCAAGAAAAAATTTGACAACTTAAGGGATTAGAAGAAAAAATAGAAATCGTGAATGTAAAAAATATTCAAAACCCTATTTTAAAAAGTAGTTTCTTTCTTTTCCTTCAAATATTTCCCTTAAAACATGTACTTTAATTTTACCTTCATGAGAAAGTTACCGAAAGTGTTATAGAGATAATACCAAAAGTCCAAAAAAAATTCTCTGAGATGAAGCCTAATCTAAAAATGAGATCAATCAAAACTAATTATTCATTTGAATTATTAAGAATCATGCATCTTCCCTGCATGCACTAGGTGAAAAAATAGACACAAGTTTAAACATAAAGTTACTTAGTCCTCATAAAGAGAAAAGTGTAGAAAGTTATAAAATTATATACCTGACAGATATAATATTTGCAAGAAAATAGTAAGAAAACATAAAACATTAAGAGGTTAGAAAATAGTGGAGAACAATCAGGACAATTTTATGAACCCTACAGAAACATAGAAGGAATAAAATTTATTTAAAGAATGGGAATAAGTATTTACTTAAGCAAAATTCATGTATATATCATAGAAAATGTAAGTCCAAGTGTGGATACAAGGGATATGACTGATTTGAAAAAGAAGATGACCAGGGTTACATATATATTAAGGTAAACGAAGGTAAACCCCGAATGACTGAATGTTAGGAATTCACTACATCACAAACTTTACAATCTCAGAGGAACTGTGTATTACTGCCCTTCTCCTTACCGCTTGGGCCCAATATCCTGAAGCTTCAACAAAGATAAAAACTATTATCATTAACTATTTATTTAGTAGACACATTTACTAAGCGTTATCAGCCCATGCCTGTTCCATGCAAGACATCGTGCTAGCACAATGCTAAGTTTTCTTCCATCTTCAAAAAGATTACTTCCCAGTTTGGGAAACTAATATAAACGACATAAATACAGAAATGAAGATGCCGCTTCTCTCCTCTACTCCTCTCCTGTTCCTCTTACGTGTGTACCTCTATCAGGGAGACAAGGGTCATGATAGCAGATCAAAGTCCTACCCAGAGATATGTAGAATATACGGGAAGCTAATAAGGAAAACGTCAAAATCACTGGAGGAATATCATCTTTGAAATGTATATGAATTAGCAAATAGGAATTGTTTTCTGTGGATAGAATAAGCAAATTTAAAGACTTTTACTCATTTTGAAAAATGAAATTCCCTATGACTCTCAAAGGAAACTGTCAGTTAAAACATGAAAGGAATAAATTCACTAGGCATTGTAAACCAGCTACTCCCCTCAGAAAGATCATATATTTATATTTCAGAATAATTATGATACTTATGGACTCTACAAATGTACAAGTAGCCCTACCTCTATATTTCACAAACAACCCTGACTTCTATTTTGCAAAAATACTTTAAGTCACTGCAAATTCATAGTTTTATGTTCATAAACTTTCTTTAGGTGCCGTCTTGGCAATGTGAGGTTTTGATTTAATGGGAATATAAAATGTACTTTAGGAATGGTTATCTAAACCTTTCAAATAATACTTCGTAACAGTATTTTTCAAAGGTATGAGATATGGCCAAATGGATGATGAGAGGATATTTTAATGTTAATGTATAAAAAGTACTGCACATACATTCTGTATTCTCCACTTGATGAAGAAGAAGAAATACTCCAGGGGAGATAACTCGAGAAAATTCATGGGGAAAAAACATTGTACATTAAAGGTAGAGTGGGATGAGCAGAGGAAAAAAAAATTAACAACAATTTTGAAATTCTAAAAAAATTAAATAGCTTCAAAGTTTGTTTTTTATTTTTGAAAAGCATCACCCCCCCTAATTTCCCTCCTCACCACACAGCCCCACTGCCTTATTAACTTGGGTAGCCAGGTTACTTCACACTTTTTGTAGTTGTTATAAAATCCTAAACATTTTCAAAGTCCAGGTGAGTGTGGGCAATGCTGAACATAAACCAGGTGCTAAAAACACTGTTGCTTTGAGACAGTTTTCAATTTATGATCCTTTCGTGTTCCAACAGTTAAAAAAAAATCCCATTTTATTTACAGAATTTTTTGTAAATAGCAGTTAACATTCACTGCAAGGAGAGGAATTTGACAACAGGTATTTAGCTTATCTCTAAAATGCGTACACTGAGTCATCTAAGCATTCAAATTTAGCAAAGCCAGCAATCCTGCATATGTCTGATTTCTCCATCTAGTCCACAAAAACACTATGGAATATACCATTTTCTCCACCTCATTTGCAAATATATTTAGCAATTCAATATATATATATGTATATATATATAGAAGAATAACTGAGTAGAATGTTGCTTGGTAAGATTCTTTGAAATAAGAGATAATACAATTTAAGTGAACCAAATTAATGTCTTGTTTGTGCGTTATGCTTGATTCAGGACACACAGTTGGAAGTAACATGACATACCAACATTCTCAAAGTGTTTGGTGGGGATTATCAATTAGCCCAACTGGAGATGATTTCTAAAAGACCTTAGTAATGAAGGTGCATATTGGAAAAGAGGTAAAATACCTATGAAAACTTACAAAATTTCTGTCTCATTGAGCCAGGAGGAATCTACAGACATCAATGTTTTCTTCCCCCTTGAGCTTCCTTGATTGTACTCAAGCATCCTGTTGGTGGTTCATAAGGGAAGTTCAGTAGTGTCAGAAACCGTCTCCTAACCTATTTGCAGGTAAAATAGTGCCCCAAAGATTTCCATGCCTTAGTGCAGGGAAATGATGAGTAGGTTATGTAACATAGCAAAAGGGGATTGGATATATAACTGACATTATGGCCCTTAAAAGAGGCAGACACCCTGGGGTGCCTGGGTGGCTTAGTCGGTTAAAGCATCCGACTTTCACTTAGGTCATGATCCCGCGGTTCCTGGGTTCGAGCCCCGCGTCGGGCTCTGTGCTGACTGCCAGCTCAGAGCCTGGAACCTGTTTCAGTCTGTGACTCCCTCTCTCTCTGACCCTCCCCTGCTCACACTGTCTCTCTCTCTCTCTCTCTCCTAGACATAAATAAAAAAATAAAAAAAAAAAAAAAGAGGGAGACACACAGACTTAAGGAAATAGACTCCTAACTGACAGCAAGAAAACAGGGCTTCATCCTATAATCATACGGAACTGAATTCATAAACAACCTGAATGAGGTTGGAAGTGCACTCATCCACAGAGCTTCCAGAAAGCAGTACAATCCTGCTGACACCTTCATTTCTGCATTGTAAGCCACTGAGCAGAGGACCAGCTGAGCCACTCAGTACTCAGACTTCTGATGAAGGGAAGAGGAGCTAATAAATGGGTGTTATTTTAAGCTGCTAATTTTGTAGTAATCTATTAAAGCAGTAATAGAAAACTACTACAGTATCCTGAAAAATACATTATACATCCATTAAAGGCCTAGTTTAGTTGACTTATTATAACAAAATCGTTTTGAATTTCAAACTTTTACAATAGATGTTTGCATTTTTCTTTATTTTTTTTTTTAATATTTTTATTTCTAGGAGAGAGAGAGGGAGACAGCGTGAGCAGGGGAGGGTCAGAGAGAGAGGGAGACACAGACTCCGAAATAGGCTCCAGGCTCTGAGCTGGCAGTCAGCACACAGCGCGACGCGGGGCTTGAACCCACGAACCGCGAGATCATGACCTAAGCGAAAGTCGGACGCTTAACCGACTAAGCCACCCAGGCGCCCCTGCATTTTTCTTTAAAAGAGTGTTAAGTACATATTTAATTATAACTGCTAAGTGAAGAAAAAAGCAAACCTTAGAAAAATCCACATAAACGTATACAGAACATAAAATCATGTATTGTGAACCTACTGTGTTCCAGGCAGTGTAACCATGACAGTTAGATTCTATGTTCACTTTATTTTTACTAGGTCACAGAAATAAACAGAAAATCAGAGGTATTTTTATTTCCATAAAGGATTTTCTCGGTTGACTAAAGCTGGAATAACAGTGCTGAATTGCTGAATTCATCTGAGACTCAATGTGGGATGAGATGAACGGAATGGCAGATATTTATGATTGAAATATACCGTGGGTAGATGTGTTATGATTACACATGTGAAAGGTTGCTCTGATTTAAAAAAAAAAGATGCATGTTAAAATGTATCTTTCTTTTGTTATTGCAGACAAAGGAGCCTTTCTAATGGAGGAGTCTCTCCAATAGATGGATCATTTGAAGTGACTTGTAATCTTTAATTCTTTGAAAATAAGCACTTTGGGGAATTTTAAAAAACACATTCTTATTCTACTTTTTTTTTTATCAACTCCACTTCCCATTCAAAAGCTGCTATACAGTAAATTCATCTTCACAGTAGAAGATGAAGTTCATTAGAATCATTGATTTAGTGTGCACTGACTTATTGGGCACTTATTATTGGCATAACCAATACATAATAGTCCATAGGACTAGATTATAGACTACATTTTGTCCTGGTAAAATGATATCATTTTGCAAGCACCGTCAAATGTTTTGGATTCATATCAAAACTCCTATGACTGGAAGGTTAAAATACAAAGTCACGCTATTCCTCATTTGGCAAAAAGGTCTCTTTTTTAAATGTGTACATTTCTCTTTCACTTTGTATGTCAGCCATTTTTGATGATTGTAGAGGTTTTGTTCTAAATTCTAATCTAAGGAAAAAATTGAGGACAATGGTTCACATACTTTGAAATTCAAACATTGAAACATTTTAAAATAAAATATATTACAAGAACAGAATTTTCATAGTTAAGAAAAAAGAATTGGGGTGGAGACAAGGGATGTTTTTCCTTTTCTTAGTTTGTCTTTAAATTCCAGTTAGTTAACATTTAGTGTAATATTAGTTTCAGTGGTAGAATTTTGTGATTCATCACTTACATACAACACCCAGTGCTCATCACAAGTGCCTTCCTTTCTTCTTTTTCCTTAAATAGTTTATTGTCAAGTTGGTTTACATATAACACCCAGTGCTCATCCCAACAAGTGCCCTGCTCCATGCCCATGAGAGACTCGTGAATGCTGAGCTCAAACTGAGGACTGATGGGGGTGGGAGAGAGGGGAAGGGGGGTGATGGTCATGGAGATGGACAAGTACCTTCCTAATACCTATCACCCACTTAATCCATCTCTGTGCCCACCTCCCCTTCATCAGTCCTGTTTGTTCTCTACAGTTAATATTCTGTTTTGTGTTGCCTGTGGAGAGACAAGGGATCTTACATGATCATTTAGAATGAATTTTTGTAAGAAAGTGGGGTGATCACTTTCACAAAAGGAACGGGTCTCTCCTAACCTCTGTCTAATCACCCTCAAGGTTGTGGAACAATTTGTACCAGAGGTAATCACTTAGGAAACACGGTTAGAATATGCAGAAGCTACAGAACTGCTGTATCACACGGAGATGAAAAGCCTGGCCTTTTCTTCTCTTCTGCAGGTTGGGCCATTGGATAAACGTGAGCCTAGTACCGATGATGGTATTTCCTGAAGACCTTGAAAGAGATCAGTGCTTGCAGATGTACGTCCCAGCAGTTCTGCTCAGGCTTGGGTTAGGATAGCGAGGTTTTCAAACTTTCCAGAAAACCTACATTGTAGTCTCTTCCCTGAATGCTTTTTAAGCAGTCTCTGTCATGGAACACTAATAGGAATGGGTTTTGAAGTAACCGGGGCCCAGAAAAGGGCTAAGCAGCTAGCTACAGAGCTCTTCGCACCCTGCAGGGGAGAAATGTTGCTTAGAGCCTTGCCACTTGATGTGTGGCACACAGATCAGCTGTAGCAGTTTGCTTGCTCGTGAGACATGAAGAATCTAGGGCCCACCTCAGATCTATCAAACCAGCATCTGCAATCAGGCCCCTACTTGGTTTGCATGTACACTAAAGGTTGATAAAATGTGTTTGGGTCATTGGCTCTCAAGCTTGTCTGCATGTTGAAATAACCCAGGGAGTTAAAAACAAACAAACAAACAAATAAACAAACACCTGATACCGAGGTCCCACCTACCAACTTTCTGATTCAATGGCTTTGGGGTGTAGGAGGGGAATCAAGATTTTTTAAAAGCACCCCAGGTGATTTGAATTTGAAACGAAGTTTGAAAATCACCAGGTTTGAGTTCCATTATTTCTACAATTTGCATTTTTACTTAATATTCTAATGTCCAGCCTACTAGAGATTTATTTCATCACTGGGATTCCCTCCAAACATGTATAAAAGAGGACACAATTTCCAACAATCCCTAAAGATGAAACTCATAAATTAGCATGAATCAGGTCTTTTTTCAACAGAATGTTTTTATCATCATCATCATCAAAGCAGATAACATGGTATATAGTATGTCTATTCATATCTTCTGGAAATTTTAGTCCAGGACAGTGATTGGAATATAAGCCTGATGGGCACAGTGCCTTTGTCTTAAAACTAAAAAGCTGTAGCTCTAGAACCAAATAATGTCTGCTACATAGTAGAGACTCATACAAATATTGATGGAATGAATGAAAGCAAGAATGGCAGGTAGTCCTAACACATAAATTAGAATAATAATGCACTTTGGAAGAAAACCGTTGTATCTTGACTTTAAGAGGCAATTTAGCAGAGGCTTGGAGCTAAACCTGGGAGTGCTGTAGCTATTCCCAGGAAGCTCTGCAGTGAAAACAGGTGTGATCTGTCCCATCATCAGACACACCTTATGTTCTGGTTTATGCAAGAGCGAGGGAGTGGGTAACAGAAGTATCATGTAGGGCCCCTGGGGCAAAAGATGTAACTATTCAGGAGGGTGTCTTCTCCATGCTCTGGAAACCCTATTTCAACCACCAACATGAGAAGTGTTAGTAAGGAAGAAGAATGGAAGAAAAGTATAGAAAATACATTTTAGGCATGAAAATGTGAAGGAGACAAAAATGGAATTACTATAAACTTTAACTGTTAGGAATGAAAAAGGTGCTGATGACAATATCACTATTTACCCTCCCATTTTATATAAATGTATAAAGTCATTATGTATAAACTATATATAGTTTATATATAAAACTCATATATATATACATCCTCCCATTTTATATATGTGTATAAAACTGTTATGTGTATATATATATATAAATATGAATATATATGTATAATTATGTTTTTGAGAGAAAGAGAGCAAATGAGCTGGAGAAGGGCAGAGAGAGAACGGGAGAGAGAGAATCCCAAGCAGGCTTTGGGCTGTTGGCACAGAGCCAGATGCAGGGTTCGAACTCAACAACCTTGAGATCATGATCTGAAGAGAAATCAAGATTGAGCCACCCAGATGCACCTATCATCCCATTTTACGTGACTTAAAGGAAATAGAAAACTACTGCCTACCTCCATTAAGAAAAAAAAAAGACTGGTAACATTCAACAGGGTAAAGAACACAGGTGTTTACATCCTAGACCTTCCAACAACTGGTATTAAAATCTTGGGGAAATTTCAGAGGTATCTTTGAGCCTCGTTTTCTCCAAATGCACACAGTAAGATGACTCTGGGGTCGTTCTGAAGATTGGAGATAATGCATGCAAGTGGAGAACACTATGCCTTGTACATGGCAGTCAATGGTTTACTTCCCTTTCGCCTGCCCCACCTTATTTAAAGAAGGATACATCAAGGGCATAGATATTTCCAAGGCCAATTTTTGAATCCTCAGGGCCTAGCACTAAATATTTGTTAAATGGACAAATAATAAAAACGGTGGTGGGTATTATTCTGGGTTTCAGCTGAATAGGGGTGGGAGGGAAACCCATGTAGACATGTGAAAATGGATTCATAAACTAATGTATTAAAAATTCTCATTACGCATCTAGTATGCGCCACATACAGAGATGCTACATTTTCAAATGTGCTATTGGAACTGTGCTTTGGAGTGAGGGTTTAGTTAAGGACACTGCAAATAAAATTGCAATTTAATGAGATAAATGTCTTAAGAGGGGATGAATAAAGCCACGAGAATAAACTAAAGCATTCGATCTATAGTATTTTGTATGCAGCTGGTTTCAATTTCAAAATTATTAATAATCTCAAGGCTGAGTACGTTTCAGTGAGTGCCCACATACACTGTTCCAGTAGAACAAGCAGGGAAGGCAAGCTGAAAGGTTTGGGGAGTGTGGGCTACAGAGGCATCATCTGCTCCTTCGTTTATAGACTTTTCTTTCTTTTTCTTGCCTCCTGCTTCCTAATGACATCCAAATGGTTCTCTCATTTGTTTTCCTGGCCCTTCCATGTGAGACATGATGCCAGTAATATATACCATCTTCATTTGGCTCTTTTCTTTTGAATCTACACCGCTACCCTATTGTTTTGGTAAAAATGTTGGATTTGTCAGTTCCTTCTCACACCCGTCATACTGCTTGAGGTGGACACACTGATACACTTATGATTAAAAATTAAGTTGCCAGACAGTAAAAGTGCTAAGACAGCCATCTCTCTCACTCTTTACTAAGCAAACAGCAAATGGACACAGAAGATAACTCTTAGATACTGCTTTGTGAAAATATACACAAAAACTTCTGATAGAATTGTATTATCATATTGACAATTACAAAGCTATATAATTTCAAGGAGTCCCTGCTGCTGGAAAATTCAAACAGGTAGATTGCTGATGCAAGTAAAAACTGGGAATTATTTCCTGGAAGGCTATTGGCCAGTGATGTACACATGGTAAAATGTGCATTTTTTCCTTTGCACTTTGCACACAGCTTCAAACTTGTGCAGAGTTTAACACTAATGAAAAAAAAACCCTTATATTTACATTAATACATAATGGGTGAAAAAAATATGACATAAACACAGTAAAGACAATATATGCCCGAATCATCAAAAATGACTGTAAAATTTTTGTTTCCCTACATTATCACTAAAAGTACGTTACCTTTTTCTTAGATATGAATTATGGTTTTTTTACATATTAATTATCACACTCCTGACAAAGGAGGCCTGTTCAACTAGAACAGGGTTTCTTAACCTGGTATGTATATAACTGAAATGTGGATAGAAAATACACATTTTGTGATCCAGGAATACGGGGATGAGTTTAGCTTAGCGCTGCTGGTAGCTATTTTCATTGCTCTGTGTAAGAAAGAGCCTGTGTAAGAATAGGGCTACCAGAGAAGGAAAACGAGAAAAGAGGGAGATCAGGGGAGGAAGGAAAGGAAGAGAAAGACAGGAGAGGGAAACAAAACAGAAAATTGATGGCATCTTTTAAATCCTCCCATCCATCTGTGCTCCACTCGGGAGATTTTCCACTGTGTGAACGATAAATCCACTCTGCTGATTTTAGTTCTCCAAACTACTTTGAATTGTCACCCTGGTAATTAGATTTTTTTAAAGACTTGACTACTATTTCATTGGAACAACTGATTGGTAGTTCTCTAAACACACCAGGATATCGGTGTCTCTGCATTTTGCATATGTTGGTCCCTTGGCTTAGATGCCTTTCCTCTCTTATCCAATTGAAAAATATCTACAACCTATTAAGTCTTAGCTCAAGTGCCATTTCTTCTGGAAAGCCTGCTCTCCAGAGCTTATTGTTTTCTGCTTTCAGGCACTTTGCACATACCTATACCATAGCAGTGAGCCAAAAATTCTTGTGGATGATAACTATTCTCTATGAGTTTCTTATTGCCAAAGTAGAAGTTTCTCAATGCAAAGAGATTTATATAAAGAGAAAGAAAAATTTGGATTTTTTTTCCAAATCAGATCAGAGATCTATCATTCAACATTTGGCTTTTAAGACCAATCCAGAAGCTAATTCCTAACAATGGGTAAGATTCTACTCTTTCAGTGTTTTTTCTTTCTTTTTTTAGATTTTAGACTTTCACTTGAGTCAATTTACATTATGTAGGAAAAATAGTCTATCATGTTCAGTGTCTTTACGTTTGCTCAGAAATTCATGAGGCAAAACTGTTCTCATTAGCTTCTCCTTCCCCCGGAAATTTCTGGGTCATCCTGAATTATTAATAACTTCAGATGCTGTGGCATCTGCTATCAATGTGGGCCATGGAAATATACAGTATAAAGTAAAAAATAAATTGTAAATATCTATGGAATAATGGATAGAAGTATAATTGATTCACCTTATTTTGCCGTGGCAAAACACAGGATCCTGAGCCAGAAGGCCTTGATTCAAGATCAACTGTTGCCAGCTATAGTTATGTTGGTGATACCGACCAAATTAGCTTTCAGAACATCAGTTTCTTATTCAGAAAATGTAGCTAATACTACAAAGTCTAAATAATACTAAAAGAAAAGCAGGTAGGCAAAAAATAATTTGTATATTCTCAAATGCTAGATTTGATTTAGCAGCAAAGAGGTCACTGTGGCCTTGACAAGAGAGGTTTCAATGTGTGGTGTGAGTGAAGGCGAAATTGCAGTAGAATTTAGAGTCATCAGAAAGTAAATAGGGGCAGACAATTCCCTTCAAAAAGTATGGCTTTGAGAGAGGGGAAATAGAGGGTAAAGTCGAAGAAGGGTATATGGTTGGAGGAGGTTTTCTTTCCTCCTGTATCCTGTGAAAAACATTGGATGCAGTGGAATTCATATGAAAGGAAGTTTAGAAGGAGAAAATTGACAAGAATCAGTAGCTCAAGTCGAAGACAATTCAGGACAACACATTTTCCAAAGAAGAGGTAGAAGCCAAAGATGGGTGAGATTGCAGAATGGGTGTAATTATAAGTTGGCTGAAGAAACTTAAAGGAGTAATTACCTATTCTCTCTGTGATGTACAAGAAGTAGAAAGATGAAATCATCTGTTGAGAATTAAGGGCAGAAAGGAGAGTCAGAAATTTGTGGACAGCAAAGGATGTTTGAAATAACTATTTTTGGAAAGGGAAAAGGAGCTACTTATGGTAAGGACCGATGGATTCCTTGAACATGAATTTGCACGATTTTGTGATCTTCTAAATGACTCTTCACGTACATAGATGTCAGCCTGGAGGAAGGGGACCTATGAATCTCAACCAAGATAGATTTTTCAAGACAGGAGTGATGAAAAGATAACGGGATGAAAGTAATGAAGATACTGGAAAAGAGGTGGTCAAAGTAGACATAACATTAAAACTTAAGAAAGACATAAAGAGTTCTAATGAGAGAACTGCTGTGGAGAAAGCAGAGGACTCCATAGGTTAAGAATATATAGTGTGGAGGAGTTATTTATATTAAAAGAGGAGGTTAGAGAAGGAGGTTGTGGCTAGATATAACAATGTATTTATTATTTTATAAGTGGAGAAATTCTGGCCAACTGCATAGTCCAAAGTGAGACCAGGGACAGGAGGCTTACTGAATGCCTGGAAGATGACACTGGATATAAAGCAATGGATGACACAATAGTGTCTGGATCAATTACATGGATGATAAAGTAACCCACAGAGTCAGGACTTAAGGAAGTAGGGACCACTACGCGGCATATGCTGTATCTTCAGTGAGTAAGTGGGAAGACAATGAACTTTGGGGCTGGCAATGACCAAGAAAAATAGTGGAACGGGATGTCAATGTTTCATTCTAAAACTATTTGTGGCATGAAACAAAGAGCTTTCTCCCACTCATCCCCCACTGTTCCTCAGCATTTATTCATTTACTCACCGCCCCAATCAAAAAATCACACAGGACTCACGACTTCTCTGATGTATCTTAACTTATTTTTTATTAAAAAAAAACCTTTTATCAACTCTAAATATCAAACACTATTTCAACCCCAAATCCCTTTCATTCATCTTCTCACTCTCAACCTTTCTATATGCTTAAATTGAAAGGGCATTTAAAGTCAATAACCAGTGTTATGGATGCCTGGGTTATGGCTCAGTAGGTCGAGTGTCTGATTCTTGATTTCAGCTCAGGTTATGATCCCAGGTTGTGAAATCAAGCACCAATTTTGGTTCTATACTGGGTGTGAAGCCTACCTGAGATTCCTTCTCTCTCTCACTTTCTGTCCCTCCCCCACTCATGTGGGTTTGTGTGTGCACACGCTCTCACTCTCACACAAATTTAAAAAAATACTTTAAAAAGTCACATAACCATTTTTATCAAAATTGCCTGAAAATTCTCACCTTTGTTATCACAGTTTGAAAAGTGATGTTAATTATATCTCAGTAGACCAGTGTCCATTTTAAAATTCCATCATATGAATTTTTGTGAATGCCCATGAGAGGAGTGCCCACAGGAGATTGGAGGGATGAAAGTCATTCCAGGTTCAGAGAGTAAAGAGGACATATGGCATCTCTTGACCCTGAGCCACATGAGGCGTGAAGAAATAGACAGAATTAGGTGGGCTTTAAGGCTGTAGCACCCTCTGGAAAAAGCCATGTTTCTGCTCAGTTCAGAAAATAAAGAAAAAATTAAAGAAGTGTATGAAGTTAATAACAGAGTGTGGCAGAATCCTAATCTGAGACATAAACTGTACAATCTTTTTCTCCTGCCCTTGATCACTGAAACTCCGAGTGCAGGAGCCAGGATCACCATTCATTGCAGCCAGGAGTTGGATTAAAGCCAGGGAGAAAAGATACCACATTTACCATTTCTAGTAACAAAAGCCTTGGACTCAGATGTGAGGAAGAATGTCCACATGTACTGGCCAAAGACATTCTTCCCTAAAATCTCTGAACTAGAAAACTCAGGATTTGTAATGAAGGAGATAAAGTTTTTGGAGGGGGGAAGCTAATGTGTTAGAAGTAATCTGTATGTGTGGCAGAGGATGGGGAGGTCACAGAGGGTGGGTGGGTAAGTATAAAATCACCACATCCACTTGTCAGTCTGGAATCTACCTTCAAGTTTGGAGTCTAAGAGTAGGGATAACCTATGTTTCTATATCTGAGTTCAGTTGAGGCAGGAAGAAAAAATGTGGGTCTGGGGAGAAGAAATCTTCTATTATGGAAACAGGTGGCATTTGAAGACTTCTGTTGCCTACTGATCACTCATGCTGTTTGTGTCTGCAGAGTGGAGTGGAATCTGAAATCTCTCCTTGTCTCCAAATGACATACAGAAGGTCACTGCAAGAAAACCATTGAGATAGTTTTCCCAGTATAGTCTGGGCCAGCTGCACTGGAAATTTTGTGAAGATATAGCTCATGTATTATGGGGTCATTGGTAGCAGAAGACAAAATGGAAATGGAATAATATACTTTAATTCCATTCAGCTCATCATTCTTATACCAAGCCTATGACTTCAGCTGTATTCAATATCCTGAAGAATCTAGAGATTGCTAACTTGACCATGAGCCTCTAGCAACAGGTGTGCTTAGCAAGACTTCTAATTTAATTAACCTCATTATGGACAGACATGGAGAAGACCTCAGAAGTCCATTTGGATCTTAACATGACTGAATTATAAACTCATATTAAACAGAAATAACAAGTTTGAGTGAATTTACTTTGAGTTGGCAAGACTAAGTTTTCCATTATTCAGCGGAATGAGGTTTAAAATAAAAGTTAAATTGAGACACAAAGATGCAGTTACATTTTACACATGTGAGCATATAAACAGTAAAATATGTACCTACTACAAACACAATAGCATTTCAGTCAGGCAAGTTAAAAACAAAATAAAACTAGGAAACAGATGGAGCAAAACACTGGCACAAAAGAAAAGACAATATGAGTTGAATAGATGACTGAATAGACTTGCATCCAGAATACAGACCAAAAAATACAAAATGGTGGGTTTAAGGTAAACAAAAGAAATCCTGATGGTCCCATAGAGAATGGGAAGTGGGCACTTGAGAGAAGAAAATACTGGAGACACTTAGGATTTACTTGCAGATTGAGTTACACAAGGGATCAAAGTCTGTGGATATTGTTATGCCAGCCTTGAAAGGTACTAACTATGTTTTGGCTGAATTTCAGAGCTTAAGAAAGAGGACCAAGGGTCAAGACCACGGGTATTTCTTTTAAAGCGTCATGGAGGATCCCAGAGTCAACAGTAAAGGTGGCAGTACTGTATCTCATGAATTCTAAGAGGCAAAATTTTGCACATGTATCACCTCTGAAATAGAGGTGGATGTTACCCTTGGAATTGGCACTGTTTCTCCTAACTTAGTGCTACATGTTATAGTCAATGATATCTACGTTGTCAATGAAATATGTATTACACAGGTTTTCATCAAAGAAACCAGTTTCATATCTGGTTCCCTCTTGATAGGAATGCCAAAGTAAGTCTTAGATCTTGTACTCAAATCATTTATAATCTAGTATAAAGACAATTGAATAGAATGTATTTGCAAAAGGCTATATGTGGCTTGGAGCAGCTCTAAGTCAGAGTTAATTGACTGATGCACAAAACCTTGACAGAATCAAAATCTTACTTTAAATAACTGCAATAATACATGCCTCAATCCTAACTTTTTTTACTATGAGTACTATATTTTACCCAAAATATTCTAGAATTTAGAGAGCTTTTATTTTATTTTTTAAAATTTTTTACTGTTTTATTTATTTTTGAGAGAGAGAGAGAGAGAGAGAGACAGTGTGAGCAGGGGAGGGTCAGAGAGAGGGAGTCACAAAATCCAAAGACAGGCTCCAGGCTCTGAGCTAGCTGTCAGCACAGAGCCTGACGTGGTACTTGAACCCATGAACTGAGAGATCATGACCTGAGCCAAAGTCATACACTTAACCGACTGAGCCACCCAGGCACCCCTAGAGAGCTTTTAAAAGTTAGCATAAAATGACAAAATAATGTTTCATACTTGTAGATGTCATTTTACAAACTCTAATATGAACTATGATATAATGTAGTTTAATAATTCCTTTTATCTTTTTATAATTTTAAAAATCCAGAATTTTGTATCAGTTTTNCTTTTAAATATAGGTCTTTTGACAACTCAAGGGCAAATTGTTTTGCACACTAAAGATTATCCAGAGGTTTTTTCTTCAATTAGAAAACTAAGCTAATGTTTAATACCTTTACATTAAAAAAACCTAAAATCTCAGGGTGCTGAGGTGGCTCAGTTGGTTACTTGTCTGACTTTGGCTCAGCTCACAATCTAACAGTTGGTGAGTTCGAACCCCACATTGGGCTCTCTACTGAGGTCACTTCAGAACTCGTGGCCCCTCCCCTGCTCATGCTCCCTCTCTCTCTGAAAATAAATAAACAAACTTAAAAAATTTTAGATGAAAAATATTTAGGGGCACCTGGGTGACTCAGTCTGTTAAGCACTGACTTTGGCTCAGGTCATGATCTCACAGTTCATAAGTTCAAGTCCCTTGTTGGGCTCTGTGCTGACAGCTCAGAGCCTGGAACCTGCTTCTGATTCTGTGTCTCCCTTTCTCTCTGCCCCTCCCCCACTTGTGTTCTGTTTCTCCCTCTCTCAAAAATAAAAATATTTTTAAAAATTTTAAAGAAACTTAAAAACTCAGCTTTTCACTGGGCTTTTACATTAATTTTATAAATCTTTTACTTACAGATCTGGCAATTTTAACAGTTATTTTTGAAAAGTGATTAGTCTTTTAATTTAGACATTAAATCCTAAAACAATATGAGACAGTTTTCTTTTATCATCTTAACAAAGTAGTCTCACACTACCAATTTAACTTCTTTTGAAGAATGAGTTTTGAGTATTAGCAAATATGTTTTGGCACCACATGTCTTAAAACACTATTAATACTCATTTCTGATTTTTCTCGAATTTGGTGTTGAATTATTTTCAGGCATATTGATAAGGACTCTGCACTTACATTCATAAGTGAAATCGAACACCATAGTGATTAATTTCTTCCTTTTTTGAGGGGGGTTTTTCTTCATTCATTGCATTCTTTAAAAGTTTGACAATCCAGGGATGCACTAAAATCATGAAAGAAAACATTTCCATGTGTGTCATCCCATGGAACAGTTAGGTAGAACTGCACTTACAAAAGGTTGAGTGGAAGCATCTTGCACTGCCATTCAAGGAGCAGTCTCAAGAATGTGTGGCCAGAGTCTGTCATCTAAGTGTCCTGACAGCCATGTGTCCCGCCAACCATGTCACTGTCCTAGAGCAATCTGTGCGAGGCAGTACAGCACCTAGAACACTTGTTCAATTCCATTCTCTATAGCAGTAGAGTATAAAAACCACAACAAATGCTTTAAAAAAGACTATATTACCTCATCTGTAATATAGGGTAAAAATAATATCTTCTTCCAAGGTTTGTTTTCAGGATTAAACAGTCCATAACTACCAAACAAACAAAATGAAAACAAACAAAAATCTTGAACATAAAATAAACACTATAAAAGTATCTTAAAATTAAATTAAATTAAATTAAAATGTGCAAACCAAGGCATGCCTGGGTGGCTCAGTTGGTTAAGCATCCGACTTCGGCTCAGGTCATGATCTCATGGTTGGTGGGTTCAAGCCCCGCTACCGGCTCTGTGCTGACAGCTCAGAGCCTGGAGCCTGTTTCGGATTCTGTGTCTTCCTCGCTCTCTGACCCTCCCCCACGCATGCTCTGTCTCTGTCTCAAAAATAAACTATGAAAAATTTTTTTTAAAAAAATCAAGTGTGCAAACCAGTCTCTAGGTATTCCCTTTACAAGTACAATGTCGTCTTCATTCGCATGGAGAACAGAACTCATGGTGTTTTTGGTTTTAAGTTTAAATCTATTTTGAAGGAAGGCAGTGTCTCTGAATCTCTAGAGGCCTGGCTGCCTCATAAGTTTTATCAGCAGCAAATTTTTGTAAGGATATGCTTTCTGCTGGTTGTTGTTTTGTTTTGTTTTGTTTTGTTTGAGGAAATCTACACTTGTTCAGTACTACCGCAATGTGGAAGGTAGGCTATGTTGTCTGAAAGACTGATGTGATTCCCTAACACAATTTTTCTCAGTAGGTCTTCCGTGTGGATTAAAAGAGAATGTTATATAGAAGATACACATACACACATAACTTCTCACACAGAGAAAGGGGTACCAGCAGTGGCAGGTGACCAATTGGGAAATCTGACTTCCGCTTGAGCCATAAATAGAGGCAGGACAGATTCGAGTTTATGGACCGTCCCTATGCTTCTGTTCCACAAAGGGGCCCCAGGAGTGAGATTCTTGACAGACCTGTAATTTGTCCCTAGCACCACCACGGGTCATTTAGGAACTGTCACTCTGTTTGTAATTAGAGCATACTAAAGTCATTGTGCATTTCTTTATCATATCTCTAAAGAGCAAATAGCGTACACTACCTACAATCATCTGAGTTTGTCTTTTCATGAGCATTAACATTTCTTTCACAAAAGATCACTTGAAATGTGTCTACAATAGGTTTATAATTGCATAAATTAAATAAATGACATATCTAGATGAAAATGATGCACTTTCTTGCCTGCCTTTTTATTCATCAAAATAAATCATTTTTTCTAATTTTACATGAAATAGAACTGTTGGCTTTTTATTAAACTATTATTATAATGATGCTTAATATTTAATAACATCACTTAAGAAATATGCCTTTAATAATTTTAATATCAGTCACCCATACTCCTCAAGGTACCTGGTCATTTACTTTAGACTTTAATAGAAAGTCAGGTCACTGGACTTACGAAAAGAGATAGGAGGTTAAAGTTTTAATTAATAAATACTATGTAAGGCAAGTGTTCACCTGGCATTTTTAATACAAAAATTTGAGCTTATTTTCCCTAAAAAAGGAAAAAAGAAAAATTTTGAAAGAGGCAGTACTTTTATTCAAAATAAAAACATCATTTCATTCCTTCAAGAAGGTCTTCAGTTGTGTTATGACCTCAGAGTAAAATAATTGGGCTTGTTTCTAATATTTTGGTGATTTAGAATATTTATTCTCTGAGACATTCTTTTGCTTCATTATTGAGTTTATCCATAATAGATACAGAGCAAGCTTATTTGAAATATCACCTCCCAGAATTTATATTTTGTACTCTTCTACCATGCACAGACAGTTGTGATCCCATCAATAATCTAGATCACTTATAATAATCTGTCCTCTAGTTCTTTAAGTAATTTTTGATATTTTACTCTCTGGACAGTTCCATTTTTATAATTATTTCTGAAATTGGTGTTTTACTTCTTCCTATTTGGTACTGACTTAATGGACTTGAGGCTTTTTTCCTAATATTTAGAATTGCTTAAAGAAATAAGTCAACTTCAGGAGAGGGGGCAAGATGGCGGAGAAGTAAGGAGCTCCGTACTTGACTCGCGCCCATACATCACACAGAAAAGATCTGAAGCCATAAGAAATGTCAACTTCAGAACAAACATATTCTGGCTTTCTTTCCAGCTTTACTGAGATATAATTGACTTATTGTGTAAGCTAAAGGTGTACAATGTGTTGATTTGATATACACTGTGAAATGATTACCACTATAAAATTAGTTAACACATCCATCACCTCACATAATTATGTGTGTGTGTGAGTGTGTTTGTGTGGTGGGAATATTTAAGGTCTACTTATTTATCAACTTTGGAATATATAATACAGTATTGTTAACTATAGTCACCATACTATACATTAGATTTCTAGAGCTTATTCATCTTATAACTGAAAGTTTATACACTATGCCAACATCTCTTTGTTTCCCAGAGCCCCTACCCCCTGTAAACCACCCATCTATAGTCTATTTCTACAGATTGGGCTCTTTTAGATTCCACATATAAATGATATTATACAGCATTTGACTTTCTCTGTCTGACATATTTCAGCTAGCATAATGCCCCAAGGTCCATATATGCTAAAGCAAAGACAGGATTTCCTTCTTTTTATGACTAAGTAATATTTCATTGTATACTACACACACACACACACACATTTTCTTTATCCATTCATCTCTTAGTGGACACAAACTATTCCCATGTTTGGCTATTGTAAATAATGCTGCAATATATATGGTGATTCAGATTCTCTCTTCAAGATAAGTAATCTCATTTTCTATAGATGTATACCCAGAAACGGGATTGCTAAAAACAGATGGTTGTTCTCTATTTAATTTTTTAAGGAACATCAGTACTGCGTTCATAGTGGTTACGCTAATGTACATTCCCACCAGCAGTGCGCCAGGGTTCCTTTTCCATCACAGCCTTGCCACCATTTCTGGTCTCCTGTCTTTTTGATAATTGCCATTCTGACAGATGTGAGGGGGATAGCTCACCGTGGTTTGGATTTGTTTCTCTCAGATGATTAGTGATGTCAACCATCTTTTCATATACCTGTTAGGCATTTGCAGGTCTTCTTGGGAAAAATGTTCAGGTCCTCTGCCCAGTTTTTAATTGGAGTACTTGGTTGTTTTGCTATTGAGTTATAGGAGTTCCTTATGTATTTTGCATACTGACTTCTTATCGTATTTATGGTTTGCAAATACTTTCTCCCAGTCCTTGGTTGCCTTTTTATTCTGTTGCTAACATCCTTTGCTATGCTGAAGGCTTTTACTTTGATGTAGTCCCACTTGTTTATTTTTTGTTTTGTTAGTGCTTTTGGTGTCATTAAAAAATATTGTTGCTAAGACTATTAAGGAATTTTCCCTATGTTTTTTTAGGAATTTGACAGTATCAGCTCTTATATTTATATCTCTAATCCATTTCAAAGTAATATTTGTGAGTGGTTTAAGACAGGGGTTCAGTTTCATTCTTTTATATGTGAACATCCCATGAGCCTTTATTGAAGAAATTATCCTGTCCTCATTGAATATTCTTGGCTCTTTTGTCAAATATTAATTGACCAGATAGGTGAGGATTTCTTTCTGAGTTCTTGATTCTGTTCTATCTACCCGTGTGCCTGTTGAAATGCCAGTGCCACACTGTTTTGATTACTACTGCTATGTAATATATTTTGAAGTCAGGAAGTGCATGCCTCCAATTTGTTTTTCATTCTCAGGACTGCTTTGGCTGCTTGGAGTGTTTGTAGTTACATATAAATTTTGGGATTGTTGTTTCTATCTCCTTGCCATTGAAATTTTGATAGGGACTGTGTTGAATCTATAGATGGCTTTGGGTTGTAGAGATATTTTAGCCATAGTCATTCTTCCGATCCATGAAACATAGAGTGTATTTTAATTGTATTTTCTTCAATTTTTTCATCAATGTCTTAATCTTTTTAGTGTATAGATCTTTTACTTCCTTGGTTGAACTTATTCTTTTATTAATTTTGGTGCTATGGTGAATAGCATTGTTTTATTTTTCTTTCAGATAATTTAGGGTTGATGTATAGAAATGTAAGTGATTTTTTAAAATGTTTATTTATTTCTGAGAGAGAGAGACAGCATGAACAGGGGAGGGTCAGAGAGAGAGAGGGAGACACAGAATCTGAAACAGGCTCCAGCTTCAAAACTAGCTGTCAGCACAGAGCCTGAAGCGGGACTCGAACCCATGAACTGTGAGATCATGACCTGAGCTGAAGTCAGATGCTTAACCAACTGAGCCACCCAGGCACCCCATGATTTTTATATGTTGATTATATCCTGTAACTTTCCTGAAGTCATTTATCAGTTCTAAGAGTTTTTTGGTGGAGTCCTTGGTAAAATAATTTATATATATATATATATATATACACACACGTATACGTATACGTATATATATATGTATGTATATACGTATATATATATGTATGTATATACGTATATATATACATATATATATAAGGCTAAACGTTATCTTAGAAAGATATACATTGCTTTTTGTTTACAATTCTGGTATTTATGTCATTTCCTAACTGACAGGATGTGAGATAGATTGCTCAACGTTGAGTAAGAGAAAGAGCTCCATGAAGTTCTTTAATTTATAGTACATCTAAATAGATTGCAATTCTTCTCTAGCACAATATGCATTAGTTGGGTGAGCAATGTTTTATCTAAGACCAAAAATGGATGGCTCCTGAAGCCCTTTTAAACAGCTTCCCTTGTTACAGTATTTCAGTGTACAATAGGTTGCATCATAGTTGCCAATGTATTAATCAAATATGTTGACAAGCACAGGAAATATTATCAAATGGGTCTCTCTTATGTCACCTCTCCACAAATATGTATGATATAGTATTTTGTAAGCAATAATGCGTTATATATTACATGTATTAAACAACATATATGCCATATATAGTTCTTTATGCTCTAACTGAAATAAAAGAACTTCAAGAACAAAAAACACAAGACACCTTATCAAAGTCTTTATATAGGCTTCTGCCTTAATGTAGCTTCAGAATATAGTCATCTATGTAATCTTCCTACTGAAGTACATACACATATAGAAAAATTATCTAAGTACATAACTCAGAAAACTAAATGCAAATGACAACCAAATGCCAAAACATAGGATATTTAGCCAATAAATACAAAGCAGACCAAACTGAATTGAAAGAAAGAAAATAATAAAGGAATTTATACCATGGAAAAAACAGTTAGGAGCATATGAAAGGGAGGCTACCTAAAATTTATCTTTAGAAAGATATCACATACTTCCACAATGTTTATCATGGAATTCAAGCAACAAATTTTATCCCACTGAAGAAACTGGGCAGCTATTTCTCTATGCCTAAATGACGGTGTTCCACTTTCAAATGAATTAGTCAGAGTACTACCCTCTCAAGCCAACCTCCTGTCATCCTTCCACGTTCTTTCAAAAAGAAACCCCTCCCCAAAATCAATATACTCAGCTCTCCTTTTGTCTTTGACATTCTCCAGGAGGGCCTTCTCATTCAATATCTAATTGGTCATCTTATCATCATGACCTGACACTTGTGTGACACATCCTCTTTTGAAAATTTCTTTCTTCATTTATTTCCTTTTTTTTTTTTTTGAGAGAGACTGCATGCCCTTAAGCAGAGGAGAGGCAGAGGGAGAGGGAGAATCTCAAACAGGCTCCATATGTTCAGTGCAGAGCTTGGTGGAGGGCTGATTCCATTTCATGACCTTGCTATCATGATCTGAGCCAGAGTCAAGAATCTAATGTTTAAATGCCACCCACACACCCTTAAAAATTTCTTTCCTGACTCCTATGACCTCGTGTTTTCAGATTTACTAATGTTCTGATCACTCCCTATTAATGAACACTAACCAGTGGTTTTTCTTAACAGGCTGGATGTTAAATTTTGAGGGAAATAAAACTAAAGTTAAGCAACTATCTTAGTGTTAACACCATGCTGTGTAGGTGACTCAGTGTGAAACACCATCTCCTTAAGCGCTATGTTTTTTTTCCCCTTCATTGTATGATATGTTTTTAAGGAAAGAGACTGAAATTGTAAACAGAGAAAAAGAAAACAACAATAGAAAACAAATAAGTAAGCAAGATCATGATGGAAACTATCCTGAGATAGATAACAAACAAATAAATAAATGCATACAAATTGACAAGGATGAAGTAAACTTTCACTCTTCACATATGACATTATAGTCTCTGAGGAAAACCCAAAAGATTCCACCAGAAAACTTCTAGAGCTGAATCAAGAATTCAGAAAAGTCACAGGATATAAAATCAATGTATAAAAATAGGTTGCATTTCTATACACCAATAATGAAGTAGCAAAAAGAGAAATCAAGGAATTGATCCCATTTACAATTGCATGAGCAAACATAAGATACTTAGGAATAAACGTAACCAAAGAGGTAAAATATTTTTATGTTCAAAACTAGAGAAAGCTTGTGAAAGAAATTAAAGAATACACAAAGAAATGGAGAAACAGTCCATGCACATGAGTTGGAAGAATAAATATTGTTTAAATGTCGATACTACCTAAGGAAGTCCACACATTGAATGCTATCACTATCAAAATAGCACCAGCATTCTTCATAGAGCTAGAACAAGCAATTACACAATTTGTGTGGAAGCAGAAATGACCCTGAATCACCAAAGTAATGTTGAAAAAGAAAACCAAAGCTGGAGACATCACAATTCTGGACTTCAAGACATATTACAAAGCTGCAATCATCAAGACAGTATGGAACAAAAACAAACACTAAGATCAATGGAGCAGAACAGAGTACCCCAAAATGGACCCACAAACGTATGACCAACTAATCTTTGATAAAGTAAGAAAGAATATCCAATGGACAAAAAGACACTCTCTTCAGCAAATGGTGCTGGTAAAACTGGACAGTGACATGCAGTAGAATGAATCTGGACCACTTTCTTAAACCATAAAGATAAATTCAAAATAGATGAAAGACATAAACGTGAGACAGGAAACTATCAAAATCCTAGAGGAAAAAACAGGCAGCATCCTCTTTTCACTGGACCACAGTAATTTCTTACTTGACATGTTTCTAGAGGCAAGGAAACAAAAGCAAAACTGAACTATTGGGACCTCATCAAGATAAAAAAACTTCTAAAGAGTGAAGGAGACAACATAACTAAAAGGCAACTGATGAAATAAGAGAAGATATTTTGCAAATGACATATCTGCTAAAGGGTTAGTATTCAAAATCTATAAAGAACTTACTAAACTCAGAGCACCAGGATGTTTGGGTTAAGCATCTGACTTCAGCTCAGGTCTTGATCTTATGACTTGTGAGTTCAAGTCCCATGTTGGGCTCTGTGCTGTTAGCTCAGAACCTAGATCCTGCTTTGGATTCTGTGTCTCCCTCGCTCTCTGTCTCTCCCTGCTTGTGCTCTGTCTCTCAAAAATAAATAAACACTTAAAAAGTTAATTAGAAGGTGCCTAAGTGGCTCAGTTGGTTAAGCATCCAATTTCAGTTCAGGTTATGATTTCCCAGTTCATGAGTTCAAGCCCCACATCAGGCTCTGTGCTGACAGCTCAGAATCTGTGTATGTGTCTCTCTCTACCACTCTTCTGCTCACATTCTATGTCTTTCTCTTTCTCTCTCTAAAATAAATAAACATTTAACATTTTTAAAATAATTAAAAAAAATTAATTAGAAAAAGAACTTACCAATCTGAAGACCCAAAAACAAATAATCCAATGAAGAAATGGGCAGAAAACATAAACAGACATTTTTCCAAAGAATACATCCAGATGGCTAACAGACACATAAAAAGATACTCAACATCACTCATCATCAGAGAAATACAAATCAAAACCACAATGAGGTACCACCTCAAACCTGTCAGAATGCCTAAAATTAACAACTCTGGAAACAACACACATTGTTAAGTATGTGGAGAAAGTGGAACCCTCTTACACTGTTGGTGGGAATGCAAACTGATGCAGCCACTCTGAATAACAACATGGAGGTTCCTCAAAAATTTTTAAATAGAACTACCCTATGACCCAGCAATTGCACTACTAGGTATTTATCCAAAGGATACAAAAATGCTGACTCACTGGGGCTCCCCAATGTTTAAAGCAGTGCTATCACAATAGCCAAATTATGGAAAGAGCTCAAATGTCCATCGGCTGATGAATCGATAAAGAAGAAGTGGTGTATATATATACAACAGAATACTGTTTGGCAATCAGAAAGAATGAAATTTTGCCATTTCCAACAATGTGGATGAAACTAGTATGCATTATGCTAAGTGACATAAGTTAATCAGAGGAAGATAAATATATGATTTCACTCTTTGTGGAATGTAAGAAACAAAACAGATGAACATAGGGGAAGAGAAGGACAAAGAAAGAAAGAGAGGGAGACAAATCATGAGAGACTCTTAAATATAGACAACAAACTGACAGTCACTGACAGCGAGGTAGGTGGGGGGATGGGCTAAATGGGTGATGGGCATTGAGGAGGGCACTTGTTGGGATAGGATGGGCACTGTATATGTAGGTGATGAATCACTAGGTTCCTGAAACCAACACTATACTATATGTTAACTAACTTGAATTTAAATTAAAAAAAAAAAAAAGCAATAAAGAAAAGCAAATAGATCCTTAAATGTCCTCTCCTCAGGTGCCTGGGTGGCTCAGTTGGTTAAGAGTCTGACTTCAGCTCAGGTCATGATGTTACAATTTGTGAGTCTGAGTCCCATTTGGGCCCTATGCTGATGGCTCAGAGCCTGAGCATGCTTTGGATTGGGTGTCTCCCTCTCTCTCTTCCCCTCCCTATTCACACACTCTCTCTCTCTCGCTCTCTCAAAAATAAATAAAACATTGTTAAAAAAATAAAAATGGCCTCTTCCTGTCTGCTCAGATGGAGGATGGCTACTCCAACACAGAAGACTCAAAAATTACTTTCTAATGGTTATATGAGAGGGATTATAAAATAAGGAATGCATGCCACACTAAGACTAGAGTCACTGCACTGAAATCAGGCATATAAAGTGAAAAATACATTCTAAATGTAAACATCCCAAGCTCCCTTTTCCCACTTGATACCCAGAGTACCAGAATGAGGCTTAATAACATCATGGTGGTGTAGGCTAATATGACAGCACAGGAAATAAAAAATCACTAGCAAGATGTAGTAAGAGAAAGAAGTCAAGAAGCATTCCACAGATTTGGGTCTAAACACATAGAAGCCTACAGTTGCCATTTGCTGAGGCAGGGAAGAGCTGGTAGGAAGTAAAAGGCTTGGGAGGTGTGGAAAAAGGAGTTGAGCACTGAAAATGTTCATCTAGATGATGATGTCGAGTTGGCAGTTGGAACAGAGAGTTTAAGATGAACACTATGCTAGAGATACACACGGAATTAATTTGTATACAGATAGTATTAAATGCATGAGACTAGTTGTGATACCCTAGGAATCTGGTATATCTAGAATTCAAGGGACTGAATTCAGGATGCCAATACAGAGAGTTCAGGGGGAAGAAGATATCAACAAAGAACCCAGAGGAAGAAATAAGAGATGGGATTGAGGATACAAAAGAAGGGGTGCATTTTTACCCCTCTTGTATGCTTCTGTGTGTGTGTGTGTGCGTGCGCCCGTGCGCGCATGCTTACGTGTGTGCCTCTGTGTGTTTAGAAATAAGAGGCTAGAATTAGGCTGAAAATGAGAATTATACAAATGGTATTGTCAGAAGAAGAGATGACATGTGATAGTCCTATAAGGGAATTTATTAATGAAATTATTAAAATATAACTCACGTGCCGTAAATGTCAGCTATTTTAAGGGTACAATTCCACCGCTTTCTAGCACATTACTAGAATTTTGCAACCAATAGAACATTTTCGCTACTTTACAAACTCAAGCCCATTTCACTCCTCTCTCTTCTGGCCTGCTATTTTACATGGAAGTCTTTTCTCATTTTCATTTTCATATTGTTTACTGCTAGTGTATAGAATATAGTTGATTTTGCATATTGATTTGTGAACTTGCTATATAGTTCAGCTCATTTATTAGTTCTAACCTGCAAGAAAAACTAAAAGCCAGTTTACAGGGAAATAAAGTAAGATGACTGAACTCTGCTGAATGCTGAAAGAAGATTTTGGAGTCCTGCATTTAGAGATAAAAGGTAAAGTGCTTTACTCCGTTTGAGTCCAGTTGCATGTGTAGGAAGCATTATAAAACTGCGCTAAATTTTTGACAGCAGGATGAAATGAACAATGAACATTAAGAAAAAAAAGGTCTGAAGTTTACTTGAAAAACCTCAAGATATCAAAACCACAAAGAATTTTTTAAAGTGCTTTTCTCTCAAAACTACTGGAGCAACTTCCTATCAATGGTAGTTCAAGCCCAAATAGACTAATCATTTTACTTCTATGTCTGTAATGTTCTTAAGAATAAAACCTAAACATTTACCACTAATTGTCAACATCTTAGCAAGTACTCACCTGTCAGCAGGCATTCTATAAATGTATATTCAATGAATCATGAATGAATGAATGAATTATTAGTTTGTCAGGAAAAATTAAGTAAAATTGTACTTGAATGCACGTACTCCTTGAATGATAGTATTAGGTATGATTCATTTAAATAGTTGAGCACTGGTTCTTAATACCCTCTGAACAATGGAGTCACTTGAGAAGATATTTAAAAGAAAAAGTGCCAGTGTGCAAACCATTCCTTAGAGTTTTTGGTCCAATTCGTCTGGGGGTGGCCAGTTCTCTGGAGAGCTTTAAACACTCCTAGGATGATTCTAATGTGGAGCAAAGTTTGAGGGCACAGATCATTAGCTTCTGCCAAATTCAATGACTTAGATTAAAGCATAATGAATGTTGACATTAAAAACTATTCTTATCCCAAATACTCATCATATTTAGCAACATACAAGCATACAACTTATTTTACAAGAATGAAATCTCTATGTGGGCAAGACATAAAGCCTTAAGTATAGTAGGCAATCAATGCATTTTATTTACCTAAAATCTTCCCTTCCAGTTTGCTGTGCTTTAATAATCAACATCCAAATGTCCTAATAACCGTAAAAGTGTTTTATGCACTAATTATAAATATGTCATTTAGGATATGGTTCTACTTCACACGTCTTTCTTTCAAAATGTCATGTAGTAACAGAAGGATCACATTCCCAAATGAGTGTTAGCTTTTGGGGAACAAAGATTCCTTTGAGAATGTGAAGCCATGAACTGGAGAAAATTGTGCATCTGGTCCCTGAGGTCCATCTTATTTATATATCTCCACAAAATCCATGGACCCTCATTAAGGAATTCTACACTGGAAGAAATTTTTAGGTTATTATAAGGCAATAAGCCCATATTCTAAATTCTCAACATGTTGGATAAGTAGTAAATAAACTTCCACAGTGATACTAAATTTTAATTGCAAAAAGATACTTTGTAATTTCATTACTGTTGTTGGCAAAGTTCTCACCGAGGCAGTCAGCGTTAGATATCATTCTCATTAAAGAGGAGGGGACAAATAAAAACTGTTTGGGTCATGCCTGGAGCAATCCAGATGTCCCAAATTGCTATCTTCTTCCCATAAAAATCTCTAAAATGCTGCCTTTGGAATCTAAAATGCAGGGTGAACAGTAAAAGTGACCATCGATCAAATTATTCAGAAAAACCTCCATAAAATTTGGAAAATATCTAATTTTAGTAGGTTCCTTTTGTGAGTTATTTGTAAATCACTAAACTGGAAATGACATAAATATTTTTCATACTATCTGTACTACTTTGAGCTTTAGCAGAATTCTCCTTGATAACCACACTAAATGACTATTTCCTGGCTTGTCTTTAAATCTTTTCTATTCTTGCTGCATCTAATTTAAGTTAAAAACCCATGGGCTATATAAAACCTTAAAATTGTACTGACATTTCTATAACCGCATAGCACAGGGAAGTAGTGATTACCTTCTTTTATGGAATTAGATCAAAAAGTAGCAATACCTCTTGCTTCATTCATACTGCATTACTAGTACGTTACTATATTTTTCCTCCTGCTGGACCACTCCTTGGAATTTTCCCATCACTTTGCCAGCCCTGCCAGAATTAATTCCCTTTGCAGAAAGTGGGGGACAGGTCAGAGAGGAAGAGAAACAAGTAACAAGATGACTTCTCATTTTTCCTAGTTTTTCCTGGACTCGTTATATTTTAAAATTCTGTCAAATTCATTAACGACAGGGAAAACTCACGTGAACTGAGTCCACATATCACATTACCCCTATTTTGCACTGTCCCAGAAGATGATGACCCGCAAGGAGAAGTAGAGCACGCATCTATTTATATCCAGTTCTCTCTCAATGGCTATAATTATGTATAATTCATGTATTGATCTTATTATTACAGGTTTTCATCTCATTTTACCAAACCCAGTGGATGAGATAAATTTGTAGCGCATACTTCAGTATGTGTAAATTGTAAATGCCCCAGATTAGGTTTAATCGCTATGTAATTTTCAAGCAAAAATTCTTGCCTGATTTCACCCAGATTTTACCCGGATGAACACTGTCTATACATATGCTCAGTGCGCTAGTCTACACCTCTGAGAATGGAATCTGGAACAAGTGAGGAAAGACCTGTGGTGGGTAACATATATCAAAGAGGATCCCACAGATACATTATAAAATTGTGAAATGCAGTTTTTAATCTTTCAAAATAAATCTTAACCTCAACCATATTAAAATATCATTTTCTGTCATATACATCCAAGTGAAACGTGTTGCCACACATAAATGGATGTGCAGATGCTTTTATATTTTTATGTTACACATAGAAGCTATATTTTATGTAACCAGAAATCCAATAGTTTCTTACACAATATGATATCATGAGGTATCATTAATGTGTAAAAAGGAAAAAATATCCCAAAAAATTTTATTTTTCAATAGAATGATAGAAAGGATTTAGTTCTACTGCAACTAAATCACATCCATCTTATCAAAAGTTTGTTGAGTATTTACTATATGACAACCACTTTTCACCTAAATAAGACATGAGTCTAGGTGTGCTATTCTTAACGTTAGCCATTTGGTAAGTAGAATAAAAAGGTGAAATCTTAATATGACCATTTCTCCCANTGATATCATGAGGTATCATTAATGTGTAAAAAGGAAAAAATATCCCAAAAAATTTTATTTTTCAATAGAATGATAGAAAGGATATAGGTTATTAATTTTAATAAGATCTACTGCAACTAAATCACATCCATCTTATCAAAAGTTTGTTGAGTATTTACTATATGACAACCACTTTTCACCTAAATAAGACATGAGTCTAGGTGTGCTATTCTTAACGTTAGCCATTTGGTAAGTAGAATAAAAAGGTGAAATCTTAATATGACCATTTCTCCCACATTAGCTGAGCCAGGATCCTTTAACATTGCTGATGCTACTTATTTAGAAAGAAATTAAGTACTCAGATCCCCAACTCTGTGTCCATGTTTGTGAGCTGTAAAATAAACTAACATTTTTATGCCTCATATCCTATGTCTTAATTATGTCATGTGTAAACTGGAGATAATTCCTTTCTGTACCTTAACTACACAAAAGGGATTTCATAAAGATAAAGACTAGAACAGCTTGTTCAAAAAAAAAAAGGCAGTAAAAGATAATATATTTCTGTCACCTTGCAGTTAAAATAAATTCCCATGATATCAAGGGCTCCTTTTCAGTAGCGATAGAGTACTTTACTTAAATTGGATCCACTATTCTGCTGGACAAATATTTTTAACTTACAAAATCATAAGGTAAAAAGCTGATAAGAATCAATAAGGAGAAACACATAGGCCCAGAGAAGTAAGACATGGAACTGGAGATCCATTACCCCTGAAAACTGAAAACAGACACAATCAAAAAGCTGAGATGCTGAAAGAGAATTTAATGGATGAGCGTGCTCAGAGGTCTGTGGCTGGGATCGAACGACTTTTTAAAAGGTCCTTGATACACTTCCTTGCTTTGGCTGAACTGATAAAGGCTGAAATTTAGGCATAAATCTGAACAAGAAATGACAGACCATGACTAGGACTTCAGCTCAGCTTTCAACTAACTTAATACTTGAAACCGATTGTTGTGATTCTGGATGGTTACTTTCTATGGATGACTGGCAGAAACTGTAAATTCCTCTTAGAGGGATAATTTCATGCCAGCTATTCAGATATTTCTATAAAAATATTGCAAATTCAATATCTCACAGGCTATTAAAATAATTGGAAATTCAAGTAAATGAAACAAATAAACAAAATCCAAAGAAATAACAGAATAGGAACAGACCGATGGGCACTGCAGATGCTGGGGTGCTTAGCATCAGATTAAAAAAAAACTATATGGGGCACCTGGGTGGCTCTGTCGGTTGAGTATTCAACTTTGGCTCAAGTCATGATCTCACAGTTTGTGAGTCTGAGCCCCGTCTCTGTGCTGACAGCTCAGAGCCTGGAGCCTGCTTCCAATCCTGTGTCTCCCTCTCTCTCTCTCTGCCCCTCCCCTACTGGTGCTCTCTCTGTCTCAAAAATGAATAAACGTTAAAAAATATAAAACACTATAAAACCCAGTGTAAATAGAATCGAAAAATTTCATCCAATATGACAATCTTCTGTCATAAATGGAACATTTAGTTTACTTACATCTAATATTGTTACTTAAGTTTTCCATTTTATTAAGTGATTTCTCTTTGCTTCATCCATGCTGTCTTTTTTTTTTTTTTCCTTTGTCGTTATACCTTTTAGGAATGACTATACGATTTTGTTGTATTTTTCTTTTTATTAACTTGAAGATTAACTGTTCTGTAAATATTATAATAGACCTCTCTCTCTTTTTCTGTCTAATTTAGGTATAAGCAATATTCACTTAGTTTTTATTTTTCTGAATATATATAAATATATTTATATATTTTCTGAATATATATATATTCACTTGAAAGCGAATTTAAAAAACACTTCTAAAGGGGAAGAAAGGAAACAATAAAATGCATGCAATAACTTCCAAAAGAAGCAAGACAGAGCACAGATGAAGGAAAGACAAATCACTTAATAAATTGGGAGACTTAAGGGGAACATGTGAATAGCAATATTTAATGTAAATCATCTAAATGCTTCATTTAGAAGACAAGACTGCCAAATGGATAAAAATAAAACTTCAATTATATTCTATTTATAAGAGATATATCTAAGCATAATTATTCAAAAGGATGGAAAGCAAAGAATGGAAAGATATATTCCAGGGAAAATCTAATAAAAATAACTCATACATATCTGTTAATTTCAGAGTAGACTATGAAGTGCAAAACTATCACTAGAGTAAAGACAGTTCATTGTTATAAAAGGTTCAATTCAGCAATCATACGTAGCAATCTTAAATTTAGGATGATGTAAACTTCAAAATATATAACAATTGATAAACCTACCAGGAAAATATCTATACATGATCTTGGTGGGAAATTTTAACATACTTATTCTCAGTGACTGGTAGTGTGTATGCACACACATACACATAAGAATATAGTCAATGGTGGGGTACCTGGGTGGCTCAGTTGGTTAAGCTTCTGGCTTCAGCTCAGGTCATGATTTCAAAGTTTGTGAGTTCAAGCCCCACATTAGGCTCTGTGCTGTCAGTGCAGAGCCTGCTTAGGATCCTCTGTCCCCTACTTTCTCTGCCCCTGCCTCTCCTCTCTCTTTCTCTCTCTCAAAAATAAATAAACTTAAAAAAAAGAATATAGCCAATGGTGTCCTGGTAAATGTTTAATAACTGGCTCTCAAGAATCAAAGCCCTGGTTTATAATATTTACTGACTCTTGTGGTGTTAATTCTCTCACAATGGCAGATTTTAAGCTCCCAACATCTGTTATTAATCCTGAGGTGGGAAAAGATATGCACATTAGGCTCAGGAAAGTTAGCTGGAGTTTTTCACACCACTTGATGTATTATACTAACCAAAAAAGATTAGTAAATTGATCTTATAATATTATGCATGCAGGCCATTTCCTCTACTTTAACTATAATATACCTTTCTCTATGTAGAGAACATTTATTATATGACTTCACTATTCTTGGCAATTAAGGTGAAGAAATAGAAACCATATAAAGTATTTCTCTGATCACAATTAAACTAGAAATTAATGAGAAAAGATCATGAGGAAATCTCAGTATGCTTGGACACTTTAACTCCTTGATTAAAGAAGAGTCACGATTTTTTTATAAACTACTTTGAATGCTTCTTCAACTTATGTCAGAAGGAAATATATACCATTTAATGTATATATTAAAAATGAGAATGTTGATAATCAAGAAGCCAACTGTTCATCATAAAAAGTCAATGTATTAAAGACATACTAAATTAAAGATTATAATAAATAAATAACAAAGATAAAATTGAGAACTAATAAAATAAAAAACCAAAGTAAAAGCACTAACAAATTGGGAGAAAAACTTATCAAGAAGAAAAATGGATAAGTAATTGAAGCTCCCACAAGGTGATTTGATAGATTGCATTATTTTATAAAATTCCACTCTTCTTTGTCCCACTGATAAAAGATTTCACCATGAACACTGCTTTGGCCAATGACATATTGGGGAAAATGACATGTGCCACTTCTGAGCAAAAGCTTTATTCCATGAGGTATACCTACCAGTTTCCCCCTTCCATTCGGCATGAGACAAGCAATGTTCATGAAGAGTCTTCATCTGCGTGGGTCCCAGAGCACAGAACCTGTGGAGCAGAGTCACAGCCAACTCAAGATGCCCGAGCACTGTGTATGAAAAATTCACTTTTGTTATTGTTAGTCATTAAATTTTCTTTTCTTTTTCTTTTTTCTTTTTCTCCTTTCCCTTTTTCCCTCTATTCACCATGCTTATTTTTTTCCTTTCTTTTATTAAATAACAGCATATTTGCAATAAACTGACAGAAGTAAAGATCATCCAGATGAATAGTTCCAGCTGGAAAATATTCAGAGAAATGCTCATTAGAACCATGAGGTATTACTAAGTGCTCACCTAAAGGTATATTTTTTTTAAATGCAATATGGAAGAATCTCACCATCTTAAGATGGACAAAAAAATAATTGCTACTAAATAATTACAGTCATGTAAAATACAAAAAGGAAGCAGGACGAACTGAACTAGAACATTTATGGACTCATGCTTATTTAAACTCTGTATAAAAGCAAAGAAGTGATGACAGATCCTGAAATCTACCCATTTCTAGTTCCCCTCAAAGTCCATGAACTTAAGCTCTAAAACCTAGGTTGAGGAAATCTTGGAGGAAATTACCAGACTATTATGAGACAGTAAGTCCATCTTCTGAAAACAACTTCTCAGCATGTTTCATAAATAGAGAGATTAAAGAAATTTCAACAGTAAGAATGAATTTTAATTATAGGAAGATACAGCAATTAACACTTTGTAATTTTGTTATGGTTTTTGGCAATGTTCTTACCTATGTACTCAAGGTTAGGTGTTACTCTCATTTAAAAAGAAAGGATAGGTAAAAAATGTTTGGGTCATTTCCAGGGCAATCCAAATGCCCCTAATTGGTGTCTCTTTTCCACACTGCCTTTAAATACTGTCTTGGGAATCTGACATGCATTACAAAAACCACTAAACTAGAAATAATACAAATATAATGCCTGACGCACACTAGGTAATCAATACATTTTATTTTTCTAGATCCTCTTCTTCCTGCTAGCTACATTTTTATAGTATGCAGCACCTGGTATTATATATGAAGTTAAAACTAAGAGGTTCTAGGATAAGGCTCTTTTTCACACTCCTTTCTTTCAACAACTCAGTATAGTATCATAATGATCACACTTCCAGAAAAATATTAATATCTGGGGGATATAGATCTCTTTGAGATAAAGTAGCTGTGACCTCTCTCTTTCCAGATAATTTTACAGGACACTGATTATAATAAAAGTCACGGCGGTGTTTAGTTTTGGGAGTAGTGATTAGGAGATGACATGATATGGGTTCTGCGGTACTGACCCCCCCACCGAAAAAAGAAAAGAAAAATGAAAAAAGAAACTAAAAAGGAGAGGGAAAAAATTAGTCTTATTTGTCAAGGTACCAAGGTAAGGAGAATTTCTTTTACTTCCTACCTATTAAGAAAAAGAGCATAAAGCTGAGTTACCTGGGAGACCACAAAGACAAATAGCATGTCCTGTACTTCCGTGAGTCACCAGGTTCCAGGAACTCCAAAACAGGCCACATATCATTGGCGTGTTTATACTTACAGACTTTTCTCTTAAATACATACCTATAATTAACTTCCCCCTAGTATCCCACTGTGGGAGACCATAGCTGGGCCTGTGGAGACGAAATCTCAAATCAAATATGAAAATAGTAAGTTGCAAGCATTCTACAACTAGACACATAGCTGTGCAATGGCAACAACTTGAAATCTGTATATTAGGTTCAAGCAGTATGGGTTACCACTGTGCTTCAATTCGCACTAAAATGTAACTTCCTTCAAACTATTCCGGAATCTGCATACACAGTTAAGCCTTAACTTTTGGTGTGTCTGCAAGGGGAAGAAGGAAGGGGCCAGGTTGTGGCATCTGTCATGTATTCTGACATTCATTTGATTCATATGGAAACATTTGGAGTATTGCAAGGCTCATCTATGAATTTAATATAAGTTGCCTTGGGTGAGTCCAAGTAAACTCACCATTCTTAAAATTAGATCACTGTGTGATCTATCTTACATATCCAGACTCACAAGTCCTCTAACAATTGTCAAAAACAAAAACAAAAATGAAAACAAAACAAACAAAAACCAGAAAAGCCCAATTCATTAAATAAACTATAAAACAGCAACGAATGTAAAAATACCAACCTCATTTTATGAATATAAAAACAAATCACACATATGAAAGAGAGCATAAACAGGAGCACCTGGGTGGATCAGTCTGTTAAGCATCTGACCAGCTCAGGTCATGATCTCTCAGTTTGTGAGTTCGAACCCTGCATCAGGCTCTGTGCTGACAAGCTCAGAGCCTGGAGCCTGGTTTGGATTCTGTGTCTCCCCTTCATTCTGCCCCTCCCCTGCTCATACTCTGTCTCTCTATCTCTCTCAAAAATAAATAAAACATTTTAAAAAATTAAAAGAGAGCATAAACAATTATGTAATAGTTTATGAACTTACATTGAAGACTTCAAATAAAGATTATTCTAGTTTACACCAAAAGACAAACTAAAGACAACTATAAAATGAAAAATATTTTAAGTACTTATGACAAAGTTTTTATGTTACAAATACAGAAAAAGATCTCACTAAAGAGAAAGAGACACACAATTCAGATGGACATAGGCAAACAGAATTTTGCTTCATTTTCCTATCAGTTCTATTGTTTTAACGTTTTAACTCTTTGAAGATATTCTCAGTGGAACTAAAACAAAAGATCTATTTGGTATTAAGCTAATCTGGGCAAATATTATTCTTCTGAAACTCTCAATGCTATCAATAATGAAGTAGCATGAGGTGTTAAGCCATGAGGCAGAGAGCACTTCTTGTTAGATTAAACAGTGTTAGAAAAAAACAAAACAAAACAAAACAAAAAGGCTTAGATTCAAATTATGCCTTCACATCTATTGGTTGTGTTATCCTGGGAAAATAACTTAATATTTTTGAGCTTCGCTGTCTTCTCCAAATGGAAATGATGCATCTCAAATGAGGAAGAATGTACCATTATTGTCTGTACCACTCAGAAAATATTGCTATTTTATTTGTAAGATGTCATCAAATATAAGATCCATGGTTATTTCAGAGATGATAAAAGTTTCAAATTGCAAAATCAATAAAATATCATAATACAAAATGAGGCATGGATACAAAATGAGGCAATATATGTTAAAATGGTTTATAAATTAAATCAATAGGATATTAATTCTTTATCCACAATCTACTATTTCAATATATACTACAATAAGTTGTTCCCTAGTTTGCTCCATAGATAGATATTATGTTTCTCCAAAGAAATCATAAATCACTTCAGAGAATATAATTTTTTGGTACTGACATAATGTGTAGCATAAATTTGCAAAAACGAGGTACGATTTGTTCACTTTTAGATTTTGTGGAAAAAGCCAAAATGACTGATATTTTCCCAAAACTTACTATTTAAATACCTTTTATAAATAAGAAACTCAAAAAGTTGCTACCTAATTAGACATTCAATTGGGGCATTATGAATAAACAGTGAATATGTTATGCTGCTAATATTTATTTCTATATTATATTTGTTTTAGGGAACGTATGTTGTACATTTTACTGTTGAGAAACAATTCTCCATGGGTTTCTTATATTTCTGTTCATCTAGAAAAGTGAAACACTGATACTCTTTGCTCTACATTATCTTTTTAAGGATGTTTGTATAACAAAAAATAGGAAAGGACAGGTTCACTTAAAGCTTTCCAAGATAGAAATAATGTCCCTATGGAACAAAGCTAATATACACTCACTGTTGAGTGTAACAAGGATGTCTACCCAAGGGCAAAGAGCAGGCATATCTTAGGACCCCTAAATTCAGGGTCCCTCTCCTATAATGCAACTACCATATGCACAGGTATTATCTGACTCTCCTTAATATTTCTCTATGAAGATTGGAGTTCTGGAAATGGTACAAAATGGTAACACTCTGTGTCTTGCTTTTGCTGTGAGCAACAAACTGCTTTTCATCTCTGACATAGGAGTCATGTGTCTTCTTTCAGCATCCATGAAGATATGGCAGGCTAATTTGTTAGCTTTCAAGTAGGCTAAAATTTTTAAGTTTTCACAGATGTTGAAATTTTAATCCTCTCTCTTTTTAATGTTTGTTTATTTATTTTGAGAGAGAGACTATGAGCAAGAGAAGGCCAGAGAAAGAGAGAATCTCAAGCAGGCTCCACATGCAGCTCAAAGCCCTAGGCAGAACTCAATCTCATGAACCAGAGTTCATGACCTGAGTGGAAATCAAGAGGCTGATGCTTAACCAACTGAGCCACCAAGGTGCCCCTAATTCTCTCTTTTTTAAACAATTAATTTTATATGATTTATGGTGATGTTCTACAAAATAATTTTTGTCCAGGATTCTTCTTTCTACAGCAAGTAAAATCTTTTTCTCAAATGATATGAAACTATAATATCTTAACAACAAAGAAATTTGCACCTAAATTAAGCAATTAAATTCATAGTTTAGGAAGATATGGCTCCAGACAGATGTTTGAAATGTTTCATTTGTAAAACTTTTTAAGTAAAGAGGTTATGACATTCTTTTTACTATAATAAGGATTTAATTATGCTTGCAACAAGGGTTTATTCTAAAGGAAGTCTAAGAATTCATTCTAGTCCTAGGATGATATGAATTTGAGATAAGACCATCATTGATATCCCAAAATAATAAGGTAGGGAAAATACCAACACACCGATTAGCATGGCGGCCTAGAATTAGCATATGTTTTTCTTACATGTTCTTCTGTTACCTGTTCTTATAACAGAGACTTATAAAAACTATCATTACATTTAACCCACAGACTCTGATTATTAATACTTCAAGGAAAGTGACCAAAGGAAACTCTTAAAATTAGCTCAGGTACTGTGAAAATCTATAATTTGGTCCCAGTTGAAAAAAATGTTGTCTAAATTGCTACATATAGGGCATTTAACAAGAAAGAGGTATGGTTTACTGCAGGTACCTGACATGGTTGCTACATCATTTTATAGGGGTTTTTTTGGTGTGTATAATGTCTAAAAAGAGGATCTTTTATATTACATTTAATTGTAATCACTTTCTACATACACTGTATTTATTTTAAATACAAACTTACAGCTACATATGGTTATAAAAGGTAAATCACCACAAATACATAAATTCTTATTTTTAGGATAAGTAAAACAATGTTAAAATAATTTCCCTTTTCAATATTTTTGCTAAAATAATCTATCATCATATTCACTGTGCAAACATTTAGACTATAATGATATATTACAATTATCCTATCAATGAAACAGATAGTTAAAGGGATAAAAAGACAGTGTTCAGGGAAGCCTGGCTGGCTCAAGCAGTAGATCATGTGACTCTTGATCTTAGGGTCATGAGTTCCAGACCCACCTTAGGCATGGAGCAGACTTAAACAATTTTCTTTAATTAAATAAGAAAGACCATGTTCAAAGAGAAATGCAATAGAAGACATAATAAAAAAAAAATCATTGAGAGGAAGAAAGTACCGATTTTCAGGAATCTTATACTCTGAAATGTTTGTGACTTTTGGCCTACTCCCAAATTATTCTTCAGAATCTACTAGTCCATAGACATATGGAATAATGATTTTCAGATATTAAAAGAATAATTGAAATTGTCCTCACCTGTACTGAAAAAAAAAAAACATAGTAAATAGCCATAAAGCCAACGAGACAAAATAAAAAATCAATAAGCATTTAAAAGTTGAAAGTTCTTTATAAATTATTCTGTTAATAGTACCTATCAGAGAGCCATCATGTAATATGTTTATAAGGATATTTGGCTGAATCATTCTAAAATTCTTATGGTTTAATTTACATCACAGATTGAGCACTAGATTTAGATTGATAATTAGCTATTTATTACTTTCAGAATGTATTTCCTACATCTTTCTCACAGAAAAGCATTTTATGAAAATTTTATTCAAGTGATGCAAATTAAGTTACCAAAATAAAATGATTTATCAAGGGAACAGAATGGAACTGGGAAAAATAGAAAGTACTTTCTTCAGCTTCAACAAAAAGCAAGGTTATAGTACATTACTGAAATTATTTATGAAACAAAATATTATAGGGAAATAAAATTGGCCACAAATTCTTTTAACTCCTATCATGGAAAGGTGAAACTGATATCCTCTCCCCTACAATGTGAGCATGTTCTGTGTTCACTCTGACCAACAGGCCATGGTGGAAGTGACAATGACACAATTTCTGTCCCCAGGCCTTACAGAATTGGCAGCCTCCATTTTCTCTCTCTTGAATTACTCAACTCTTATAACTCAACTGCCTTGCTATAAGGAACCTAAAACATCTAAACTAATAAATAAATGTAAATAAATAAATATATATCTAAATAAAACTCATGTTTCAGGATTGTTTATTAATAAACAATAGATGACAAAAATATAATATTTTAAATATACATACTTATATATAAATTATATATAATTTATATAAATATATATATAATTTATATATAATTTATATATAATTATATATATATTTATATATAAATACTTATATATATGTTTATATATAAATATATAAACATATATATAAAAATATAAAATAAACATATATATATGTTAAGTATTTTAAATTGGTTTCTAGGGAAAAAAATGCTATTGTTCCCACAAGATTAATCCTCTTATCTTTAAATTCTTCTAGTTCTGTTTTGTTTGAGAATATATTCTCTTTCAGGTAGATGGGGTATTTTAGCGCCAAGTTATTCCAGAAGGAAAGATTTCAGAGTGAATCTTGATGTTGCAGTCTGGTCTGAAGAGTTGCTAATTATGGAGTTGTATATGACCAACTTGTGGCTAGAATAAATAAAACTAAAATAAAATTAAAATTTCTTGCTAAACCACAAACAATTAAGTATCTAGACTTCACCTCGTGAGTGATCATGCAGGACAAACTGAAACACCAGTGATCTTTATTGTAAAAATATAGAGCCCAAGACTATTAAAGGTGATTAAGCTATTTATTTCCCTTGTGGTTACATTTTCTCGTGTGTGTGTGTGTGTGTGTGTGTGTGTGTGTGTACCTATCTACCTACCTACCTATTTCTCCCCATATATCTACACACCCGCACATATAAACACATATTTATTAAATGGCAATATTGGAAAATAGTAAATTTGGAAAATATGGAATATCACCAACAAGGTGCTATTAGAAGATGACTGGTCACATGGAAAGTAGCCAAACAAAGCAAAAATGTAACTTGCATATATATTTTTTTAAATAGTTTATTGTCAAATTAGTTTCCA
>NW_027528808.1:0-2418 GCF_008692635.1 Crocuta crocuta
GTGTTCTTTGAATGGTGTCTCTTGGTCTCTCTTGTTGAGACTTAGTTATTTTATTTTCCTATACGTAGTGGTATTTGAGACTCTCCACCATGTGTACTTTGGCTTGTTTCTTGAGTCGTGCAGAAAAAAATCAGACAAATACACAGGGAACAAAGGCACACAAATGCACAGACAAATCCAGCAAACACACAAACCAAAAGGAAAAAAAGAAAAAAAGGAAGGGACACATACAAAAATAAGAGGAAGGATGAAAGACAAATAATAAAAATAATAATACCTAAAAATGAAAAATAAAACAAGAAAAGAAAAAAGAAAAAACCCAAAAGACAAAGGACAGTCTAAAGCATGGAACCAGAATTCCCAGCTACAAATTAAGAGCCGGGTGTATGCAGTGCTGATGGAAGAGCAAATACAAAGAGACAAATGACAGGGCATGGAGGAAGCGAAATTGGAAATGAAATGAGCAGGCAGAAAGAGTAAGAGGCTTAATTCAGAGAGAGCAAGAGGGTAATATGTTTGGAGAGGAGGTGAAAGAAATGATGATAATGTTACTCAGAGAAACTATATAGTCTGATTATTCCAGAGAGAGAGAGGTATAAAATGGTAGCGGTGAAGGTGTAGAATTTACATCCAGAGANATGGTTTGGTGCGTCCTGCGGGGGTCCTGCCTTGGTGGTTGTGGGGAGAAAAGTGGCAGCGTCCCAGTCCCTCCTCGAACCAAGAGTTGCAACTCACTCTTTTGGGTGTGATCTCCTTGTGCCCGGGGGCGTAGCCAAGGTGGGCTGTGCTCTATGTCCCAAGCCAGGCCTCATTTCCAGATCTTAATCCACGCGCCCCATTGATATCGCCAGAAATATAAACTCGAAGGTGAGTCCCTCAGGGCAGTTTCAAGCCTCTCGCCTTCCGCCTGGTGATCCAGCCAAGCCAGAAGCACAAAAGCAAGGCTTCATGCGCCACCCACATCCCCTCCAGGTCGAGCTGGCAAGCGAGGAGCAGTTTCTTCTGGGGTCGCCTGGCACCAGTGCATCTCCCTTCGGGCCAGCTGGACTGCAGGAAACCGAGTCCATCTGTGTCCCGTCGCTGGAAATATAAACTCATGGGCGCGTCCTTCAGAGCAGTTTCAAGCCTCTTGCCTCCCCCCTGGGGGTCCAGCCAAGCCAGAAGCACAAGCGCTGCTTGTTACCCTTCCAGGTTGAGCTGGTGAGCATGCATCCGTGTAGGATCAGCTGGACAGCAGGAAACTGGATCCCTCTGTGTCCAGAGCAGAGGTTTTTCGATTCTCCAGTGACAGGGACAGTGTCTTGAGCTGTTTCGGCCACTCTTTCTTTTTTTCCCCTAGACTCACCACAGCTGCCCGCAAAGGGGGATTTCCCCTTCCTCTGTGTCTCCAGTCCCAGCCTGATTTTATCATCCACAGTTCGCTCTCACGCGATAAGGTTTTCTCAGCGGACTCTGTCTCCTTTTCCTCCCAAACTCCTGGATTCTGCAAGGGTTCGTTCCTATGGCTTCAGTCCTTCTCTGTTTGAGAGATGGGGTGTGAGTGAAATGTATGGAACTCCCTACTTCTCCACCATCTTGCCTCCTCCCTCTGCCTCACCTCTACATTTACATTTTAAATTTAACCCTGTGTTGTGAATATCTTTCAGTGTTGGTAAACGTATTTGTACCTTATTTTATGAAACAATTTTTTTCATGTTTCAAACTTTAAACTCTATTTTTCTGATTTCAAATTTAAAACATCCTTGTAAAAATCTAAATAAATGGCAATGTATGTCGTAGATAATAAAATTGTCTTTGTATCTCCTTCACTTGTCAAATTTGTGGAAATACTATTTACAGCTTGGAGAACATTCCTTCTGAGAATTTTCTTTAGGGGCACACACACTCTCTTGCAAAACTTAGACCACAGGGACGCTTGGATGGCTCAGTTGGTTAAGCGTGTGACTTCGGCTCAGGCCATGATCTCATGGTTCGTGGATTCGAGCCCCACGTCAGGCTCTGTGCGGACAGCCAGCTCAGAGCCTGGAGCTTGTTTCAGATTCTGTATTTCCCTCTCTCTCTGACTCTCCCCTGCTCACACTGCCTCTCTCTCTCTCTCTCTCTAAGAAATAAGTAAAACATTAAAATTTTTTTAAATGAGACTATAATAAAAACATTATTCTACATGTATCTTTCTAATTCTATCTTATGCCTACAATGTTTGCAGGTTGCTCTTTTTACTTAGCAATAAATTGCGAACATATTTCAGGTCAATAAGTATATTTTTACATTATTTTATGAATCACTCACTCTTCTATAATATTTCTTATTTAGTTACTTTTGAACTTTTTTTTTTATTTCTGAGAGAAAGAGAGAGAGAGAGAGAGAGACAGCGTGAGGAGGGGAGGGCCATAGAGAGAAAGAGACACAGAATCTGAA
>NW_027528808.1:2546-5820 GCF_008692635.1 Crocuta crocuta
TTTACCAATCAGCTATATATGTGTTTTAGGTTTTTAAAAATTGTTCACTATTACAAATTGTAATGAGGGGGATAGTTTTCACATATATCTTTACTTGTGTACATTATTGTTGTATAATAAATTTTTCTGAATGAAATCAGTGTCTCAAAGAAAATGCACATTTTACATTGCCTCCAAAAGTTTGAAGCAATTTATAATTCCACCAAGAACACATAAGAGTGATAATTTTTCTCCAACCTCTGCAACACTATATGTCATCAAGATATTTCAAGAAATGTTTCCCCCTAACCTCATGAAAATCATACATATAAATCCTAGGTTTTTAAGAATAGAACCTGATCATTGTTTTTTTCTTTTGCATTTTCTTTGCTGCTCTTCCTGTGTGGTAATTACTTCTCTAAATTCATGTCTGTGCCCAATACTGAAACCAGGGATTTACAGAGATGAGCATTATTGTAACTTTATCCTTACACATATTCTGAACTATCCTTTTAGGATGAACTGCTCTTTGTAGGATTGCTGGATGAAAGGGTATGTATATTATAAATCCAAAGGCTTTATTTATTTATATATTTATAATTCCCAAGTTTATCTCTTCTAAGTTTTAGACCTCATAATAAACAACATGTTTTTCACCTTAACATCTTGAACTCAAGATGTCCAAAACCAAACTCATTTCTGCTCTCTCCCATCCTCCAACGTGGTCCTTCTTGATCTTTCCTCATCTCAGTGAATGGCAGGCAGCTTCATTCATTTTTAAAAACCAGAAACTATGAATTTTATCTCTATGTCACTTTCACTTCCAGTTTATTCCAAGTCCTAATGATTCTATCCCCTAAATATATTTAATTCTGTCTGCTTCTCTCCAACTCCATTGCCACAATACTAGTCCAAACTAACATATTGTCTCCTGATTTTCTTTATCCATCTTTTGCAGAGTAAATGGCATTTATTACATGAACTTCCAAGAATATGAAACATCAGGCAAATTATATCACCATCTATAAGGAAACATTGAATGTCCCCATTTCACACTGTTTTTAATATTAACGTTGCTTTATTAAAATATGCAGAAGACACGAACTTTCACTTTTTAAAATCAGATGCTACTAATAAGCAAAATGAACAAATAAAAAACCTGAACATTGTAACATCTCCATTCTTGAAAAAAATTGGGTGTTTCCAAAATAACTGATGAAATAATCTGCAATTCCTTTTTGAGTTTTCACCTACTGTTAGACATGTGGTCACATGCAAATCTTAATTTCTGATAATACCATAGATATAGGGTACCATAGACATTCTAGAATTCAGAATGTGAAATTAATATTTCTTTTTCTGGTTTTGGAAACAAACAAGTAGTAATTTCTTCTAACATGTCTAAAGTGAATGGAAAATATGCATATATGAAATTTTTATTTTAACTGAGAAATTGCAGATAGCAAGTACTTATTTTTTTTTACCCCTAGTTCTAACCAATTTCTTTATCATGCTCCTTTCTCTTTTTTTAATGTTTATTTATTTTTGAGAGAAAGAGAGGGAGCACACACATGAGTCGGTGAGGGGCAGGGAGAGAGGGGACAAAGGATCCAAAGGGGGCTCTGTGCTGACAGCAGCAAGCCCATGCCAAGGAACTCACAAATCTCAAAATCATGACCTGATCCAAAGCCTGATCCTCAACTGAGCCACCCAGACGCTCCTACACTCCTTTTTTCCCCCTTCTTCCTTCTCTCCCTTTCTTTCTTCCCTTCCCCTTATTTTATTCCTTTTTTTATTGAGATAGAATTACCACACCATAAAATACACCCTCTTGCACGATTGAGTGGTTTTGGCTTTTAGTGTAGTTACAAAGTTTTGCAAATATTGTTACTAGTATCAGAATATTTTCATCACCCCATCCCCGAAAAAACTCTGTACACATTAGCAGTCATTCCCCATTGTCCCCTCTCCTTGTCTCCTGGCAAATAATGTATTTTCTGTTTCTTTGGATTTGTCTACACTGAACATTTCATATAAATGGAATCATAAAATATGAGGCCCTTTGAATATGGTTTCTCTCACTTACCATAATGTTTTTGAAGTTCACTCACATTGTAGCACATATCAGCACTCCATTCCTTTTTAAGACTGAATGACATTTCTTTGTATGGATATACCATATTTTGTTTATCCATTTGTCAGTTGATGGATATTTAGGTTATTTCCACTTTTGAACTGTTATGAATAATTCTGCTATGAACATTCAAGTATGAATTTTTGTGTGGACATGTATTTTCAATTTAGGGGGTGTATGTATACCTAGGAGTAGAACTGGTGGGTCATATGGTATCTCTGATTAAATCTTGAGCTACAGACAAACTGCTTTCCAAAGTGGCTGTACCATTTTACATTCCCATCAACAATATAAGAGGGTTCTAATTTATCTACATCCTTGTCAATACTTATTATTTTTCATCTTTTTTATTATAGCCAACCTAGTGGGTGTTGAGTGATATCTCGTTATGGTTTTAATATGCATTTTCCTAATGATTTTGAGTATCTTTTCATGTGTTTATCAGTCATTTGTATATGTTCTTTGGAAAAATAGCTATTCAAGTCTTTTTCCTATTTTTTTAAATAGTTTATTGTCAAGTTGGTTTCCACATAACACCCAGTGCTCATCCCAACAAGTGCCCTCTTCCATGCCCATCACCCCCCTTCCCCTCCCCTCCACCCCCATCAGTCCTCAGTTTGTTCTCAGCATTCAAGAGTCTCTCATGATTTGCCTCTCTCCCTCTCCCCCACTATTTCCCTCCCTTCTTCTCCCCCACGGTCCTCCATTAAGTTCCTCCTAATCCTCCTATACGTGCAAACATAATGGTATATGTCCTTCTCTGCCTGACTTATTTCGCTCAGCATAACACCCTCAAGTTCCATCCACATTGTGACACATGGCCAGATTTCATTCTTTCTGATTGCCATGTAGTATTCCATCGTATAGATAAAGCACATCTTGATCCATTCATCTGTTGATAGACACGTAGGCTCTTTCCATGTTTTGGCTATTGTTGAGAGTGCTGCTATGAACATTGGGGTACATGTGCCCCAATGCATCAGTACTCCTGTACCCCTTGAGTAAATTCCTAGCAGTGCTATTGCTGGGTCATAGGGGAGTTCTAACCCTCTGGAAAACAGTGTGGAGGTTCCTGAAAAAAAGTCCTTTCCTTATTTAAAAAAAAAAACTGAAATTCTGTTAGTTTTTATTACTAAAATAAATGGCAATATTATATTATTA
>NW_027528808.1:6180-7220 GCF_008692635.1 Crocuta crocuta
AAATTTTTTGTTTTTCCTTTTTTTCATTTATTAAGAAGACTATTTTTTTTTTTGCCTTTAATCTTTTTATGTATTTAGGGGCGCCTAGGTGGCTCAGTCGGTTAAGCGTCCAACTTCAGCTCAGGTCATGAATTCACCATTTGTGGGCTCGAGCCCCATGTCGGGCTCTGTGCTGACAGTATGGAATCTGAAGATTGCTTTGTATTCTCTGTCTCCCTCTCTCTGTCTGCCCCTTCGCTGCTCACACACTCTCTCTGTCTCTCAAAAATAAATAAACATTAAAAAAAAATTTTAAAGGCATTTACCTCAAGAAACAAGCCAAAATACACATGGTGGAGAGTCCCAAATACCACTACGAGTAGGGACATAAAATAACCAAAGTCTCAACAAGAGAGACCAAGAGACACTATTCAAAGAACACTTCCTGAACGGACAGGCCCTGGACAAAGAGCCTTCTTTAAAAAAGAAAGGCATTCTAATTGGAGAGATAAACCATTTGAACAGAACGTTCTTATGGTCAGTGAAGGTGCAACCCCCTCCCCCCAATCTTTTCTCATTTTACATTGAGTTATTTTCTCATTGAGTTTTTTTCTTATTGTTAAGTTGTAAGAGTTCTTTGTATATTCTGGATACTAAATCTTTTGCAGAAAAGTNTCTATTTCTTCTTTGTTGCCTTTGTTTTTGGTATTATATCTAAGAAACCATTGCCTACTTCAAGTTTACAGACTTCTTATGTTTTCTTCTAAGATTTTTGTAGTTTTTGTTTTAATGTTTAGGTCTTTGATCCACTTTGAATTAACTTTGGTATATGGAGTGAAAAGTGGTTCAAATTAATTCTTCTATGTGAAGATATGGACTTATCCTTATACCATTTGTTGTAAAGACTATTCTTTTCCCATTGGATAGTCCTGAGATCTTTGTTGAATGTCGGTGTAAATGTGAGAGTTTATGTCTGTCCTCATATACTAGCACCATGCAGTCTTGATTGTAACAGCTTTGTAGTAAGTTTTGAAACTGGGACATGCGAATAGTCCAGCTTT
>NW_027528808.1:7585-9549 GCF_008692635.1 Crocuta crocuta
AGCTGGGATTGTGTTGAATGTGTTGATAAATTTGTGACATACTGTTATCTTAACAATACTGTCTTATTCATGAATATGAATGCCTTTCCATTTATATAGGTCTTTAACATATTTTACAAAGTTTTGTATTTTTCAGTGTGCAATTCTTCTACTTCCTTCGTTATATTTCTTCCTAAGTATTATATTCTTTTGATGTTATTGTAAATGGAATCATTTTAAATTTCATTTGTGGCTTGTTCATGGCTGGTATACTAAAATACAAAAGATTTTTGCATATTGTTCTTGTAGCCTGGAACTTTGCTGAACTTGTTTATTAGTTCTAATAGTTTATTTGTGGAGTCCTTTGGATTTTATTTTCTTTTTTTAATTAAAAAAATGTTTTATTTCAGAGAGAGAGAGAGAGAGACAGGGTGAGCAGGGGAGGATCAGAGAGGGAGATACAGAATATGAAGCAGACTCCAGTCTCTGAGCTAGTGTCAGCACAGAGACCGTCGAAGGGCTGGAACCCACGAACTGTGAGATCATGACCTGAGCTGAAGTCGGCCGCCTAACCGACTGAGCCACCCAGGCGCCCCATGGATATTCAAAAAATGTATTCAAGTAGGCTTTAAGAAGACTAGTACAGACAACTTGTTTCAATTCTTTTTCTCTAAATAAAATGCAGGTGAATTCATCTGTGAATAATTCGCTTTCTNTTTTAAAAACATGTAGTATAATGTTGCATAGATATGACAAAAGCAAGATCCACGTCTTTTTGTTGATCTTAGTGTCTTTATCTAATCTTGCTTTTGAGTCATTTGTCCATCCAGAGAAATAATTTCAAAAGTTAAATTATACCATGTCACTACCCGTCTTAAACACTCCAGGGGATTCCAGTAATACTTAGAATAAAATCCATTTTTTTCTTGGCCCACCCATGCTCTTTTTCTCTAACATCATCTCATTACTTTTTAAAAACTCTCTTCACAAATGCTACGTGAATCATTTGTAGGATCTAAAATGCACCATGTTCTGTGCTGCCACAAGCCCTTATACACATGCTATCCTTTTTGTGGAAAAGCCTATTTCTTCCATTTCTTTGTCTCTTTATTCTAATTTAAAACCACCTGGAAAAACTCAATCCATAGATGAATCAATCTACTTTCCATCTTTTTGTTCTTAACATTATCTGTGAGTGCGGATGAGGAAAAAAAATCACAAAACCTCAAGATTTGGTCTCAAAGTCTAGGTGTGTCCAGTATTTCTTCAGTGTTTCATTTCTATTGTCTCTCAGTGAATTTTTACAGTGACCTTGTCAGACTTTCCAGACTGCTCTTGAACCTCTGAACCTTCTCCACCATCTCATTCTACTTTCTGTTTAGTGCTAAGCCTTTCATCTTTGATTTGGATCTTTTCCCTTACCGCCTCTCCTGTGACCTTACTCCACCAATTATTCTCAGCTTCTTTTGTAGTTTCAACCTTTCTTTCACTTCCTGTCCCTTTAAATATACTCAAATTGTTCCCAGAAAAAAAATGACAAAAAATAAAACAAAACTCTTCCTTTGCCCTTAGGCCCATCTCCACTATTGTCCTCTCTCCTGCCTTTCTTAGCCAAACTACCAGAAAGAATTGCTTATATTTTCTGTTTCCAATTTCTCACCTTCTCCTTTCCCATACAGTTTTGTGTCATTACCACTCTGTGAGAATTGCTCTCACCAAGCTCATAAATGCAAGCTTCATTGTTGCAGAATCAAATGGATAACTCATTCTTTACACTTAATTGATCTCTTGCTAGCATTTAGTCATCTTTTCCTTTATACATTTTCTCTTTCTATGTACAAGACAACTCTATATTTTTTAAAAATCTAAACATTTTAGAAATATCTAGTACAGAAATGGAAAAGCCCTGTAATTGCATCCTCCAATAATCAAGATTTTTAAAAGGTCAGTGTTTATTCTTTCAGAATTATTTTTCTATGCCCAGC
>NW_027528808.1:9694-12086 GCF_008692635.1 Crocuta crocuta
ACATACTGTATATAATAATAATTTTTGGTGAAAAGGGCTTAAATTATTCATAGTTGTTTTACAGCCTTATTTTTAGCATAATATACCTTGGATCATTTCCCATGTTAGGCCATATTATAGTTCTCCTCATTCTTTTTATAATTGATTCATCATTTTTCCATGACAAAGATTTATTGTAATTTATGAAACTCTCCTAAATTTATGGTTATTTGTTTACAAATATTTGCAATTACAGATCATGCTGTAGTAAAAATTCTTGTAACTTGTGTAAATGTTTCTGTGGGACAAATTTATAGAGCTAGAATTAAACCATGTAAATGATATAAGAGGACACTTTTCATTTTAATAGAAATATATGGTTATTTAATAAGTTTGGGTAATACATTAAGGTTTAAAGAAAATAAAAATCACCACCAATCTCCCATCTGTAGATAACCAATTTTATTTATCATTTAGTGTGTGTTTACAGTGGTATTATGCTATAATACATTAACTCATTTAACCTCTATGACAGTCCTAAAGGGTCAACATTATCATATAAAATTTTATAGCTTAAGAAATTAAGTTTATGAGAAGATGAGGAAACTTTCTGACAATCATATGACTAATGAGTAAGAGTTTGCATTCTGGTCAAGGCACTGTGCTAATGTTCCTACATGTGCAATACATGGAACTATTATCTCCATTCTCTAGATATGTAAAACTGAGGCTTTGAGAGAGTTTAGGTGTCTTGCCCTTGGCCAACGATAGTAATTAGCAAAGCTGAATTTTTAACCTCAGTCTGATTTCAAAGCCTATGTGTTTTCCTCTAGTTTACATTTTTCATGTCATCTTGCTATTAAATTTTAATGGATTTTTATGATTATAAAAGTAATTTACTTCCATCTCTGAAATTGCAGAAACCAGGATCAAGTTTAGATAAGAAAATGTACATAACAAATCATCTCACTACCCGCTAACAACTACTATTTTGGTGTATTTCCTTCCATTATTTTCTATATATACAAGCCTTTCCTTTCTTGCCTTGTTGCCTTTGCATATTTGTTCCTTTTGTTTTTCCATATTCTTCCAGATCTTAACTTGGATGTTCCTTGTCATTAAAGGCTTAGTTTAAATGTGACCTTCTCGGAGAAAGCTTTCCTGACCATCTAACCTAAAGGAGTCCAAAGTTACTTTCTAGCCCTTACCCTGTTTTATATTCTTCATAGCATTTGCTTTTCATTTACTTATTTATTTAAAAAATTTTGTTTTACTTTATGTTTCTATCTCATAAGCTAGACAATAACATACATAAAGGTGAGGACTATGTATATCTTGATCCCTTCTGTGTATCTTTTGTGCCTAAAAGAGTGCCTGCTACATAATATGCAATCAATAAATATTTTGAATGTCTAAGTAGATGAATACTTATAGAACAAGAGAAAAAGTAAGAGAAATATACAGATAATCTCTGATACATTCAGCTGTCCAGACACCACACCATTCTGTCTGCTTATTGAATCATGATTTTTTGGTCTTTGCTCTCCCTCTGAAAAGTTTGAATCCCTAAACTATAATTTTCTCTCTACTACATTCAAGTGCCACACTTTCTAAAATATTATTAAATAAGTATTTTTTATTGTATGTTTTCCCCAGTTAGAATATAAGGTGTAAGAAGGCAGATGCTCTTCCATTTTCTTAACTTCTATGCCCCTAGCACATAGAATGGTGCTGGACACATAGTAGATGCTCATTAAATATCTGTTGAATGAATGAATAAGCATCTCTTTATATCAGTGGTGGATTAACAATTCTGCTTCTTAAGCTAAGAAACCTGGATCTGTAGGCCACATGGATTGGATGGTCAGAATGGTCATACATGTAAATGGCCTTCAGAAGGATAAAAGATGTCATGGAAGAAAAAAGCTAATATGTACAAGGCACTTAAATTTTATGTCATAACAACTTTTTGAGGTAAGCATTATTATCTCCATTATGTAGATGAGAACATTAAATCTTTTAAAGTTAAGTTCCTTTATTTAGGTCACCCAGCTAGGAAAACTAAGAAATTAACATCAAATAGATTCTGAAGCTCATTGGGTTTATATTCACCCACAGACTGTCAGAGTCTTATTGCAGTCCTCATTCTGCTCATTACCAGTTTTGAATCGAGTCCTAATTACAAAAGTACTGTTAAAGCACTACAAAATCTATGGATTGATAAAACCATTTTTGAATTTATGTCAAATTATTATTTTTTAAAGCTGAGTGTTTCTTTTTTTTAAATTTTTTAATGTTTTACTTATTTTTGAGAGAGAGAGAGACAGCGTGAGCAGGGGAGGGTCAGAGAGAGAGGGAGTCACAGAATCCAAAGACAGGGTCCAGGCTCTGAGCTGTCTTTCAGCACAGAGCC
>NW_027528808.1:12111-13156 GCF_008692635.1 Crocuta crocuta
ACCATAGAAAGGCATATGAAGAATAGTAATAAAACATTTACATCATATATTACAGGCAAAGGATTAACATACTTAATAAATAAGTATCTCTTACCTTTTACACCAGATAGATTATTAAAGGACATTAACAAGAGATTTAGAGAAAAAATCAATTTCAAAGAGATGCTCTATAACATTAATAGTTTAAAAGTTGCAAATAAAAATAAAATTACTTTTGTGCCTATTGTGATAACAAAGGTGAAAAACGTAAATAACAGCCAGAACTATCTAGGATGGGGCAATACAGGCATTTTCATACCGTGTGGTAGGCATGTAAATTGTTGCATTTTTTTAGATCATTTTGCACTATCTACTACAATAAAATGTATTAATATCATTTGGTTCAGAAAATCCACTTTTAAGATTTTATCCACAAAAATTCTCTTTTAAATATACAAACATGTAGGCCTAAAAATTAATTATAGCAATACTTATAACCTGAAAAATTGAAAGAGTGAAACACCAAAAAAAAAAATAGTGGAAAACTGAAAATGACCACATCTCTATCAAAGGAAGAAAGGATAGTTATACTTGAGTAAGTACTTTCAAACAATAAAATATTCCACAGATCTAAAGAGAAGAAGCTTTCTTTGTATTGACAATAACATGTCCAAGATACATTAAGTGAGAAAATATCTTGCAACAAAATTGTAATTGGTTTATAAAAAATATATGTAAGTATATATGCACCCTCAAATTAATGGAAATTATGCATTAAATATTATATTTTTAACTGGGAAGTAGAAGAGAATGACTTTCCCTTTTTGCTTTCGTGTGTTTCTAAATTTTCTATCATGGAATGTACCATTTGTGTAATAAAAAGTTAAAGAATGAGAATATATTTCCATCAGAAATACTTATGGTCTGGGGCGCCTGGGTAGCTCAGTTGGTTGGGCGGCCGACTTCGGCTCAGGTCATAATCTCACGGTTCGTGGGTTCGAGCCCCGCGTCAGGCTCTGTGCTGACAGCTAGCTTAGAGCCTGAAGCCTGCTTCAGATTCTGTGTC
>NW_027528808.1:13205-16148 GCF_008692635.1 Crocuta crocuta
AAATTCTTGCGGTCTATTAACAGAAGTCTAGGATACATACTATCCAACTCATTCAATATGTTGTAAGTTCTTTTTTGGCTTCATGCAGTATAGATAAGTGTATAATTTCAGAGGAATTATATGTGACATTTTAAAAGGGTGAGGAGAGGGTGCCTGGAAGACTCAGTTGGTTAAGCCTAGGACTTTGGCTCAGGTCATATCTCACAGTGAATTCCAGCCTCACATGCATGTAGACATTGAACCCCACAAACATGGAGGCATTGCATTCAGCCCATGGCTTCCAGGCATTGAGCCCCACACCGGGCTCCGTGCTGACAGTGGAGCCTGCTTAGGATCCTCTCTCTGTCTCTCTCTCTCTGTCTCTCTCTGCCCTTCCCCCATGTACGTGCACAAACACTCTCTCTTTTCTCTCTCTCTCAATATAAATAAATAAACTTAAAAAAAATAAAAAGGTTAGGTCACACATTGATGACAGTGGAAAGTATATCCAAAGCCACTTCCGAGAATTGAAATCACTTCAGAAATAAAAGAAAAAAAATAAGAAAGTATAAACCCATAAAGGACCTTGAATAACCAAAGTAATCTTGAGAAAGAATGAAGGTGGATGCATCACTCTCCCTGATTTCAAACTACATTACAAAGCAATAGTGATTAAAACAGTGTAGTATGGTCATAGAAATGGATACATTGATCAATGAAACAGAATAGAAGGCCCAGAAATAAACCCACATATATGTGGTCAATTAATTTATGAAAAAGAGCTAAGAATATACAGTATGGAATAATTTCTTCAATAAATGATTAAGAAAATCGCATAGCTGCCTACAAAAGAATAAAATTGAACCGCTTTCTTATACCATACACAAAAATTAACTCAAAATGCTTTAAAGACTTGAATATAACATCTGAAACCATAAAACTCCTAAAAGAAAACATAGGTGATAAGCTCCTTGACATAGGTCTTGGCAATGATTTTTAATTTGACACCAAATGTTAAAGCAACAAAAGTAAAAATAAACAAGTGGGAATACATAACACTAAACATCTTCTGCACAACAAAATAAGCCATCAACAAAATAAAACAGCAACCTATTAAATGGGAGAAAATATTTGCAAATCATATATCTGATAAGGGGCTAATATCCAACGTACATAAAAAACTCATACAACTCAATAGCAAAAAGCCAAACAATCTGATCAGAAAATGGACAGATCTGAATAGACACTTTTTTCCGCCAGGACATTTATTTTTATTTTTTTAATTTTTTATTGTTTTTACAATTAGTTTATTGTCAAGTTGGTTTCCATATAACACCCAGTGCTCATCCCCACAAGTTCCCTCCTCCATGCCCATCTCCCCCCTCCCCTTCACACCCGTCAGTCCTCAGTTTGTTCTCAGCATTCAAGAGTCTCTCATGGTTTGCCTCTCTTCCCTTCCCCTACTATTTCCCCCCTTCTTCTCACCCGCGGTCCTCTGTTAAGTTCCTCCTAATCCTCCTATATGTGCAAACATATGGTATTTATCCTTCTCTGCTGACTTATTTCACTCAGCATAACACCCTCAAGGTCCATCCATGTTGCTACACATGGCCAGATTTCATTCTTTCTCATTGCCATGTAGTNAATAGACACTTTTCTAGGGAAACCCACGATTCATGGGTTTTGAGCCCTGCATCAGGCTCGCACTGATGGTGCAGAGCCTGCTTGGGATTCTCTCTCCCCTCTTGCTCTTCCTCTCCCCTGCCTGTGCTCTCTCTCACTCTCTCAAACTTAAAAAATATGAACCTAATCACAGATATTATGCATTACACAAAATTAAAGTGTGTTATATACCTAAATGTAAAACCATAAAAATTCTACAAGAAAACATAGGAGAAAAAAATCCCTGTGACCTTCAGTTTGCTGATGACCTTTTAGATATAACACCAAAAAGCACAATCCATGAAAGAAAAAAAGATGATAAATTGGACTTTGTTAAAATTAAAATCTTCCATTCTGTGGAAGGCACAGATAAACTTATAGAAGCTTTTGTTTTCTAACATTATTCTCCAAATAAAAGGACCCAAAACTCTTTGAAGAAAAGCTTAACTCTAGGACTGGGGTAGATATATATAAGATAAGCCGGGAGCACATTGTAGTGCCAAAATGTAGGAGAAAGTGAAAACAAAACTAAACAAAATGGCATACACAACTATGACAGTATGCCAAAAGGCACAGAAACCAACTGAAAGAACTTCTTATAGCCAAAGCTTGAACAACTTGAGGGATAAATAAGTGAAATAATATTGGATTATAACAAAAGCATAAAATAAATTTCCATATGCCCATACTCACATAAATAAGTGATAAATAGAAAACAAACAAATGAATAGAGAATGGCCAAGTTTCTTCTGCTGAAGAATTCCAAATAATTTGTATAGATACTCCCTCCTCAAGGTATGGGGAATGGGCATAATTTTCGACTCCTTAAATGGAACCTGTGTACAGTGACTTCCTTCCAAATAGTACATTATAGAATTGAGGAAAAAGAGTAAATTTATATTATGAATCTGACAAACACTGCCTCTTCCAGGTGATCAGAGTTTATATTCACAGTGATATCATGTAGGTAGCTTGAACGCTTGCAATGATGTGATGAGAATATCATCTTACTTTTGTGGCCCTTCTCCCAAAAATCCATAACTCCAGTTTAATCATAACAGAAAAGAAAGCCCAATTCGGAGATGTTCTACAAAATGCCTCTCCAGTACTCCTCAAGACCTTCAAATCTGTCAAAAACAGGGAAAGCCTGAGAAACTGTCACAGTCTAGAAGGAAACATATTAACTTAATTCAATGTGGAATCCTAAAACATCAAAGCATTTAGTAAAATTGGGTAAAATCTGAATAAAGTATAGATTTTGGGTAATAATAATAAGTTAAAAAGGGGGTGTGTGGAAATCCC
>NW_027528808.1:16350-21974 GCF_008692635.1 Crocuta crocuta
AAATCCCCTAGGCTATGTAAATCAGGTGCAGAAGAAATGCCAGCGGTCTTATTAAGATGTGAATTATGGAGAAATATTATGTAAGACTTTGCAATGAGAAGCTGACTGAATAAAGAGGGTTTGGAAAATAGCCTCAGGTCTCACAGAGACTTAGTGATCACAGACGTTGAAAGTAGAAAATAAGAGAAAAGCTGGTCTGTTCTGTGGAAGAAAGGGTCAAGAATAGGGTGAGTGTCAGGGTTGACTGTTGCATACATAGCTTCATATCAAAAACATTCTTTTGGCATTCAACATTGACATTTTGAAACAGCCTTCGCCTAACAGCTGCATTAAGTCAGCCTTGTCAATATGTCCTGCTTTGAGAGAAAGGATCTCTGCAAGGGAAACTAGCATGAAGGATGACAATGAGCATGCTTTGAGAGGCTTCAGATTGAACAGAGACCTGTAATAAGAAAACCAACCAGGGAATTAAGGTAATAGTTACCCAAATTCTGCCTCTAGTGATGAGGAAAGTACAATCATTTCCTCAAACAGTTTGTAGAACTGGTCATATGCTTGTCATCAATTATTCATCAAAAATAAGGAGAATGATATAAATACATGGGAGCTACAGTGGAGTGCTTTCCCAAACCCCAAAATAATTTGGATACAAGCATACAACCTGAGAGTTTAAGAATAATAATCTACTGGCAGTGTTGATTGTTATCCAACTCTGGGACTAAAGATAGAGGTAATCACTGCATATATTACTGAAGGATCTGTGTTTCATTCTTACAACCGAAGGGAATGAGCAGTAATTCTATGATGGCAGGGCTGAAATGCAGTTGCCTTCACTAAGAAAAATCTAAGCTATGTCCAGGAGACACATTAGGAACAGCAATAAAAAATAGATATCAGGGGCGCCTGGGTGGCTCAGTCAGTTAATCGTCTGACTTCGCCTCAGGTCATGATCCCCCGGTTTGTGGGTTCGAGCCCCACATCGGGCTCTGTGCTGACAGCTAGCTCAGAGCCTGGTGACTGTTTCAAATTCTGTATCTCCCTCTCTCTCTGACCTGCCCTGTTCATGCCGTCTCCCTCTCTCTCTCATAAGTAAATAAAACATAAAAAATTTAAAAAAATAGAGATCAGAAGTCCTACAGAAAATGTAAAAGATATTTTTGGAAGAAAACTAAGAAATGGATGGCATAAGTTTGACTCATGAGATGGCAGAACTTTGGAAATATTAAAAAAGAGGGAAAATTGATGTAAAATCACCCAAACATATGTAAGGTATGCTGGATCTCTGGCCTTTAAGGAAAGGGTGTCTGCAAAGGAAGATGATCATACTGAGGCACCAGACTATATAACACACTTGTGGATAAATGCAGGACTATAATGAGAAAACCTAATAGGTAATCAGAAGAAGCCTGGTACAGAGACAGTAGGCAGGACTTGATTGCAAAGAACTATATATTCAGGATGATTAATTCCAGTACTCATGGGGCCACTGATAACAAACAGATGACCAAGCAACAGATGGAATAGAGATGTATCAGCAGATACCTTCTTGACAGGACATTCAGAGACCAGAAGGTTCTCCTTAACAATGTTCTCATATTATATAAGACTCCACATTCCAGAACTTAAGCACAGCTCCAGGAAATTAGAGTAAAATTGAACTGTGTACCCATCTGGCCCAATGTGGGCAATATGATCAGATTGACAATCTGTAGATACTCAATATGAAAATAAGATCTGCTTAAAAATAAAATAAAGAGTAACATCTCTTTGGAAGACTGTGAAAGCAAACCTTTTCCCTCTAACTTTGATTTAATATGAATATCTGGAAGACAAACAATTAAAAACTATGCTATAAATAAAAATAGGGTCAGTCAGTTAAAATGTTAAAGGTAGGATTCCCTAACTTGAGAGCAAAAATTATAGTAGTTTGATCAGGTAAATGTTGGAACAATGAAGGAACAAAACCTTGTATTCTTATGATCATTTTTATTATTTAATTTTATTTTATTACTGATTTGACATTCAAAATTTGTTCTAACATTAACATAGTATTAGCCAAATTTATAGTTTAAAGGGAGCCAAGAATACTGTCAACTTGGGGCACCTGGGAGGCTCAGTCGGTTAAGCGTCTGACTTCGGCTCAGGTCATGATCTCACGGTTTGTGGGTTCGAGCCCCACATCAGGCTCTGTGCTGACAGCTAGCTCAGCGCCTGGAGCCTGTTTCGGATTCTGTGTCTCCTTCTCTCTCTGACCCTCCCCTGTTCACACCATCTCTATTTGTCTCTCAAAAATAAATAAAACTTAAAAAAAATACTGTCAACTTGAAAATGAATCTAAAGGTTATTTATGTTTGCATTTTACAGTAGCAAAAGAAACAGGTGGCTGATCTGGAATATTACTTCTGAGTGTTATTACTACACTGAAGAGTTATTTATAGGAGTGTCAAGCATTAGGAAATGAAAATTTCTGATTTTCCCTGTTATCTTTTTGTTTCCTGAACCCTTTCACTTCACTTGTGAAAAGATAATGATTCAGCTTCCAAGACATATTGTAGTGACTTAAAAGCACCCATGGAACCTCATAATCAACTCACTAACCAATGATAGGGATCCATTCATAAAGTGAATCAGTGAAATGATAGGCACTGGATTGAGGAATAAGAGTCCCATCTCTTAACTAACACTTAGGATTTGAGTATTGATTGCTTGGATATGTAGGTACATGTACTTATGGACTACACCATTTGCTAGATCAGAGTTTGTAAAGTATGTTCTGTGGGCCAAATTCAGCCCACATTCTGTTTTTATAAATAAAGGTTTATTGTCCCACACACCCACAATACTTTGGCACTACAACAGCAGAGTTGAGTAGTTGAGACAGAAACTACATAGTCCAAAAAGACCAAAATATTTACTATCTGGCCTTTTAGTAAAAAAAAAATTTTTGCCACTCCCAGGGTTAGATGATCAAAGCAGATATAGAATAACCACTATAAATCTTTCAGTAGGTCCATTTCTTGGTCAGCCTGCCAAATACTTTTTTAAAGTTTATTTTATATATTGTTTATTTTTGAGAGAGAGAGAGAGAGAGAGAGCTCTCGTGGCGAAGGGGCAGAGACAGAGCAGATCCCAACTCCGGGCTCGAACCCACAAACAATGAGATCATGACCTGAGACGAAATTGAGAATTGGAGGCTTATCCAACTGAGCCACCCAGGAGCCCACAGCATGCCAAATTATGTATCAGTCTGTTCTTTTTGTCCATTCTCTATTTTTCTATAATTATTCACACAATCCTTTGTTCTCAGTGAATTAGAGTCTTCCTAGGGACAATAGCTTTAAGAGATTCAAACAACCCTTAATTCTTTCTAAAGAATAATTAATTATATTTTGGCATATGAAAATTTATTATTGTAATGTTTTCACCATCAAAACTTATGATCTTGGTCTTTCTTCTTATCTTTGCATAAGGCCAAGAGACATTGGCTACTTTGATCACCTTAAAACAAACTCCAGGAATATCACTTTGGCATGACCTTTGAGAAAATTCAGCAACCAGAATCTCGTCATTTTCCTCAATAAAATTCAAACAACCATCATTGCGTATAAAGGCTGTGATTTATTTATTTATTTATTTATTTGCCATTCTTTATTAGCTGGATCCTGACACATTTCTTGATGGCAGAATTTGGCTGTTTGGTTTCAACCCCTACTTTTTCCAGCACAATTCCTTTTGCACGAGAAGCACTTCTAAAAGGGTTGACCTTCAGGGCTGTGCCCAAATGGGCTTTCTTGTATGGTTTATCATGCTACCACTGATCTCCTTGGTAGCTACAGAGTTTTCTGGCATTATGAAGATTGTGACACTTTTCCATCCTGTTGGTGCCAAAAGCAAAAGAGCTGAGCAAAAGAGCTCTAAACAAAAATACATAGTATCAAACGTGGATGAGAAACAATTGAATGTGGCCCTTCTGTCATTGTGGCAAGGGCAATTTAATTTACAGATAGGGATGACTGAGGCCTGAGGACTCTTTAATAGAATACAAATCTCTAGGAAAGAGTGAAGAATAACTGTCTCTTGATGAGGGTGAGGAGAAGGGGCAGGATCTTTGTGGCAGAAGCTTGAAGTGGATGGTGGGGATGTCTTTTAGGACTTTGTAGGGATCTGGGAGAGATAGTGCTTCAGATTATACTGATACATCTGGAGAAAAACATAAGCCTGTGAAGGCTCTTAACATTGAAAATTTATGCAAGGCTTTGCTGAACCATGGGTCATCCCATGAAAGGGCCTTCATACACAGTGGCCTTTCAGAAGGGGAGACACCAGCTGTGAGTTATATTTTAAAGTTCTAGGAAACAGGCTACACAGAGGGTCTATGTTTATATTATGAGTCACAGCAGGGACAGGTGTTGGGTCTGGAATTTAACATTTGCAAATGATGTCTCTGACTGCCAGGATTGTTCAGAGGAGTTGTTTGTTTGTAGGAGTGAGTTTGGAAAAGAAATGAAGAAATGAAAAGGCTTCTTTCTTTGAGCGACCATTTTATGTATTAGACTCTTTCCTTGAATTTGTTAAGGCAAAATGATACCAATATACAAGAGCTGTTGTAGCAACTTAAATTCATTAACAAAATGTGAGTAGAACTTCCAGTGAAAAGAACTGAATGCTAGATACTATGAGCATTGGGAATAATATAAGAATGAATGAATGAACGAATGATGAGGACAAACAAAAATTAACACTCCTTTTTTCTTAAATGGAGAGTCAGAATTCAAATATTGGCTGCCTGGAAATTCCAGTATCTTGACCTTAAAGTTCTCCCTTTTATTTCTGGATTTATATCTCTAAAATGTTATGTGCTATCTCACAGATGTCTTATTTTGTCACTATAATATCTATCAACATTCTGTGGGTCCACTTCTCAGTCAGCAAGATTGATGTAAGGGCACATTATACAGAATTGCTAAGGAAGTCAATTGAAATACAATTTGCTGTATCTATTTGAATTTTGCCTTAACTGCTTTGACAAAAACTTGAATTAGAGAACAAAAGAGGAACTTTGCAAGAATGGCAACAGCAAAGAAAGAGAAATACACAGCATTGCTTTAGGTAGAAATACACATGCACACATACACACATTCACACAAACATAGATATTAAATAACAAAACTTGTTCTGAACAGCAACACCCCATACCTTATCCCTGGTGTGGCATTTATCTCCCAGTTCATTATTAACCTAGGAGCATTTGAAGATGAACAAAGAGGACATGTTCCACAATTCTGATGAGAAAATTCAACCAGCAATTTGAGCTAGAGGATAGCAGCAAAGAGAAAGCTATTTGTTTCAAATTTTGTGCATTTCTTGTAGGTAGACTTAAGAAGACTCAATTAACTATTTGACCCATACTTAGCTGTATGTCTATTAAAATTTACTTTTATGGGGCGCCTGGGTGGCTTAGTCGGTTAAGCGTCCGACTTTCGCTTAGGTCATGATCTCGCGGTTCGTGGGTTCGAGCCCCGCGTCGGGCTCTGTGCTGACTGCCAGCTCAGAGCCTGGAGCCTGTTTCAGAGTCTGTGTCTCCCTCTCTCTCTGACCCTCCCCTGCTCACGCTGTCTCTCTCT
>NW_027528808.1:21998-24883 GCF_008692635.1 Crocuta crocuta
AAAACATTAAACCTCAAAAATTTTTGACAATTAATTTGTCTTTGCAATTTTTCTATATGTTGCCTGAGATGTATAACTGCGTTTTTGACTGATGTGACATCCTAGTCCAAAAAAGTCCTTTCTGCAACATTCAGCCCCAGTAGCCTAGTTCCAGTTCTCAAGCAGGCCAAGTGTTCTCTTGAATTCCATGTCTCTGCTCACATTTTTCCCTCTACATGCTGTGTCATACACTCACAAGCACTGATTCAATGTTTTTTTATTTCTTGTTGGTATTTATAATAGACATGTTATGCTTACCATTTTGGGCTAAAAGCCTAGGGCTGAATACTCCAGGAACTTGAATTAGCCCCATGCCAATATTTTGGAGAGGAAAAAGTAGAGATCAGAGAAATACAGAGGCCAGAGGTGAATTCTAGGCTCTGCCACTTACACACTATAAGATTCAATTAATGAAATGTAAGAATACTCATCTGAAGAATTGAAATAATAAATGTTGCCTCATAGGCTTACTTTAAGTATTAAAGGAGATAGTGTATGGAAAGCTTATAGAATACTAGCAAGTCCAGTTCACATGAGTTTTCTTAGTTCTATAAAGAGCATGATCCTTGTCTATCTGAGTGTCATTTGTGTTCTACAAATGCTTGTTGACATTTCATAAATAACTGCCACTTGAGCGCTTAATGTGTGGTGTTCTATTATTCTTGCAAATTAATTTCTGTTAAAATAATTCCTTGAACTTAACACATATTCCCAGCTGAAAATCCGGAGTACTTATCCAGCTTGAGTCTCAAGGATCTCCACAGCACTCTAGGATGGTTGGGTGGGCTCCCCAATTTCACCCTGGTGATCTGTCCAGGCAAAAAGAGGAGAAATGACTCACCAAATGTCTTGTTATCAGGATACTTCCAGTCTTGGAATCCAGGCAGCTAGCTCTTCTGACCCTTTCTCTGCCATCCTGCCTAGCATATTTATCAATGTAGCTTCGTGCTATCTTAGAGTTTTCTTAATTCTATGTGAGGTAAATCAGTTGAGGCTGGAATTTAAGTCCCATAGGTAAGGGACTTATATTACATCACTGAATCATGAATGGGGGTAGGTAAGTAAAAATAATTTGTCTGGCAGCAATTAGGTGTGGAAGAACAAGTAACCACGCTTAAATGAGCGGTTTGAAAAAATATATATCCAGTATCCATCCTTATCCACCTGACAGAAGGGGACTATGGGGAAGATGATACCTGCTTGCTGATTTGTATATGGGAATTAGTATTGTAGACAATTTTTTACGGCAAGTTTATTCTTATCTTCTTTGAGGGGTGATACCTAGAAAAATATATTTTCTTTGTAGGGAAAAGGATTTCCTAGGGGCAGAAAATGTAACAAGATGAAATATTATCTGATACATTTCTTACTTCTTCACATATATCTTTTACCTTGTGATATTTCCCTCTTCCTGTTAGATATCTGAGAAACTATAGCCTCACAGGAATTTTAGGTGTCGACATAATGTGGATATAGTGTAATAGAATTGGCTTTCTTTCATATGAAGGTCAGAGAATATCCAAGGTAGCTCCACTGAGTTTTCCAAATCCTTCACAGGTGTGGAACATAGTCCAGTTTTTCTGTGTTCCCAGCAGGGCACAAAAGTTAGCTGAGCAAGAGGGCCTATGGTGCTGAGCCAGTCTCATGGTCAAGATGAGAGGCTGCAGCATGGCAACATGAAACATATCTTTAGTGGGAATTAAAATATTTTAGGGATGTCGCCAATAGCAATAAAAATCAAAACACTACATAAGCTCTGATAATTTAGATGTCATATAATGAGAAGTGAGACATATATATGGATTGGATTTATCATACATTAACAAAGAAAAATGAGAAGATCTGACTTTACATTGAATTGGAGACAATTTACTTCCTACTCAACAGACTTGGGGCTCAAAATGGAGATTAGATTTAGTTACAACATAGAAAAGTACACAAAGTAACACTTCCTTTATATTGTGTACTTTATTGTCTCTTGAAAATTCATAGCTGCCATATTTTCCCTCCTTGTAAAATTATATTTATTTATTGGAGAAATTTTACAAAACATAGCAGAATTTCAGCTGTTCATCAGACTCAGAAATGAAACTTAAATATCTCAGACAAAAGAGGGAAAGAAAGGTGAGGATCATTACTCCTTCCTGGTAGAGAGATCTGTTTAGAAGTTTTTTTTCGGTAAAGGAAACGTTCCTAGAATCCCCAGTTATTTTCAGAACTCTTTAAAACAAGTGACAGAAATACATAATTGTAAAAAAATTTAAATAATACAGACATGCATAAAATNCTCTTTCTTCCAAATATATCTTTTGATCTAAAAATCTTTTAATAATTTCTTTGTATTTATTATACTAGCATATATATATATATGCACAAAAATTGTTCGTATCTGGGACACCTGGGTGGCTCAGTTGATTAAGCGTCTGACTCTTGATTTAGGCTCAGGTCATGATCTCATGGTTTGTGGGATCGAGCTCCACTGTTAGTGCAGAGCCTGCTTGAGATTCTCTCTCTCTCTCTCTCTCTCTCTCTCTCTTTCTGCCACTCCCCCTCAAAATAAATAAACTTAAAGAAATTGTTCATACCCTTACCTTATTATTCTGTTGGTGTGTAAGTGCATTTTATATATTAAGAATATTGACCATTTTTATAATACACTTTACAAATATTTTCTCTCAATATTTTTTATGGCTTTTAATTGTATTCATGATGATTTTTGTCATATAGAATGTGTTTATATTTTGCTTATGTACAAAGTTCAACATAAATTTGGACCAAATAACAGTGCACCACTGTTAATTGAATAAACCTCAAAGCCAGCTAAGCAGGAGATATTAGGAGACTAC
>NW_027528808.1:25402-27183 GCF_008692635.1 Crocuta crocuta
GTCTACAAAACTGAAACCCTAGGAAAGGCAAGACTCAGTGGAAGGGGCAGGGCTTTCACTATCAGTTCTAATTTTGTATCTCTGCTCTCTTATTAACATGTTTGGTGATCTGGGATAAGTAACTTAATTTAAGTATTAAGGGAGATAATGTATGAAAGCTTATAGAATAAGCTCATTTTCCTCCAGAGATTTCACTATTATTAAAGGATATTTAAAAAGTTATCACTATGATATTCCTCTAGTCCAGCTTTTTAGGCTAAGGGGCATAATGTTACATCATCTGTTGATGTCACGTTTTCCCTCCTTTTTTGCCTTCTCTTTCCACCTCCTTTTCATCTTCCTCATCTCCTCCCCCTCTCCCTCCTCCTTTCCCCCCCCTTTTCATCTACCTTGGACAATATGGCTAACACGTTTAAAACAACCACTCCCTGAACCCTGGAAACACATCTAGCAGAAAAGCATATGGGGAGAATGAGAATTAGAATCATCTTATTGCCATTTATTATGTGCTCATCCTTTAAAAAGTTATTTACTTTCTATAAACCTAAGATTAATCATCTGAAAAATGTAAAATATTGCTGCCTTCTTTAAAGGCTTTTTTCTTTTTTTTATGTTTTTTTAAAAAAATTTTGAGAGTCAGAGAGAGGCAGCGCAAGCAGGGAGGGTCAGAGAGAGAGAAGGAGATACAGAATCCGAAGACAGGCTCCAGGCTCTGAGCTAGCCATCAGCACAGAGCCCAATGATGCGGGGCTCGAATCCACGAACCGCGAGATCATGACCTGAGCTAAAGTCGGATGCTTAACCGACTGAGCCACCCAGGTGCCCCTAAAGGATATTTTTCAAAAAGAAAATGAGTCAATATAAAGAGGTTGTCTCGCATGTGCTAAGGCTTCTGGGATGTTATCTAACCTCATATGGCTTCCTTTAATTACAGAGATGACTCTGATATAAATAGTATAACGATTAAGCAACACCCTTCCCACTTTGATGAGTACCAAATTATCAGTAAAAACTTTAGTGAAGGGAAATTGTATCTGAACCTTCTATCATTGTGTTAAGCAATACTTAATTCACAGGGAGGGATGACTGAGGCCTGAGTACTCAACAGAATACAGATGTCTAGGAAAGATGAAAGCATGTCTTCCTTTGGTTGAGGGTGAGAAGAGGTGGGATCTTTGTGATAGAAGCTTGAAGTGGATTATGTGGATTATGGAGCAAGGGACATTTTAAAAGACTGGGAGAGATGGTGCTTCAAATTGCTGTCTGTGGTATGTTTCTTAAGATGGTGGTTGGGGCGCCTGGGTGGCTTAGTCGGTTAAGCGTCCGACTTTCGCTTAGGTCATGATCTCACAGTTCGTGGGTTCGAGCCCCGCGTCGGGCTCTGTGCTGACTGCCAGTTCAGAGCCTGGAGCCTGTTTCAGAGTCTGTGTCTCCCTCTCTCTCTGACCCTCCCCTGCTCACGCTGTCTCTCTCTCTCCTAGAAATGAATAAAACATTAAAAAAAAATTAAGATGGTGGCAACAATATCTGTCATTACACATGCTCCTTTGGAGTGTGACCTTGTGTTTAACCCATCAAGAAGATAAGTCTATTTTCCCTTTCCTCGAATCTTTCCAGAGTCCCTGTACTTATTTTTGACCAATAAAATGCAGTAGAAGTAATATTGTAGAGTTTCCAAGTCTGTGCGCCTACATTTGGATTGGTAGAATATGGGAAAGATTATATATATATATTTATATATATTTGTGAAAGCTCTCAAAATCTTATGAAAAGTGACTTCC
>NW_027528808.1:27189-30990 GCF_008692635.1 Crocuta crocuta
TGGACCTCTCAGAAAAGAGAGACACAAGCTTCATATTATATTTAAAAATTCTAAAAGACAGAGTTGCTTACAGATGCTACTACATAGTTAATGAGTTTTAGAGCCTAATATCTGCATATGATGCTTTGTGACTGTATTCTTTTTTTGGAGAGTGGTAAGAATTGTTCCATGGATTTGAAACATAAAGAAAGGAATAATATGTCCTCTTTCACTCTGATTATTTCATATCCTGGGCTCCCTTCTTTCATTTTGGAAAGAAGAATTTGATCAACATCCAGGGGGTGCTGCAGTATTCTATAATCACCAACAGACTCTTACTATAAAATCTAATGAAAATGACTCTACATGAGCTACTGCTACAATTCAATTTGTTACAGAGCAGAAGCAAATATGAAAAGAAGGAAAGAAACCTTAGAATAAGAAAAATCATACCACATTTTAAGAGAAAGAAAAGAGTCTGAATATTGACTGGACACCTTGTTGTCATGATTACCTATCTAGAATGGGATGTATAGTTGTGTCAGACAGTCAAAATAACATTCATTAACATTCAATACATCCATTCCCTTATTAGCAAAGGTGTTGGTGTCAGGGTCAGTAGGTGTTGGTGTCAGGGTCAGTATAGCCAGAACTGTCAGGGAACCCAGTTGAGGTATAATTTTATTATAATCACATAAAATTGAGCTTAAACTATTCGATAAAGCTTCAAATTTAGAGATAAGAGAGAATCCCTAACAAGAGGGCAACAATAAAACTGCAGAAAGGCATGCATAAAATTGTAGGCAGGAACAGGGATACAAACAACACATGTATGTTTGTGTGTGTGTGTATTTATAGAACACTACTGTCTCAGAGCAATCCCTCTTTCAGGACAATCTCTATCTCAGAGGCTTGCTGGAATAATTAAATTAATTGATCATGTAAAGAGGTGATCATAGTGAGAGTTCCATTAGCTTGTTCCCTAATGGGCAGGCTTCATGTGTTTTTGTGTGGCTTCTGAATTCTACCAGGAATCTTGGGCATTATAAGATAAAATTAATGAAAGACATATATTGGGTGACTACTCTCTAGAGGACTAATTTTCTTACATATAATTCTTGTCAAATTGATTTATTGCACATACACATAAGAGAGCTTCTTCCTTCCTTTCTGGGACTCGGAGTGCTTGACGAAATGGAGATCTCATTGATATCCACAACATTTCTGAATGCTTCGGAGTGCTTTGTGCTTCCATCAGGTATATTTAGGAACTGGGACACAGACAGAGTTCCTGACTCTTGTTCTTGTCTCCTTCCTGTAGATTTATCATTATGCATGATGTTTCTACCATATCTTAACATTCTGAGGCTCAAGGAATACTAGACCTTCCCAAGCCATATGTATGCATCATGTCAGTCTAAAAAGTCCAAATGGGTTAGGAAAAGCATAATGACTGCACCCTATCAGCCAATGGGTTCCATTATACAGAAATGATATTGGATCACATTCATGATATAAACATATGATTAGTTTTCTTTTTGTTTTCACATTTTTGAATGTTCTCTATGACATAGTTATGCTATTGAGTTAATGGCAGAGTTATTTCTGCTAAAAAAGAAAAGAGATGGAGTGGGAAAAATGTATTAAATTTTGTGTCAGAACGGTTGGGTGCACTACATTCCATATGCTTTCCTTTGAAACTTGGATAACAATCCTCCTTTACCGATCAGAAAGTTAGGTCTTGGATATGCTAAGTAAACTTTCCAAGTTTACACACTTTAAATGAGTGGCAGAACAGGAATTTTAACCCATGTTTGCCCATTTCCAGACCTTATGCTCTCTCCATACTAATACCACATAGCCTTCTATTTAGGTGGTAAGCTTTCAGAATTCAAGTATTGTCTAATTTCAATTAGCTTGATAAAGTGTCCATGCCTGGTCATACATGTAAATATGTATTATGCTATAGTTGGATAGCAAGGCTTGGAAATCTGAAAAGTCCTGTGATGGAGATATGATTTGATCTGACAGTGCCTTGCACTTACTGGGGGTAGAGTAAGTATTTGTTGAAAGAATAAAAGAAAGAGAGAAAGAAAGAAATTTATATTTGTTAGTCATCAGTTAGAAAATACAACTTAAAGAATATCTCTTTTTTCAAATTATGTGATTGAAAACAGAATTGGGATAATTCTGTACCAGCTATTTCATAAAATGTTTTTTGTAAATAAAGTGTATTTCTTTTAAGTTGTGAAAATGCTATTTTTAGCAGATATAATACATTGTACACTCACAGAGCTAATGCAAAGTAAAAATTGTAACACCTTTAGTATCGTCTAGAACATAGCAAACTCTGAATAAATACTACTCCTGTCTCTCCCATTAAAGATAGTAAATTTATTATAAAGAATATTTGAAGATGTTGACAGCAACAAATGAAATATAAATACATTTGTAATTATCTGTGAGCTCCAGCATTATTTCTGAATTGTAGGATGGATCACTTGATAAATATGGGAAAAGGAAAAAAATAAAGATTATGCTGTTTCCTTTCATTTCATGTGCTCTCCTTTCTTTTATATTATCTTCTAGTAGATCATCAGAGAAAGTTTTCTACTGAGTCCAAGAGGTAAATGACAGTAATGATTCTGATGGTTAGAAGACTGGAGACTGAAGATCATGGATTCAGATGGTAAACCCATTACCAGTTATTATGCTATGGGCATGTTTCTTCCTCCAGGAGGGCCTCATTTCTAAAATACAAAATGCTGTATATTAGATTGGCCAATAAGAAATTGATATTATTTTGGTCAAAAATGGTCCAATATTGACCATTTCATACATTTTAATATAGCAGTGTTTAGGAGTATGGGTTTGCTGTGATAAGACCTGGATTTGACACTAGGCTCCAGAGCACAGCAGTTGAATCTTCTGTACTTCAAGTTTCTTACCTTTCAAATGGGGATAAGAACAGTATTTACACCACTATGTGTAATTGAGAATTCAGTGTGATAATATAAGCAAAGTGTTCTATACATTGCAAATGCTTAATAAATATTACCTTAATTTATTGTTGTGTTGTTGTTACTCTTGACTTTCCAGAGAGCAAAAAAATGGGGGAAATGTTACTTTTTAATTATTAACATGTTTTATGAAACAACAATATTAAAAAAGGATAAGACTGGTGGAAAATCTGATATATAATTTAATAGAATAAAAACTCAATGGTAAAAAGGTTTTCTGGCATTTATGACCATTAGATAACATGTATTTTTCAGGAAATGGTGGTGNGGGTGCCTGGGTGGCTCTGTCAGTTAAGTGACTCTTGATTTTGGCTCAGGTCATGACCTGTGAATTTGAGTCCCACCTTGGGCTCTGTACTGACAGTGTGAAGCCTGCTTGAGATTTTTTCTCTCTTTCTCTGTCCCTACCCCAATCTCTTTCTCTCTCAAAATAAATAAATCAAATTTGAAAAACAAAAATAAAAACAAACCAAAAAAAAAAAAACTCANAGAAAAAGAGGGAGAGAGAGAATCCCAAGCAGGCTTTGCTCTGTCAGCACGGAGTTTGATGCAGGGCTTAAACTCCCGACCTGTGAGATTATGACCTGGGCTGAAATCAATAGTTGGACACCCAACCAACTGAGCCACCCAGGTGCCCCAAGGAATTTTTTAAAACTCCAAAGTTTAACAAAATCATATTGTATGCATTTTAAGTCTTTAGGACTCAAAGTCATTAGTAGTTTCCAGTTAAACAAAAATTAAATATCACTTATCTCATAGAGAAGCAAAAATTATAATGGTAGATGATGTCAAGTGTTGCTGG
>NW_027528808.1:31048-32149 GCF_008692635.1 Crocuta crocuta
GCTGGGGTAACGTTATGGGGACTGGTCACACTGTTGGTAGGAGTATATACTGGTGCATTCATTCTGGACATATATATAGAAGTGCTTAGTCATAGCAGTGGTATACATGCTCAATAACCCAGCAATTCTGTTCCCGGATGTATACCTCAGAGTCATTTTTTGTATAGCTAAATAAGGGAATATATATAAGGATTATTTGTGGTGATGGGAAATTGAAGGCAAGTTAGAGGCCTATCACAGGACAGTGGAAAATACATGTCTGCTTTTCAGAATCATTGCCAATTTCTGTTTCTGATACTTAGCCCTTTCTCATCCATAAATCAGCTCTATCATCAAGTCACTGAACCCTTTTTAGCTTCTGTTTCCTCAACTAAAAATAAGGAAACTGGATTGATCAAGGTGTTTTGCCCTTTTTACATTTTCTGATGTATTATTTCAATGGGCATTCCATATACCTTTACATTTCTGTGCCTCTGCCCTTTCAGTATGAGGATAAGAGACAATAACTTTAATAGTAGTTTAAACATTAGGAGTTTGACTCTTTTTCAGAGGAATCTCTGCTATAAGGTCTTTATGTAATAAGAATAGCCAGTTCATAATTCACTTATTCAGAATGCCACGAATGAAGATAGCTTAATTCAGAGTGTATCTATGGAAAAACATAAACCATGAAAGATTAGAAAATGGAATTTTGTTGGAAATTGACATTCTACTTAAAAAAAAGTTAGCAAGGACGATGTAAACCTTAGTTTATCATGGCAATCCTTTTTTTTTCTTATTTTCAACTCGTATTTTATATCTTCACCATTTAAAAACTTGATTTTTAATTCTGAAACACAAAAAGTAATGTATGGTAAAGTATTTTTAAAAATGTTGATGGTAGGGGTGCCTGGATGGCTCAGTTGGTTAAGTGTCCCAATCTTGATCTCGGCTCAAGTCATGACCTCACAGTTCATGAGATCAAGCCCCTCTTTGGATCCTATCTCTCCCTCTCTCTTTGCCTTTCACCTGTGTGCTCTCTCTCTCTCTCAAAATAAATAAACTTAAAAAATGCTGATGGTGATTGTAAAAACAAATTCAATTATTCTAGAAGAGTCTGCA
>NW_027528808.1:32296-39899 GCF_008692635.1 Crocuta crocuta
GGAGCGTCTGCAGTAAATTTCAAAGTCTAGGCCTCAAAGCCAAACATTGTTATGCAATGCCTGTGTCTACCTCTTGCAAATTCTCATGTAATACAATGGAGCAAACCTGCTTTTTCAGGCCTCTTTCTACAGCATCTGGCTGAGTAGTACTGTTCTCAGAGGGACTCTGCTATGGCAAACTATATCTGTTGAAAAAGAAAGAAAACTTACATTCAAGTAGGAAAAGCAATGACTCTCTGTTTACAAGGTCTACAGCAGAATGTCTGGAATTGCTTAATTGCTTTCTGCCCAAGTCATCTGGCCCTTAAATAAACCTTTTACTTTTCAGAAGTTTCTCTTGGGGACCAAGCCAGACCAATCCAGAATGAAAGTCAACAATCTCTGCCCAAGTCATTTGTTGGAACTTTTCTATCTCTTAGACATCAAAAATGAAAGTACCATTGCTTCTTGGCCCTTTGGCTAAGATCAAGTGTAAAACTGAAAGTACCAACTTTTAGGTTTCAAAAGAAGTGTTAAGCATTCAGAGCAGGCATCTGCAACATCTTGCAAAGTCTAAGCATCTTTCTCTTTATCAAGGTATCTTTGGTGATGAGTGTTCAGATAATAAAACACAGCTGTATCCTTATTTCAGAATATGCTTGTGATCAGTGGACAGAACATTATCCTTCTGTTGAGGAGATAAAGTAGGAGAGCATTTGACCCACACATTAGTTCAGAGAGAACCTGGATTAACTTTGGCCAAATGTGGTGCTGGCCATGGGGTATAATTTGTCTCATAATAACTATAATACAACCATTTAAGAAAGAGTTTTATATATTATTCATCAAATTGTAACTATAGTCCAAGGTGACTGTGCTTTTGCCATCATTTAATCCCATGCTGTTTCATGATGTGCTTGTGTTTAATATCGCCATTTACTATTAACCACTCTGAGGTGTATTTAATATTATTGTGACCTTAAAGATGCTGTTCAGTGGAATCTAAAGCCTGCACTTTCTAACAGGACATCAGTGCAGCCATGTTCCTCACTTCCCTGAGGCTTTTTTTCATTTAATTCCAGTTTATGGACTTTAAATTGGTACAACTTTTCTGGGTGGCAGGTGGGGAATTAAATTAAGCATGTGTATACCATTTGAGGCAGCAATTCCATGTCTTGAAATGTGCCCTAAGGAAATGGTTAAGGATGTGCACAAGAGCATGGAAACAATAAAATTCGTCGGCCTAAATACCTACTTTTAGTTTTTACTGCAGACGTAAATTTATTGAAAGATAAGAATAAAACAAAGGATGTCTATCAATGGAGTATATGGCAACATAGATAAGTGTTCTAGAAATACACAAACACACACAAATACTCATGTGTACACACATCAAACTAATCATCAAGATCTATTCATAAAAACCTAAAAAGTACCCATATGAGTTTAAGGGGTACAAGGACAAACTCATAAATGAGCTATTCTAAACACAAACGTGAAACGCTTTCTTTAGTAAGAGGAACTGACAATGTCATTCATCTCACCATTATTTTTATAAGAAAAATGCATTAGTTGTGTGGTAAGATTATGAAAGATATATGTTCTTTTGATCTCCTGTATTAATTTTTCTTTTATAGATAGGTGTTATGAGATAAAGTATAAACTAAAGAATGAACTTTCTCATAAATGTAAGTNTTTGAACATAAATGAAAATACAGACATGAAGACTTTAGACGTATAACACATTACATTGTAACAAACAGACAAAACTCTCAGACATAATCGTCACCCTCCTTGAGCTTGCAGTCTAAAGGGTAAGATGGTGAAGTTAGCAGTATGATCAAGTATTGTAGTTACTCTGATAAGCGAACTCAGTGTGCTGTGGGAGCAGAGCAGAGAGCACAGTTATCCGAATGGGGTTGGGTGTGTTGGGGAAGCTTCCCAACATAGGAAGTGATGTTTAATTTAGGACCTGAGGGATAACAAGGAATTAGCTGAGTAAAGAGAGAGCAGAGCTAATAAGAGACCTTATCCGGATATAACAGTCAGGAAACACTCTATGACCTGCTTTATCCCCAGGGAAATCCTGTGTCGAAATCCACTCCCAGCATTTCGGCATGTCCGGAAAAGTGGATGAAACTTAACAGCACAATAGTAGAAAGTTTCTGAACTCTACAGTTCATGCCCATGAGAGAAACCACGAATGAGACTTCCCAAGATTTGTCTCATCTTTAACTCTTTTTACACCATCTTGGCAGTAAGTACAGTAAGGAGGGCAGAAATCTTAGATGGCAGCCACAGTTGTGGAGAGCATAGCATAATGTGTAACGTTGCTCAATCAGGGGGGAGGGAAGCTAGATGGCAGAGAAGTGGGGAGCTCCGTACATTTCGCTCGCCCACATCACTCAAACAGAGAAGGCCTGAAGCCATAGGACACTGAACTGCAGGAGTCTGGGAGGAAAGGAGACAGGGTACACTAAGAAGACGGCCTCTTAAGTGCATGATTGAGAACTGGGGATGATAAAAACAGGCCAGGACCTGGAGACATGGAGGGGAGGGAGCCCCCCTCCCCACGGGGAAGAGAAAAAGCAGCTGAAACTGCTCATAGAACTGTCCCAGGAGAAGAGAAAAACCTCAGCCCAAGACGGAGAGGATCCTAACATACTATCCTTAACTGCAGAGCATTCAGAGAGTGATCTTATTTCTAGCTGTGGCGCTGACTTTGGGCTGGGTGCCCTGTCCCAGGCAGCGCCAGGAGAAACTACTCTGCTGCTCTCCTGGCTCAATCGCAGGCTGGGAAGCGGCCAGGCCTGGAGGATTACATTGTGGGAGGTATCAATAAAGTGTGTGGACTAAGACCTGGAAACCAGGCGGGGCTTGGGACATAGAACACAGCCTACCTTGGCTACGCTGGCTGCAAAGGGAGATCGGACCCAAAACAGTGATTTGCAATGCTTACTTAGTTCAAGAAGGGACTGGGACACCGCCATTTTTCTCCCCACAACCACCAAGTCGGGACATCAGGCAGCTTCCCATGAGACCACAATGGAGGAGAGACCTGCCTACACCAAACCATGCCCATCACCACTAGAGAGNTCTATTCAGATATATTTTCCCTTGTCTCATTTGTATCCCTCCCCTCTGTTGAATGGGGCACTACGGTCATTGGTTTGCTTAAACAGTCACACTTAATCCATTCTCTAGATGTATATTCTACACTTCCATCATTACCTTCCTATCTTTCTCTGGAGTAATCAGACTATATCTAGTTTCTTTGGGTGACATTATCTTCATTTCTTTCTCCTCGCCTCATACCATATTCTCCTCTTTCTCTCTCTGAATTAAGCCTCTTTGTCTCTATGCCTGGTCATTTTCCAATTTCATTTTCTCCTTACCCCTGTCATTTCTCTCATTGTATATGCTCTTCCATCAGCACAGCATACACCATGCATTTCATTTGTAACTGGGAATTCTGGCTATATGCTTTTAGACTGTCTTTTTGTCTTTTGGGTTTTTTTCTTTGTATTTTTTCCTTTCAGCTTGCTTGATTGTTGGATTCGTCTGTGGGTTTGCATGCCTTCATTCCCTGTGTGTTTGTCTGTCTGTTTTCTTTTCAGGGCTACCTCAAAAAACAAGCCAAAATACACATGGTGGAGAGTCCCAAATACCATCACAAGTAGGGAAATAAAATAACCAATGTCTCAACAAGAGAGACCAAGAGACAACAGTAAAAGAACACTTTTTGAATGGACAGGCCCTGGACAGGTAATGAGACTTCTTTAATATAGCAGTACTCACAGATGCAGAGCACATAACAAGCTTTTTTAAACTGACAAGAGACAGAAAGCTAGCCAAAATGATGAAACAGGACTCTCATTTAAAGAAATTCCAGGAAGAAGTGACAGTTAAAGAACTGCTCAAAACAGATCTAAGAAACATAACTGAACAAGAATTTAGAACAATAGTCATAAAATTAATCGCTGCGTTTGAAAAAGGCATGGAAGACATCAGAGAAACTATTGATACAAAGATTATGGAGCTTTAAAAAGTTGTGATGAATTTAAAAATGCTATAACACACACATACATATATTATCATAAAACATAATTCAATGGGGATTAAGGAGTATACTTGTCATAATGAACATTGGGTGAGGTAAGAAAGTGTTGAATCACCATATTGTACACCTACAACTAATATAACACTGCATGTTAACTGGAATAATTGGTGAAGAAATTGAATCATTATAAAAGATATCCCAACATATAAGAGCCCTGGGACAGATGGCTTCCTTGGGGAATTCTATCAGACATTTAAATGAGAGTTAATACACATTCTTTTCAAGCTGTTCCAAAAAATAGAAATGGGAGGAAAACTTCTGGACTCATTCTATGAAGCCAGCATCACTTTGATTCCCAAACCAGACAGAGACCCAGCAAAAAAAAGAGAACTACAGGCCAATATCCTTGATGAATACAGATGCAAAAATTCTCAACAAGATACCAGCAAATCGAATTCAACAGCACATAAAAAGAATTATCCAACATGATCAAGTGGGATTCATTCCTGGGTTACAGGGCTGGTTCAATAGTCGCAAATCAAACAATGTGATACATCAACAAAAGAAAAGATAAAAACCATATGATCCTGTCAATAGATACAGAAAAAGCATTTGACAAAATACAGCATCTCTTCTTAATAAAGACTCTAGAGAAAGTCAGGATAGAAGGAACTTACTTAAATATCATAAAAGCCATCTATGAGAAGCCCACAGCTAATATCATCCTCAATGTGAAAAAACTGAGAGCTTTTCTCCTGAAATCAGGACCAAAACAGGGATGTCCACTCTCACCACTGTTGTTTAACATAGTGCTGGAAGTCCTAGCATCAGCAATCAGACATCAGAAGGAAATAAAAGGCATCAGAATTGGCAAAGGAGAAGTCAAACTTTCACTTTTCGCAGAGAACATGATACTCTACATAGAAAATCCGACAGACTCCTCCATAAACCTACTAGAACTTGTCCATGAATTCAGCAAAGTTGCAGGGTACAAAATCAGCAAACAGAAATCGGCTGCATTTTTATATGCCAACAATGAAGCAAAAGAAAGAGAAATCAAGAAACTGATCCCACTCACAATTGCACAAAAAACTATGAAATACCTAAGATAAAGCCTAACCAAAGATATAGGAGATCTGTATGATGAAAAACACAGAAAACTTATGAAGGAAATTGAAGAAGACACAAAAAATGGAAAATCATTCCATGCTCATGGATCAGAAGAATAAATATTCTTAAAATGTCATTACTACCCAAAGCAATCTACACATTCAATGCCATCCCAATCAAAATTGCACCAGCATTCTTCTTAAAGCTAGATCAAGCTATCCTACAATTTGTATCGAACCATAAAAGACCCTGAGTAGCCAAAGTCATATTGAAGAAGAAAACCAAAACGGGAGGCATCACCATCCCAGACTTTAGCCTCTACTACAAAGCTGTCATCATCATGACGGTATGGTATTGGCACAGAAACAGACACATATACCAATGGAAAAGAATAGAGAACTCAGAATTGGACCCACAAATGTATGGAAAACTAATCTTTGACAAAGCAGGAAAGAGNTAAATGAAATTCTATTGAATTGAATTAAAAAAAAAATACTCAAAATGGATAAAGGACCTGAAAGTGAGACAGGAAAACATCAAAACCCTAGAAAAGAAAGCTGGAAACAATCTCCTTGACCACAACCACAGCAATTTTTCACTTGATACATTCCCAAAGGCAAAGGAATTAATAGCAAAAATGAACTATTGGGACTTCCTGAAGATAAAAAGCTTCTGCACGGCAATGGAAACAATCAAGTAAACTAACCGATGGAACGGGAAAAGATAGTTGCCAATGACATATCAGATAAAGGGTTAGTATCCAAAATCTATAAGGAACTCACCAAACTCCACACCCAAGAAACAAATAATCCAGTGAAGAAATGGGCAGAAGACATGAACAGACACTTCTCCAAAGAGGACATCCAGAAGGCTAACAGACACATGAAAGGATGCTCAGCGTCCCTCATCTTCAGGGAAATACAAGTGAAAACCACACTGAGATCCCACCTCACACTGGTCAGAGTGGCTAAAATGAGCAAATGAAGAGACTCTAGATGCTGGCGAGGAAAGGGAGAAATGGGCACCCTCCTACACTGTAGGTGGGAATGTAAACTGGTACAGCCCCTGTGGAAAACAGTGTGAAGTTTCCTCAAAAAATTAACAGTTGAATTCCCTATGACCCAGCAATAGCACTGCTAGGAATTTACCCAAGGGATACAGGAGTGCTGATGCATAAGGGCACATGTACCCCAATGTTCATAGCATCACTTTCAACAATAGCCAAATAATGGAAACGGCCCAAATGTTCATCAACTGACGAATGGATCAAGAAGACGTGGAATATGTATACAATGGAATACTAGATGGCAATGAGAAAGAGTGAAATCTGGTCATGTGTAGCAACATGGATGGACCTTGAGGGTGTTATGCTGAGCGAAATAAGTCAGGCAGAGAAGGACAGATACTATGATTTCACTTAAAGGTGGATCAGGAGAAACTTCTCAGAGGACCATTGGGGAGGAGACGGGGAGAAATAGTGGGGCAGAGGGAGGGAGGCAAACCATGAGAGACTCTTGAATACTGAGAACAAACTGTGGGCTGATGTGGGTGGGGGAGAAGGGAAGGGGGGTGATGGGCATGGAGGAAGACACTTGTTGGGATGAGCGTTGGGTGTTATATGGAAGCCAACTTGACAATAAACTATGAAAGAAAATAAGTTACTGAATCACTATATTGTACACATGAAAGTAATGCAACATTTTGTGTCACCTATACTCTAATTTAAAATTAAGTGAATGCAAACATATGATATTTGTCCTTCTCTGCCTGACTTATTTCGCTCAGCATAACACCCTCAAGGTCCATCCATGTTGCTACATATGGCCAGATTTCATTCTTTCTCATTGCCATGTAGTATTCCATTGTATAGATAAACCACATCTTCTTAATCCTTTCGTCCGTTGATGGACACTTAGTCTCTTTCCATGTTTTGGCTATTGTTGAGAGTTCTGCTATGAACATTGGTCATTATTTCACAGTTTGTGGGTTCACGCCCCACATCAGGCTCTGTGCAGACAGCTCAGAACCTGGAGCCTGCTTCAAATTCTGGGTCTCTATCTCTCTCTGCCCCTCCCTCACTTGCACGCTGTCTCTCTCTGTCTCCCAAAACAAAAACAAAAACAAAAATGAATAAAGGTTAAAAATTATTTAAATCATATTAGAAAGCAGATATATAGTACAATCCCAATCGATGTCACATGCATTCACATTTATCTTTTGACATCGATTGGGATTTTTTAACCTTTATTTGCTTTAGTTTTTGTTTTTGTTTTGAGAGACAGAGAGACATGCAAGTGAAGGAGCTGTCTGCACAGAGCCTGATGTGGGGCGTGTACCCACAAACTGTGAAATAATGACCTAAGCTGAAGTCAGATGCTCAATTGACTGAGCCACCCATGCGTCCCTAATCTTTTTTTTAAAGTAATGTTTATTTTTATTATTACTAGAAATTCA
>NW_027528808.1:39917-51160 GCF_008692635.1 Crocuta crocuta
TCATGCTTCCTGAGGGCAGAGTCTGCTTGGTATTCTCTATCTCCTTCTCTCTCTGCCCCTCCCCTACTTTGCCTCTCTCAAAATAAAATTAAAAAAATATTTTTTTCTCTTTCAATAAAATTTATAAAAATACCCATTGTAATTAATGTGTATTGCAATTTGAATATCATAGAACAGGAATTTGGGGAATGAGGAAGCTGTGCTCCATCAACCAAAGGGAGCTTTCTGGAAATATCCTCGAAGAAGATATTTCTAAGGAACTCAGGAACTGCCTATGAGTTGAGAGAGGGGGGATAGGCAAGTCCAACCCATCTTAGAAGATGTGTGTGTGGAACATTCTCCAGAATAGATCACATATTAGGCCCCAAAACAAACCTCAACAAATTAAAAAAGATAGAAGTCATACCATGCATGTTTTCTGACCACAATGCTAAGAAACTAGAGATAGGCCACAAGAAAAATATGAAAGACCACAAATACATGGAGGTTAAATAACATGCTAGTAAACAATGAATGGGTTAAACAAAAATTGAAGAAATAAAAAAATTATGTGGAAACAAACAAAAATGAAAACACAATGATTCAAAATCTTTGGGGTGTAGCAAAAGTGGCTTTAAGAGGGAATTTTATTGCAATACAGGCCTACCTCAAGAAGCAAGAAAAAAAATCTCAAATAAGAAGCTAATCTTACACCTAAAGGTGTCAGATAAAGAAAAGCAAACAAAAGTCAAAACCAGAAGAAGTAAGAAAATAATAAAGATTAAGGCAGAAATAAATAATATAGAAAGTAAAACAGCAATAGAACAGATCAAAGAAACCAGGAGCTGGTTCTTCGAGAAGATCACCAAAATTGATAACATCTAAGACTCATCAAAATAAACAAAAAAGTGAAAGAGGAGAAATAACAAGCAATGCCATAGAAATACAAACAAATTGTAAGAGAATATTATTTAAAAAAATCTATATGTCAACAAATTAGACAACCTAGAAGAAATGGACAAATTCCTAGAAACATATAACCTACCAAAACTGAAGTAGGAAGAAATAAAATGTTTGAAACAGTGCAGTTACCAGNCTTCTCAAACTATTCCAAAAAATAGAAGAGGAAGGAAAACTTCCAAATTCATTCTGTGAGGCCAGTATCACCGTAGTACAAAAACCAGATAAAGATACTGCTAAAAAAGAGAAATACAGGCCAATATCTATGATGAACACAGATACAAAAATCCTCAACAAATACTAGCAAATCAAATCCAACAATACATGAAAAAAAATCATTCACACGACCAAGTGGAATTTATTCCTGGGATGCAAGGGTGGTTCAATATTCACAAATCAGTCAACATGATATATCACGGCAATAAGAGTAAGGATAAAAACCATATGATCATTTCAATAGATGCAGAAAAATGCATTTAACAAAGTACAACATCCATTCATGATAAAAACTCTCAACAAAGTAGGCCTGGAGGGAATGTACCTCACCCTGACAGAGGTCGTATATGAAAAAACACAACATTATAGTCAATGGAAAAAATTGAGATCTTTCCCCATAAGGTCAGGAACAAGTCAAGGATCTCCACTCTCACCACTTCTATTCAACATAGTACTGGAAGTCTTAGCCATAACAATCAGACAATATAAAGAAATAAAAAGTATCCAAATTGGTAAGGGAGAAATAAAAATTTCAGTATTTGCAGATGACATGATACTATATATAAAAAACCTTAAAGATTATACCAAAAAACTGCTGGAGCTGATAAATGAATTCAGTAAAGTCACAGGATACAAAATCAATCTACAGACATCCACTGCATTTCTATACATTAATAATGAAGCAGCAGAAAGAGAAATTAAGAAAACAATCCCATTTACAATTGTACCAAAAATAATAAGATAACCAGAAATAAACTTAATCAAAGAGGAGAAAGATCTGTACTCTGAAAACTATAAAGAAATTGCAGATGACACAAAGAAATGGAAAGACATTCCATGGTCATGGATTGAAAGAACAAATAGTGTCAAAATGTCTATCTTACTCAAAGTAATCTACAGATTTAATGTAATCTCTATCAAAAAAAACCCCAACATTTTTTGCAGAGCTGGAACAAAAAAAAATCCTAAAATATATATGGAACTACAAAAGGCCCCAAATAGCCAAAGCAATTTTGAGAAAGAAAAACAAAGCTGGAGGTATCACAATTCCAGACTTCAAGTTATATTACAAAGCTGTAGTCATAAAAACGGTATGGTACTGGCACAAAAATAAGACACATAGATCAATGAACAGAATGTAAAATCTAGAAATAAACTCACAATTATATGGTCAAGTAATCTTTGATGAAGCAGGAAAGAAATGTAATGGGGAAAAGACAGTCTCTTAAACAAATTGTGTTGATAAAACTAGTCAGCTACATGCAAAAGAATGAAACTGGACTGTTTTCTTACACCATATATAAAAATAAACTCCAAATGTATTAAAGACCTAAATGTGAGATCTAAAATCACAACAATCCCAGAAGAGAGCACAGGTAGTAATGTCTCTGACATAAGCTAGCTGTAGCATCATTTTTCTAGTTATGTCTCTCGAAGCAAGGGAAATAAAAACAACAATAAACAGATGACACTACATCAAAATTAAGAGTTTTTGTCCAGCAAAAGAAACAATCAGCAAAACAAAAAGGCAACCTGTTGAATAGGAAAAGATACTGCAAGTGACATATTCGATAACAGGCTAGTATCTAAAATATATAAAGAACATTTACAATTAAACACCCGAAACCCAAATAATCCAGTTTAAAAATGAGTGGAGGACACAAAGTACATTCTTCCAAAAAAGAAATCAAGATGGGCAACAGACACATGAAAAGATACTCAACATCACTTATCAGGGAAATCCAAATCAAAACTGCAATATCACCTCACAGTTGTCAGAATGACTAAAATCAACAACAGAATAAACAACAGGTGTTGGCAATGATGAGGAGAAAAAGGAACCCTCTTGCACTGTCGGTGGGAATGCAAACTGATGCAGCTAGTGGGGAAAATAGTATGGAGGTTCCTCAAAATGTTAAAAATAGAAGTACCCCATGATCCAGTAATTGCACTCCTGTGTATTTACCCCCAAAATACGAAAATACTAATTCAAAGGGATACATGCACACTGATGCTTATTAATATGTAATGGAATATTATTAATATTTATATAAATATAGTTCTATTATATATAAATTTTATAAATATATAATTTATATAAATATACCATATATAATATATAATATATAATGGAATATTATTCAGCCATATAAAAAATGAAATCTTGCCATTTGCAACAAAATGGATGGAGCTACAGAGTATGATGATAAGCATGGAGCTACAGAGTATAATGATAAGCAAATGAGTCAACCAGAGAAAGACAAATACCATATGATTTTACTCATATGTGGCATTTAAGAAACAAAACAAATGAACAAAGAAAAAAAAAGAGAGAGAGGCAAATCAAGAAAAAGACTTTTAATTATGGAGAACAAACTGATGGTTACCAGAGAGGAGGTTGGTAGGGGGATAGGGATTAAGTAGTACACTTGTTGTGATGAGCACTAGGTGATGTATGGAATTGTTGAATCACTGTATTGTACATGTGAAACTAAAATAATACTGTATGTTTAACTGGAATTAAAACAAAATAAAGAAGGCTATGTGTGTGTGTATGTGTTTATGAGTGTATTTGTGTATAAATATTTGGGGTTATATGTTTTAACATACTTTACACATATATTGCTTTAGCTTGAAATAATAGGATCTTTTTTAAACTTTATTTATTTTGTGAGAGAGAGCTAGAGAAGGGGAGTGGCAGAGAGTGAGGGAGAGAGAGAGAATCCCAAGCAGGTTCTGCATGCTGTCAGCACAGAGCCCAACACAAGGCTTGAACAGATGAACTGTGAAATCATGAACTCAGCCCAAATCAAGAGTCAGATGCTTAACCAACTGAGCCAGCCAGGTGTCCCTTGAAATAATAGGATCTTACTGTATATTTTATAATTAGATTTTTTTTCCAATTGTAAAGTACACTGTGAGCACCTTTCAATATCAATACATGTATTTTTTTCATGATCAGTTTTGTGATTCAGTTTAAAACCAGCTGTTTTCTGCGTGTTGGAAGTATCAGTACAATTATTTTTCACATTATGAAATCAATATGTGGTTATTGAAATAAAATGAAATGATTATGGCAATACATTATTTGAAGGCAAAATTTAATCATTATGTCTCTTATCTCACTTCACAAAGCCACTATTGCTTGTAGGCTCTGTGTCATTCCAGATGTTTTTCCTTGCTAATTACTTACTAACTTAAATACATCAACAGAATATGTAGATACACATATAACTTAATATTCATTTCAGAATATATTCATAATAATCTGAAATTATATCCATAATATTCTGAAATATTCGGTCTTATTTTCGTTTCTATAATTAATTGTAGTTGAATTTTTCACATTTTATTGTCAATAGTATTCCCTTGTGAGATTTTTGCCTCTTAAGTATTTATAAATTTCCATTTTATTTATAAAAGTTTTGATTTATAAGGCAGTAAAGCAGTTGTTTGAAAATGCACTGGTGGGTATTCTTCACTGTCCTGATAATCTCTAGGTAAATTCCAGTCCCTTAAATAATTAGATTCAAAGTCTAGGAAGCTGCTGGTTAATTAGGAAAGATCTTGGTCCTAAGGAACAGTACAGGTTTTGAGTCCTTTGTCACTTACGAGCCTGGAGACTTGGGACAAGTTATGTAACCTATAAATGTTATAGTTTTCATCTGTTTAATGGCAATATTTCTAGCTACCTTGAATGGTGGTTATTAATAATAAAAAAGATGAAATACAAAGTTTATCCCATAGAGTAGAAATTATATAGATGTTATGTTCACTCTCCTTATCACCTTCCCAAATTGCAACACCAATACTTCTGCCTGAACCCTACACCATCTCAGGAACAAGCTGACTCAGGTGACTCTTTGCTTAGTTGTCTTAGCATAATATGCATATTTTAACCCTACAACCATCAGCACAAAGTATTGTTGCATTAGTTACCATATGTACATGATACACATGACACACTAAGAAAATAATCAAGCCATTTTGTGTTATTTCACTCTCCACATTACTTTTAGAGAAGTTTTCCATTGAGTCCTGGAAAGACAAGATGCTGCATGAGAACAAAGCATAACAGCTGGTCTGTCTGAGAGATATTTGCACTAAGGTTCAGGTCATTGAGTTGCAGTTATTATGTTTATGTCATTTCTTTCAACTCCATTTTTGTAACAAAATGATGCTTTTTATAAATTGTTAATAACCTGAGTTTTAAATACACACAGTTCACCACCATAACTTTGCCAAGAACTGATTGTGTGATCTTGCACAGGATACTTAATCCTCTAAGCCTCTGTTTTTCTCTACACAGGGCATAATAGTACTACCTATTCTACATGGTGGTAGGGAAGAAGTAAATAGGTAACACATGGAACAGTCTTCGCATAGTGACTAGCATATAGTCGAGTGCTCAGTTAATTTTAGCCATTATTGGGTTAAGTATTCCTCTCAACCTGGGCCAGGACAAAGGTGAGAGAATGAGGGAAGTGAGGCACCTAGGGAACACCATTTAAAGAGGTACATATTCTTAGGATGGTACAAATGCCGATCCTGCACTTGGAGAATATAGAGTATCTCTATGAGAGAGAGGGCTTCTTTTAGGCAGGCTGCACCCTAGTCCCTGGCAGGATTTCAGGTGGATGCTTTGTTTTTGCTTACTGGGGAATCCAGAGAACTCTGAGCATCTGCAGTGTGCTTGGGTACTGTGATTTCTCCATTATGTATTTTACTTAATTTATTCATCACTCATAACTCTGATGTGAGTAATTGTTACTTCTGTTCAACAGATTAGGAGACTAGGGCACTGAAAAGTGAAGTACTTTGTTTTGGGCCACACATTCACTAAGTGGGTAAACAGAGATGAGAGTAAGTGTTCATTTGACTGCCAGATCCATGCTTCTTTGAGTATACCACAGAGCCTCAGCTGTAAATCTCACATTTATAAATCGTGGGTTATTTTCTTACTGTGTTAATGTGTAACAAAATTGAAATGCATATGCTTTTTCTGATATGTAGGTCCTAGTCCTTTCTTTTTCATTCACTAGCTGCCTTATTTTTGGCAAGTCATTGAACTTCTCTGGGCTCTATTTTATCACTTGTAAAAGTAAGTGAGTTAGATGTCATTGTCAAGAACTCTCCATTTTACATCCTATTATTTATTATTTCATTGTGCCTATTACTTACCTTTATGTTTCCTTGCCTTCTTTTTCTTGTTATGTGGCAGCAATGTGCAAAGATGCGCTTAAATACTTTGAGAGTGAAACTCTTTCTAAAATGAGCCTCTGAAAATAAGAAAAATATTAAAAAATGAAACTATGAATCTTCTGTTTTATAGAACAGAGTATGGAGATAGAGTAATACAAGGTATATCTATTTGGAAGTGTTCAGGATATAGAAAATATTTTTTGACTTTGAGTTCAGGTTATACTATAAAAAAAGAAATAAATCAAGCAAAGCCTGAGTGTATTGGCTGTCACTATAAAATATTAACTCTGATTTTTTTTGAGGATTATAAACTTCTTGTGCAGCCAGTTGCCAAAGTCTTGATCAATGATAATCTCATTGCAGACGTTTATGGCTTTATGGGAATGGAGGTCTATTTTGAAGAACAAATCTGGCCTGCAGTTTAAATTCTAGTGCTGGTGAGAAGTGAAGCAGTATATCTCATTACTGTGTTATCACTTGAACACAGAAAGGGAGCCTCTAGTTTAGAAGAGAACAGCATAGATAAGATAGACAGCAGCTAGATGATATCTCTTAAAGCAAAGGGCATACTTCAGTTTGATGGGGACTTGAGTGAACTCTGAATGCTTAACTGGGTTCTATTTTGCAGTAAAATGATAATCAAAAACTTTAATTCAAGGAGATTTAAAGTATTTTCACATTCTTCTCCTAAGGCTGGAATGGCACTCATGGTAATGAGCCTAAGGCCTATGCCTTTGGCAACAATTAGCTCTAAACTACCATATATTGATTCCCTACATTTGAGAAATACATCTCATTTTTAACCTTTCACAAACCTGGATGATTGAAAAGCAGGGCAAGTGGAATTAAAATAAGTGAGGTGAAAAGAGTTTGAAGGAATTTACCCGAAGTTGTCACAGAGATACTGGATTAGGTCTGTTAGGACCCAGAAAGGTCTCCTGACTTAAGTGGACTCTCCAGAAGCCAAGCGAATGAAGTTTTGTGTTTTTTTTCCCTTCAGAGTGTCTTGCCTTTTAAGGGACGAAGGAAAAATGATTCTCTGATGTTAACATTTAGAAAGTAAAATAAGAAGACAAGAAAGCACATGGAACACAAGAAGTGCATGTATAATGTTATTTGTTTTTACCTTCCTCCATTCCCTCTAGAATTTCCTGTGCCCTTAGGAAGGGAACTCTGACTTGAAGTAGAAAAACAGTTCTCTTTTAGGAGAGGACATGGGGCATAAAGAACAACAGGAATTCTAACTTACATAGGTCACCCTTCCAGGGATGAGGTAAGCCCAAATCTCTCCCACTCTGCCACTCTGTTGTGTCAGAAAGAGCTACATAGAAACCCTCTCTTTAATGAGAACTCCCTATGCTCAGACCATGATTAGATCTCAATAAATATTTGTCCAATATAGTTGCATTGAAATGACTATTAAGTAAGGTTTTGTAGGTGTTAGTCAGCTATATTCAATGGAAACCCTTCTAATGAAGGTAACCACAGAGTTCCACAAAACCATGGATCAAAAACCCAGTTTGGCAAGATGCGGCAAGTAGATAGACAAAAAGCAGAGGGAGGAGCTAAACATGAAAGTTAGCCAGATAATCCACAAAGCCACTGTGAGGATTATTTAACTGTGAGAAAATTTTGNNNCACAGCAAATATAAAAGGATGTTTCTCTGAATAAATATTTCCTGATTGAACAAATTAACAAGAGAGGTACAGATTTGGAAGTTGTCATCAGGAAAAAAATAGAATACAGTATTTCAACTTTTTTCTATCCATACAAAAATTTTCAAATATTTTGTATCATAGTGTACATACCGTTTCATTATTTGTTGTTAAAAAGTACAACAATTACTATTGTTTCTTCTTATAGAAATCAATGCTTTTCTGTTGCCTCAATGTAGACCATTGAGATAATAGCCACCTACTGGTCAGAGGCAGAACTACATCTTTCAACATCTCTGGGAGGAGACTCTGCAAGGATTTGGGGAGGGAGGGACCTCTGGTCTAACCCACCAAACAGGGCTTGCTGGAGGTTTGAATGGCACAGGCAGGCCTTCCTGCAGAGTCAGATACTGTTTAGTTCTCTGAGCTCTTAACAGGAAGTTCTACCCCATCTCATGAAGAGACAGCTGCCAGTGTGAGTGTCTCTGAGGGAGTGTGTATCATTGTTTNAAACACAACACTTTATAATATGTACTTATACACATAGGTGTATTATCAACAATAAATAGGATCATATTGTACATAGTGTATAATCTGTTTTTTATGCTTAAAAGTGAATGCTATTCTAAGTGAATAGTTCGATAACATTATTTGTATGAGCTAAATCATAACAAAATGTTTCTTGTGCTTTGAAAATTGTATATCAATTACTTTTCTGGATGACAAAATTGGTATATATGTACATTAAGCACATCAAATCATAGAGAAATGTATAGAGATGAAACTGTTGTTTACCTTCCTAAGATAAACATTCTTAATAGAGTGTTAATATATTCCAGAAATGTTTTTACCCAATATAATGGTACTAGCATATGTACGTACATGCACAAATACATGCACAAAAGTGTGTGTGTGTGTGTGTGTGTACAATATAAATATACAGGTACACATATTGATTATTCAACAAAAAAAGGACAACATTCTAATCTGTACCTTTTCTTTTTTTTCTTATGAAATCTTAAGATTTTTATTCGTATTTCATTATTGTGTTTGGGTTGTCTTTTCATTGATTTGTTGGGTTTTTATATTGTTTTATATGAAAATTAGAAGTTACCCCTTATTCATCTCTAACTGGTCAAAAAGTTATTTATTTGTATTGAAGATGACTATATACTTTATTATATGAACTAGGCACTTTTGAGAATGAAAGATGCACTGTTAAACAACAGACATAAGTTGGGAGCATATCAAGGACTATGGTCACCTTCAGATGTATCATGCATATTAACTCAGTGTCTGTAGTATATGTAAATGATTTTCCTTCCCATTTTATATTTTGTTTTATTTTCTTGCAATGCAAGTGTTTTAAAATCATTGATTTTTATTATTAAAAACAATATTGTTAATTATAAACGTTTGAAGAATATACTGGGGTGGAGTAATTGCCAGTCTACTGGGAGATTAAGCAGAAAGAGCATTCAAAGCCCATGAAGGCACAGGAAACTGAGAAATGCTTGGGTTTTAAAACAATTCCAGTTTTAGAGTCCTCTGTCTGTAATTTATAATAGTACTAATATGAATCTTTTGGCTTGAGCTCTATGTTATGAAGAGAATAGTGATCTCTATCTTGAATGTTTGTTTTCAGGATTAATGAAATAAGATATGAAATTACTATGATATAGAATGAGTTTGATTAATGTCTATTTTTATCACCCAAGTCACCTTCTTAATGTTTAAAAACTTGAGCTTCTGCATAAGCTCCACTAATTGCTTCAGGGATCAGCCAACAGATGTGGCTGATACCCTGGTCCCTTGGCACAAGGGGTGGGATTTCATCCCCTCTGTCACCTTCATCACCCAAAGGGGTTGTTGAGTGAGTGCTTATAGGGCCATAATGGCAGAGAATGTGCTCTGAGCATTTCTCCAGCCTTAGAAGTTCATTTTCCAGAAGGGAAGCTGCTCTGTGTCTACTGTGGGGAGAGGGCAAGAGTGGGATTCCATTCCTGCCTCTTACAAGATGTATGTATGACTCTGGAAAATTTATTTACTTTCTGTGAGTTCCTCTACTGTAAAATGGGAAAAATTTGATAACTTTCCCACAGAGTTGTGTGGGGAGAATGAGAAAACTTATGGAAATGTTTGGCACATAGTATGCAACTTTAACAAATGTTTGTTTTGCCCACTTTGACTTTTCTGTACCATAAAAGAGATTGACATAAAGCAAAGAGCATAACTGTCAGGGAGATCACTTAGAAATGTAGCAACAATAAATGAAATGTTTAAATACTTATGTAATGTATAAAGTTGAGTGCCATTTCTATGCTGTGGAAGGAGTTATCTGAGAAACTTGGGGAAGAGGAAGACAGTGATTGCACTATTTCCTTTTATTCTGTGTGATTTCCTGTCTATGTTACTTCACTTTCATTTGCATATCCAAAGAAACAGTTTTCCCTAAGCCCTGGAAAGAGGAGACAGTACAGGTGAACCAAGATTGGTAATGAACTTCAGGACTTGGATTAATTATTTCCCCTGTGCTGGCCTCAACTGTAATATGGAGTCACATGCAATATGACTACGGTTAGGGGCTTGGGCCTTGCGTGTTACCATTTTGTGGTTGCATCACATTTGGCAAATTACTTAACCTCTCTGAGCCCCATTAAAAAAATCTTTCAAATGGCCATTATAACAGCAACAACCTATAAATTAAGTTGTAGTGAAAATTAAATTAAAAAAAAACATATGTAAAGAATTTAGTGAAATGTCTGGCACTAAGTGCTCAGTAAATGTTATCTTTATGTTCCTTTATTATTAGCTTACACAAGCCAATCAGAAGAAGGCTAAAGGGCTTGTGACTGGGAAGGGATGTAGAGTATTAACTTGGATGGCAAAGTTCTACAAAGATGCAGTATGAAAACGGTTCAATCCTGGTGCAAGAATTGACATGTATAAGGGCGCTTGGGTAGCTCAGTCGGTTAAGTATCCAACTTCAGCTTAGGTCATGATCTCGCTGTTCATGCGTTCGAGCCTTGTGTTGGATTCTGTGATGACAGCTCAGAGCCTGGAGCCTGCTTCAGATTTTGTATCTCCCTCTCTCTCTGCCTCTCCCTCCCTCACACACACACACACACTCTCTCTCTCTCTCTCTCTCTCTCTCTCAAAGAAATAAACATTAAAAAAAGAATTGACATATATATTAATGAGACAGAATAGAAAAATAATCAGTAGGACCA
>NW_027528808.1:51175-54799 GCF_008692635.1 Crocuta crocuta
CAAGTGCACAGAAAATGAGTATTTGATAAATGTTGCATTTTCAATTGCTTGAGAATTCATAGTCAATAAGAACTGGTGCTGGATCACTGGTAAATTCCTACAAAGGAAATGGAGATCTTATCCTCATGCCATATGATATAATGTAAAGGTCAAAATAATTAGTACACAATACCATATATCCATCTGATGTAACTCCAGTCACGTAAAATGTATGTGCAGGTGACATGTATGTGCATATATGTGTATGTTTCTGGCTGTAAGTGGATGCAACAAACCATGAACACTGTTTATCAATGAGAGTGAGATTGGAGATTATTTGTATCTTTATATGCTTTCCTGTTGATAATATTTTAAATGAAAATGAATTGCTTTCTTAANCTAGGACAGCAGTGAGCCTATGTGGGGTTTGACTCACAAATTACAAGATCATGACTTGAGCTGAAGAGGGATGCTTAACTGATTAAGCCACCCAAGCGCTCCAACACGAATTACTTTTTTTTCCCAGAAATTTGTAGTACTTTATTTTTTTTAAGAGGTTAATGCAATTATTTTATTTATTTATTTATTTATTTATTTATTTATTTATTTATTTATTNGTTTATTTTTGTGTATGGTGTAAGAAAATGATCTAGTTTCATTTTTCTGCATGTTGCTGTCCAGTGCTTCCAGCACCATCTGTTAAAGAGGCTGTATTTTTTCCATTAGATGCTCTTTCCTGCTTTGTCAAAGATTAGTTGGCTGTACATTTGTGGGTCCAGGTCTGAGTTCTCAATTCTATTCCATTNATAAATGTCTGGTAGAATTCCCCAGGGAAGCCATCTGGCCTTGAGATCTTATTTGTTGGGAGATTTTTGATAACTGATTCAATTTCTTCACTAGTTATTGGTATGTTCAGATTTTCTATCACTTCCTGTGTGAATTTCTGTAGTGAGTGTATGTTTAGGAATTTGTCAATTTCTTCTAAGTTGTCTAGTTTGTTGGCATATAATTTTTCATAGTATTCCCTAATGATTGCTTGTATTACTGAGGCATTGGTTGTAATAAGTCCATTTTCATTCATGATTTTGTCTATTTGGGTGCTCTCTCTTTTCTTTTTGATTAGTCTGGCTAGAGGTTTGTCAATTTTGTTTACTTTTTCAAAAAACCAACTCTTGGTTTCATTGATCTGTTCAATTGTTTCTTTGGTCTCTATGTTGTTTATTTCTGCTCTAATTTTTACTATTTCTCTTCTTCTACTGGGTTTAGGGCGTTCTTGTTGCTCTGCCTCTAGTTCCTTTAGGTGAGCTGTTAGATTTTGGACTTGCGCTTTTTCTGATCTCTTGAAATAGGCCTGGAGAGCAATGTACTTTCCTCTTAGGACTGCCTTTGCCACATCCCATAGATTTTGGATTGTTGTGTTTTCATTTTCATTTGTTTCCATATATTTTTTAACTTCTTCTCTAATTGCCTGATATACCCATTCATTCTTTAATAAGGTGTTCTTTAACCTCCATGTTTTAGGAGGTTTTCCAGACTTATTCTTGTGAATGGTCTCAAGTTTCATAGCATTGGGATCTGAAAGTGTGTATGGTATGGTCTCAATTCTTTTGTATTTATTGAGGGCTGCTTTATGTCCCAGTATGTGATCTATCTTGGAGAATGTGCCATGTGCACTTGAGAAGAAAGTGAATTCCATGGCCTCAGGATGTAGAGTTCTAAATCTATATGTCAAACCCATCTGGTCCAATGTGTCATTCAAGTCCATTGTGTCTTTAGTGATTTTCTGTCTAGTTGATCCATCCATTGCTGTAAGTGGAGTGTTAAAGTTTCCTGCTATTAGCACATTCTTATCCATAAGATTGTTTCTGTTTATGATTAATCGTTTTATATATTTCAGTGCTTCCATATTTGGTGCTTAGACATTTATATTTGTTAGTTCTTCATGATGGATAGACCCTGTAATTATTATATAATGCCCTTCTTTATCCTTTGTTACTGCCTTTACTTTAAAGTCCAGTTTTTCAGAATAAAGGATAGCTACTCCAGATTTCTTTTGACTTCCAGTAGCATGATAGATATTTCTCCATCCCCTTACATTCAATCTGAAGGTGTCCTCCAGTCTAAAATGAGTTTATTGTAGACAGTAAATAGATGGATTTTGTGTTTTTATCCATTCTGCTACCTTATGTCTTTGATTGGGGCATTTAGTCCATTTATATTCAGGGTTATTATTGAAAAATATGGGTTTAGAGTCATCGTGTCCTTTGTAGGATTTATGCTTGTGATGGTGTCTCTGGTATCTTGCGTTCCTTGCAACATTTCCCTCAGAGAGTCCCCCTCAGGATTTCTTGTAGGGCTGGTTTTGTGGTTACAAATTCTTTCATTTTTTGTTTATTTGGAAAGACTTTTATCTCTCCTATTCTGAATGACTGGTTTGCTGGATAGAGGATTTTTGGCTGCATATTTTTTCTTTTCATCACATTGAAGATTTCCTGCCATTCCTTTCTGGCCTGCCAAGTTTCAGTAGATAGGTCTGTCACCACTGTTATAGGTTTCCCTTTGTATGTTAGGGCCTTTTTCTCTCTAAGTGCTTTCAGAATTCTCTCATTGTCCTTATATTTTGCCAGTTTCACTATGATATGTCATGCAGAAGGGCGATTCTAGTTACGTCTGAGGGGAGTTCTCTGTGCCTCTTGGATATCAACGTATGTTTCCTTCCCCAGATTGGGGAAGTTCTCAGCTTTAATTTGTTCAAGGACTCCTTCAGGGCCTTTTTCTCTCCCTTCCTCTTCTGGAATTCCTATGATACTGATATTATTCCGTTTGATCACATCGCTGAGCTCTCGAACTCTCCTTTCGTGTTCCTGGATCAGTTTATCTCTCTTTTTCTCAGCTTTCTCTTTTTCTATAATTGTGTCTTCTAAATCACTTATTCTCCTTTCTGCCTCTTCAATACATGCATCGGACACCCCCATTTTATTTTGCATCTTGTTTATAGCATTTTTAATTCACCACAACTATTTTTAAACTCCATAGTCTTTGTAGCAAAAGTTTCTTTGATGTCTTCCATGCCTTTTTCAAGCCCAGCAATTAATTTTATGACTATTGTTTTAAATTCTTGTTCAGTTATGTTGCTTATATCTATTTTGAGCAATTCTTTGGCTCTCATTTCTTCCTGGAATTTCTTTGGAGGAGAGTTCTTCCATTTCATCATTTTGGTTAGCTTTCTATCTCTTGTTAGTTTTAAAAGCTTGTTATGCACTCTGCACCTGCAAGTGCCACTGTACCAAAGATGGCTCTTTGTCTGCCCAGGGCCTGTCCATTCAGAAAGTGTTCTTTGCATGGTGTCTCTTGGTCTCTCTTGTTGAGACCTTGTTTATTTTATTTTCCTCCTTGTAGTGGTATTTAGGACTCTCCACCATGTGTACTTTGGCTTGTTTCTTGAGGTAGCTCTGGAAAAAAGAATAGACAAACAAGCACACAGGGAACAAAGGCACACAAACTCAGAAACAAATCCAACAAACAGTCAAACCGAAAGGGAAAAAGAAAAAGAAAAAAAATGAAAGGGACACATGCAAAAAAAAAAAAGAGGAAGGAGGGAAGACAAATAATAAAAATAAAAATACATAAAAAATAAAAGAAGAA
>NW_027528808.1:55899-60749 GCF_008692635.1 Crocuta crocuta
AAAAAGAAAAAAAAAGAAAGGGACACATAAAAAAAAAAAAAAGAGGAAGGAGGGAAGACTAATAATAAAAATGAAAATACATAAAAAAGAAAAAAGAAGAAAAGAAAAAGAAAAACCCCAAAAGACAAACGACAGTCTAAAGCATAAACCAAAATTCCCAGCTACAAATAAAGATTGAGTGCATGCCGTGCTGATAGAAGAGCATATACAAAGAGACAAATGACAGGGCCGGCAGGAAGTGAAATTGGAATTGAAATGAGCAGGCAGAAAGAGTAAGAGGCTGAATTCAGAGAAAGAAAGAGGGGAATATGGTTGGAGAGGAGGCAAAAGAACTGACGATAATGCTAGTCAGAGAAACTATATAGTCAAATTACTCTAGACAGAGAGAGATAAAAAGGTAGCGTGTAGAATTTACATGCTAGAGAATGAGGTGGAGGTGTAGAATTTACATCTAGAGAATGAATTAAATGTGGCTGTTTAAGCAAGCTAGTGACCAGAATTAATCAGGGTAGTGTATGCATGTTGGTCTTGCCCCGGCTCTGGTAAAAGAAAGAAAAGAAAAGAAAAAACGCAGGTCTCTAACGGGGATGGGCATGGTTTGGTCCAGTAGTCCTGCAGGGGTCCTGCCTTGGTGGTTGTGGGGAGAAACGTGGCAGCGCCCCAATCCCTTCTTGAACCAAGTGTTGCAACTCACTCTTTTGGGTGTGATCTCCCTGTGCCGGGGACGTAGCCAAGGTGGGCTGTGATGTATATCCCAAGCCAGGCCTCTTTTACCAGATCTCAGTCTGTGCGCCCCATTGATATTGCTCAAAATATAAACTCATAGGCGAGTCCCTCAGAGCAGTTTCAAGCCTCTCGCCTTCCCTCTGGGCATTGAGCCGGAAGCCACTACTTGTGTCTCCTCCACGTCGAGCTGGCGAGCTAGGAGCAGTTTCTCCCCAGGGTTGCCTGGGAGGAGTGCGTCCCGCCTAAGGTCAGCTGGACAGCAGGAAACCGGGTCCCTCTGTGTCCTGTTGCCCGAAATATAAACTCTCGGGCGAGTCCCTCAGAGCAGTTTGAAGCCTCTCACCTGCCTTCCCCCTGGGGGTCCAGCTGAGCCAGCAGCACAACAGTGCAGCTTCAGGCACTGCTCGCGTCCCCTCCAGGTAGAGCTGGTGATAGAAGAGCAGTTTCACCCAGGGTCACCTGGGATGAGAGTGTCCTGCCTAGGGTCAGCTGGACAGCAGGAAACGGATGCCTTTGTGTCCTGAGCGGAGGTTTTTCTCTTCTCCAGCAACACAAACAGTGTCTTGAGCAGTTTCTGCCACTCCTTTTTTTCCTCCCTTAGACTCACCATGGCTCTCCGCAAAGGGGGATCCCCTCTTCCCTCTGTGTCTCTGGTCCGGCCCAATTTTATCTTCCCCAGTTCGCACTCACACTATAGGGTTTTCTCAGCGGACTCTGTCTCCTTTTCCTCCCAAACTCCTGGATTCTGTAAGGGTTCCTATGGCTTCAGTCCTTCTCCATTTGAGAGATGGAGGCAAGTGAAATGTAAGGAGCTCCCTAATTCTCCACCATCTTGCCTCCTCAGCGTCCAGGTGAGAGCTCTTCTTTCCTCACAGTCACCCAATAAGTTAAAAAGTGATTTATGCAGACCTACCCGTTTTGCAGGAATTTCTTTCTTGCAGGAGAATCTTCACAGAGTTATATATTGCAAAGGTTTACTCTATGGTTGAGACAGAAGGATCAAGGGACAAGAGAGTTGAGGATCACTGAAGTGAAATGGTTGAATTAATGGGCTGTGCATTGTAAATTGGATTGGGAAGGAGGGTGCAGATTAAAGGGGCTGATTAACTGGGAGAAAGTAGAAGGGTCAGATGATGGGTTCCATGGTCCATGCCCCAACTTCTCACCTCCCTAAAACATGGGGAACCCAGAGAACTCTGAGCATCTGCTCTGTGCCTGGAGCTGGGATTGTTATTTTATGGTTTTACCTCCCTTAATCCTCATGACGGTGTGAGTTTTCAGCTCAATTTTCTAGGTGAGGAAACTGAGGCTCCAACAGGCGAAGAACTGGATTTCATTGAATCTAAGAGGCCATCACTTTTAAGACACATGTTATTTTAGATATTACCAAGAAAAATAAAATACTTGCTGTAGTAATGCTAAGACACCAGTGACTGAATTGTTATAAAGTGAAACAAGTGTGTATTTTATGAGTAAAATGTAACTGCCTGTGTAGGGTTCTGCATCCATTCTGTGGAAAAATTGTGATTGGAAGCTATCTTTTTCTGATATCTGTCAAACTCTATGTTCTTCGCATAACACAAAACCTTAGTGGTAAATAAGACTGGTACAAATCAGGTATTGTTGGGGCGCCTCGGGGGCTCAGTCGGTTAAGCGTCAGGCTTCGGCCCAGGTCATGACCTCACAGCTCCTTGGTGAGTTCGAGCCCCGCCTCAGGTGCTGTGCTGACAGCTCAGAGCCTGGAGCCTGTTTCAGATTTCTGTGTGTGTGTCTCTCTCCCCTTCCTTCATTCATGCTCTGTTGCTCTCTCTCAAAAACAAATAAACATTAAAATTAAATAAAAACAAATCAGGTATTATTTTCTCCTCTTGTCTTATTATGTGTAGAAATATTTGTATTCCTTTCTGATAGCTAGGTGGTAGTGCTTTCCCTTCTCCATAGTGGTTTTATAACCTTGGGCAAGTTACTGCACATCTGTGTGCCATATTTTCCTCAGGTGCAGGTATTAAAAAGGTGGATTCTGTCATGAGGATCACATTAACCCATTCATGTTTTATTTAAAATTCTCACTTTCCTGACACTCAGCCTTATGTCAGGCTCCCTCCAATCTATTACTTACAGAACAATTTAAAAAGATTTTATTAGTGGCGCCTGGGTGGCTTAATTTCTGGAGCATCTGACTCTTCATTTTGGCTCAGATCATGATTTCATGGTTTGTGGGTTCGACCCCCACGTTGGGCTCCATGCTAACAGTCATAAATAAACAGAAAATAAAAAGATTCACCTAGAGGCCAGGATTGTTTGGGGTGGGGTGATATGGTGGAAGGTGGAGAGCTTTATCTTTGAAAGATGCCTGCAGTCACATTGCTAAGTAATTGGATTTACTCATTCATTCTTCTACTTAAGAGAATCCACATTACCATATATGGAGTTTTGTTAATGCAGAACATGTACATACAGAAACAAGTGGAAAGTGCCAGAATGTAGGAAGTAAGTCAAGCAAATCTGGTAAGGGCTTGCCTATAAAAGACATAGAAAGGTTACTAAAAGGTAGAAAATAAGTGGTTTGGGTTGGGCTTTAAAATTCTAGTTGAAAAAAGTAAAGCTGAGGACTCGCCGCTTGCACGCCCTTGGGCCGGGGCCAGGCGCCCACTGTCCCTTTTTCTTCCAACGCGCTCCGCCAGTTGAGCCGGTGTATGTGCGGCAATAACATGTCCGCCCCGCTTCCCGCCATCATGCCCGCCGCCTGGAAAGCCACCGCTGCTGTGATTTTCCTTCACGGATTGGGAGATACAGGGCATAGATGGGCGGAAGCTTTTGCTGGTATCAGAAGTTCACATATCAAGTATATCTGCCCGCATGCACCAGTTATGCCTGTAACATTGAATATGAACATGGCTATGCCTTCCTGGTTTGATATTACTGGGCTGTCACTAGAATCACAGGAGGATGAACCTGGAATTAAACAGGCAGCAGGTAATGTCAAAGCTTTGATAGAGCAAGAGATGAAGAATGGCATTCCTTCTAACAGAATTATTTTGAGAGGATTTTCTCAGGGAGGAGCGTTATCTCTGTACACCGCTCTTACCACGCAGCAGAAGCTGGCGGGAGTCACGGCCCTCAGTTGCTGGTTCCCTCTACGGGCTTCGTTTCCACAGGGTCCTATCAGTGGCCTTAACAGAGACATTCCTATTCTTCAGTGCCATGGAGACTGCGACCCTTTAGTTCCCCTAATGATTGCTTCTCTTACTTCTGAAAAGCTAAAAACATTAGTAAATCCAGCAAATATAATCTTCAAAACCTATGAAGGCATGATGCACAGTTCGTGTCAGCAGGAGATGCTGGACATCAAGCAATTCATTGATAAACTTCTACCTCCGGTTGATTGACGTCACTAAGAGGCCTTGTGTGGAAGTACCACCAGCATCACTGTAGTGTATAAACCTCTTCCCATGCCCAATCCTGAAACTTCGAACATTTGCAGTGTTTTTCAGATATACAACCATAACACAGACTACATAATAATAATATCTCCTTCTGGGAAATAATGGTCTTTTAAGTTTCTATACATGTGTTTATATGATTCAGAATATACTAGTAGTAAAATAGGTGAAGCAGCTAACTTTTTCCCAAATGTAATTCAGCAAAATAATAAAATATTGTAACCAGATTTTTTATTACATCATTTGAAAATTATTAGTATGCTTAATGAAAATTTGTTCAGGTATAAATGAGCAGTTGGGATATAAATTATTTATGCATCCTGTGACTTCATCTACAGACTTATTTCAAAATTACTTAGTCACCGTGTACTATCTGTATTTTTATATATGTATTCATTATATACTTAAGGACTGTAATACATAATAAGAATGAGGTATTACTGCGTTATTCCCAATAATAGGGATAATGCTTCTAAATTCTAGAGTAATATTGCTCTCTTCAGTTAATGGCCCTTTAATTTTGGGGACCAGGCTTTACTNAAAAGAAAAAGAAAAGAAAAATGTAAAGCTGAGGGAAGATGCAAGCAAGGCCATTCAAAAGTTTAAACTTCAATAGAATTTTCATTTTCATTTCATTTAATACCATTATTTTAATAATAAAAATATTATCCTGTTAAATCT
>NW_027528808.1:60775-73570 GCF_008692635.1 Crocuta crocuta
AAATATACACGTGTAAAGTAAAATTACAGATTATTGTTTCCTGTCTCTGTATTTCCTGATCACTCTGGACTGCTAAATAATACCCTACACAAATGACATATAAGATTGTTATTATTTGTTTGTAAATAAAATTGAAAATTCCCAATGTGCATTGACGTGGAATACCATGTTTTTCTTCTCTTAAAAATGTGTTAAAGTGAGACATGTCACAAAATGTACTTTCAGAAAGGAGTAGGGAGCAGAATATTCCAGGAGAAAGACAATGGGAGAGTTTCAAAATTCAGAATAAGGATATTTTTAATGTTTATATTGTGTGGATTATAAAATAATACTGTTCACCATATTTGCCTTTAACAATCAAAAAATAAATGAGATATAAACTAAAATATGAAAGTATCCATTATTTACCAAGACTTTGCTATGTAATGCTATGTACCTGCTTCTGTGGGTCTGCAGATAAAAGCATTTGGCTGATTCTGTTTTTACAAGGACTCTGAAAAACTATTTCTTTCTTACAAGAGAAAACTGGGGCATCATATTGCCTCTGACCCATATGAAGGCATGTTTATCACTCGTAGCAGCCACTCAGTAAAAGAAACTTCGCACTGTTTCACATTCCATCCCTCTTCAGTCTAAGGGGCTTCTACAAAAAGCCCATCCCTGACCAGACCTACAGGATGAAGAGCAGAGGCTACCCAAAACTGAAAATTGTCAAGACTTTTGCATCTTCTAGAACCTTTCATAGACTGTGTGGTGTCTTTTTCTTATTGATTCATATAATACATTACACATTCTTCATGAATTTTGGATACTAATCCTTTGTTCATTATATTTGTTGCAAATATATTTTTCTAGTATGAGGTATGCCTTTTCACATGTTTTAAAATGCATGTTTTGGGAGCGCCTGGGTGGCTCAGTCGGTTAAGCGTCTAACTTCGGCTCAGGTCATGATCTCACGGTTCATGGGTTTGAGCCCCGCATCGGGCTCTGTGCTGACAGCTAGCTCAGAGCCTGGAGCCTGCTTCAGATTCTGTATCTCCCTCTTTCTCTGACTCTCGCCTGCTCACACTGTCTCTCTCTATCTCAGAAATAAAAATAAATAAGTAAAGGAAATGCATGTTTTGAGGGGTGCCTGGGTGGCTCAGTCAGTTAAGCGTCTGACTCTTGATTTTGGCAAAGTTCACAGTTCATGGGTCCAAGCACTACATCGGGCTCTGTGCTGGCATTGTGGAGCCTGCTTGGGATTCTCTCTCTCCTTGCCCCTCTCTGGCTGGTGCTCTCTCTCTCTCAAAATAAATAAATGAACTTAAAAAAATCATGTTTTGAAAAAGTATAAAATGCATGTTTTCATACAAAAAAGTTTTATATTTCTTTGTAATTTAATTATCAGTCATTTGCTTTGTGGTTTGTACTTCTTGTGTCTTGTTTTAGAAAGTCTTCCTACTACAATGTCAAGAAGTTAATTCCTGTATTTATCTCTATGTGTTTCAAGATTTTTTTTTTTACATTTAATCTTTAATACACCTGGGACTGAATTTTTAATTGGTGTGAGATACAGAAGCAATTTTATTGTATTTTTTACATATAAATAAACAATTGTCCCAACACCATGTATTGAATAACATCTCTTCCCACTGACCTGATCGGCTAACTTTGTAATAGGCTGAGGTCCCATATGTGTATGGTTCTTCCTCTAAGCTCTTTCTGAGTCTCAAATGACTTATTTATAAGGTTGCCAGTTTTAGCATATAAAATACATATCCATTGTTTATCTGAAATTTCAATTTAACTGGGCTTTCTGTATTTTATCTAGCATACATATTTGTTTCCGTGCCTATATCACACTGTCGTTTTTAATTTTTTAAAAAATATTTACTTATTTTTGGAGAGACAGAGCTCAAGCAGGAAATAGGCAGAGAGGGAGACACAGAATCCAAAGCAGGCTCCAGGCTCCCAGCCACAGAGCCCAGCTCGGGGCTCAAACTCACAATGGCGAAATCAGCAAGATCATGACCTGAGCTGAAGTCAGATATTTAACCTACTGAGCCACCCAGGCGCCCCCACACTGTCTTACTATAGATTTCTAATGTGTAACGGTGTCTGGTAGGCCAAGTTTCCCATCTTTCTGGCTTCAAAATTATCTTGGCTATTCCTAGCACTTTTGCTCTTCTTAATATACTTTAAAATCAGCTTATACATTTTTTGAAATTTATTTTATGGACTAGTATAATGTCAAGTTTTATAAATGTTTCATTTACAAAATGCTTGAGAGGAATTTGATTTCTCTAATTGTTGGTGCAGAATCCTATGTCCATCAGATCAAGATGTTAATTTTATTATTCAAGTCTTCTATATCTTTACTGATTTTTACCTGCTTGATATATCAATTACTGAGAAAGGAATGTTAAGAGCTCTCACTATAATGGTAGATTTGTCAATTTCTCTTTGTAATTCGTCGATTTTTGCTTTGTAGGTTTTGTAGTTGTGTTATTAGGAAGCATAAAAGCATATAATTGTGATACTTTCTGGGAGAATTATACCTTTCATCATTCTGTACTGACCCTCATTATTCTTAATGATGCCTTTTGCCTTACAGACTACTTTTTTCTGGCAATAATATAGCTACATCAGGTTTCTTTGTTCAGTATTTGCCTGACATGTCTTTTCTGTCCTTTTACTTTCAACATTTTGATGCTGTTATTTTTTAGTAGTAAATTTTATTAACTCTTTATATCTGGAATCATTTTTCCTTTCTGTACCATTATATTTTGGGTGGCTTTTGCAAATCAATTAAGTATTATCTTTTAGTAAGTGCCTGGGTTAGTTTATTTATATTTAGTATGATTTCTTATATATTTGGATTTCTTTTTATTTTGTCCTTTCTAATTTCCTGCTTTTTCTATGCTTTTATTTTTTTCTACTTTCTTGGAATATTACAGATTTTTTAGGCTTTTCTCTCTTTAAGCCCTTGGTTTAATTCTACTCCTCTGGAAATTATACATTAATTTACTAATATTTTAGCTATTATCATTAAATTTTTTTAAAAATTTGCTCACTTTAGTTTAAAACCAGAAAGTTTGCATAGAGGGAAGGAAAATAACCAAATGTTAACAATTTCTATCTTAATTGTCCTTAAATGTTTCCTGTGGTTTCTAACAAGTATTCTTCTCTAAGTGTTCTACCAGCCTTTTAACTCGGAACTGGTCTTAAATGTGGTCTACTTTTTTTTCAACTCAAGTTATTGAGGTATACTTGGCATATAGGCACTCTGACTCTTTTCAGGTGTCCAGGTGTATAACTTTGACAAATGCCTACAGTTGATTGGCATTCTCCAACCACAATGGAGATATAAACATTTCTATCATCTGGTAAAGTTCCATCTCCTCTTCCCTTCCACCATTCTCTGACAATCTCTGATCTGAGTTTTGTCTCCATAGTTTAATATTTTCCAGAATGTCATAGAAATGGAATCATATAGTAAATATTGTTTTTGGGGAAGAGGTCTGGCTTATTTCACTAAGCATAATTATTTTGAAATTCACCCATGTTGTTGCTTACAGTAGTACTTCATTTAAAAAAGTTTTAAAAAATATTTATTCATTTTTTGGTAGAAAAATGGAGACAGAGCACGAGTGGGAGAGAGGCAGAGAGAAAGGGAGACACAGAATCTGAAACAGGCTCCAGGGTCTGAACTGTTAGCACAGAGCCCTATGTGGCGCTTGAACCCACGAACCACAAGATCATGATGTGAGCTAAAGTCTGACGCTTAACCAAATGAGTCACTCAGGTGCCCCACTAGTACTTCATGTTTAATTGCCAAATAATATCCTATTGAATGAATATATTATATTTTGCTTATACGTTTGTTTTTTCCCCACTTTTCTTCTATTATAAATATTGCAGCTACGTACATTTGTCTTCATGATTTTGTGTGGACTTATGTTTTTATATTTTTTGGGACTGTGTCAAATCTGAAGACCACTTTGAAGAATATTACTATCTTAACAATAGTATGTTCTCTAACCATGAACATATCTTTCCATTTATTTAGGTCATCTTTAATTTTTTCAGCAATATTTTGTAGTCTTCATTGTACATATCTTTCACCTCCTTGGTTAAGGTTATTTCTAGGTACTGTATTCCTTTGAAATCTGCTATAAATGAAATTGTTTTCTTAATTTCCTCTTCAAATTGTTCATTGTTCATGTACAGAAATACAACCGATTTTTGTGTGTTGATCATTTTTTTTTTACCAATAGTTTATTGTCAAGTTGGTTTCCATATAACACAAAGTGCTCATCCACACAAGTGCCCTCTCCATGCCCATCTCCCACCTCCGCCCCACCCATCAGTCCTCAGTTTGTTCTCAGCATTCAAGAGTCTCTCATGGTTTGCCTCTCTCCCTTTCCCCCACCATTTCCCCCATTCTTCTCCCCCAATGTACTCCGTTAAGTTCCTCCTATCCTCCTATACATGCAAACATAAAATATTTGTCCTTCTCTGCCTGACTTATTTCACTCAGCATAACACCCTCAAGGTCCATCCATGTTGCTACACATGACCAGATTTCATTCTTTCTCATTGCCATATAGTATTCCATCGTATACATAAACCACATTTTCTTGATCCATTCGTCCGTTGATGGACACTTAGGCTTTTTCCATGTTCTGGCTATTGTTGACAGTGCTGTTATGAACATTGGGGTCCATGTGTCTTATGCATCAGCATTTCTGTATCCCTTGGGTAAATTCCTAGCAGTGCTATTGCTGGGTCATAGGGGAGTTCTATTGTTAGTTTNGTTCAGGTCCTTTATCCATTTTGAGTTTATTTTTGTGTATGGTGTGAGAAATTGATCTAGTTTCATTCTTCTGCATGTTGCTGTCCAGGCCTCCCAACACCCTCTGTTAAAGAGGCTGTCTTTTCCCCATTGGGTATTCTTTCCTGCTCTGTCAAAGATTAGTTGGCTGTATACCTTTGCGTCCAGGTCTGAGTTCTCAATTCGATTCCATTGGTCTATGGGTCTGTTTTAGTGCCAATACCATACTGTCTGGATGATGACANATTCAGGTCAGTGTTCCTGGAAAAAAAGAGAAAAAAAGAAAAAGGAGAAAAAGAGAGGAAAAAAAAAAAAAGAGGAGGGCATCTCTCAAGCAGGGATTGGCGTGGTGTCATCCAATGCATCAGGCAGGAGTTCTGCCTTGGCGGTTGTGGGGAGGAGACTGGCAGCTCTCCAGTCCATTCTTGAACCAAGCGCTGCACCTCGCTTTTTTGGGTGTGTAAACTCCCTGTGCCAGGGGCGCAGTCAAAGTGGGTTGTGCTCTTTAACCCAGGCCAGGCCTAGTTTCCAAGTCCCAGTCCGCAGGCCCCACTGAAATTGCTGTAGACACAACCTCGCAGGTGATCTCCTCGGGGCAATTCCAAGCCTCTTGCCTAGCCCTGGGGGTGGAACCAGAATCGTTGCTCCCTTCTACTCTGAGTGGAGTCCCTTCTCCTCCAGGAAGAGTGGCGCACGCAGTCCTTCTGTGCCCCAAGCGAAGGTTTTTCGGTTTCCCAGCAAAAGGGACCGTGTCTTGAGCAGTTTCAGACTCTCTTTTTCCCCTCTCACTCCCCGCAGAGGGGGATCGCCCCCCGTCCCTGGAGTCTCCGATCTCGGCCCGATTTTATCTTCCCCAGTTCGCACTCATGTTAGAAGTCTTTCTCAGTGGATTCTGTGTCCTTTTTTCTCCCAGTTTCTTAGGTTCTGTAAGGTTTCCTATGGCTTCAGATCTTTTCCGTGTGAGATATGGGGGCAAGTGCAATGTACGGAGCTCCCTACATCTCCGCCATCTTGCCCCCTCCCTGTGTGTTGATTTAATACCCTGAAAATGTGTTGAATTAGTTTGTTAGTTATAGTAGTTTATTGTGGATTCTTAGGGATTTTTCTGTATAGAGGACCATGTCACCTGTTAGTAGAAATAGTCTTAAGTCTTCCTTTCCAATTTAGATGTCTTTTATTTCTCTATTTGCTCTATTTCTCTAATTGTTCTGACTAGAATTTTCAGTACTATGTTGAATAGCAGTGGTGAAAATGGGCATCCTTGTCATGTCACTGATCTTAGGGAGAGAGTTTCAGTTGCTCACCACTGAGTATGATGTTAGCTTTGAGGGTTTTTTAAAAAAAATAAATGTCCTTTATCATGTTGGGGAAGTGCCCTTCTATTCTGAGTTTTCTGAGTGCTTTTATCTTGAATGGGCGTTCCATTTTTGTCAAATGCTTTTTCTGACTCAATTGAGATTGTGTGGGTTTTTTTTTCCTTTTTTTCTATTAATGCGGTACAGTACATTTATTGATTTTCTTATGTTGAGCTATCTTTCAATCATGAGATAGACCTTACTTGGTCATGGTGTATAATCCATTTACCATGTTGTTGGATTCATTTGCTAGTGTTTCATTCAGGATTTTTGCATCTTTGTTAATAAGAGATATTGGTCTACATTTTCCTTTTGGTGTCAGAGGAATATTGGCTTTATAGAATAAGTTAGGAACTAGTCCCTTTTATTCTATTTTTTTGAAAGAGTTTGAGAAGGATTGATGTTGATTCTTCTCTAAATGTGTGGTAATAATTACCCATGAAATTATCTAGTCCTGGGCTTTTCTTTGTTGGGAAGTTTTTGATTACTGATTCAATTTATTTACTTCTTATAGGTCTGTGAGATTTTTCTTTTCTTTTTGGGTCAATTATGTCATTTGTGTTTTTCTAGGACTTTTTCTATTTAACTTAGATTATATAACTTGTTGGCTTATTATCACTGTTCATAGTATTGTCTTATGATACTTTTTATTTATGGAAAGTCAGTAGTAATGTCCCCATTTTCATTATTGATTTCAGTTATTCAAAGCTTCTATTTTTGCCATTCTAAATAAAGATTTGTCAATTTATCGATCTTTTCAAATTACTAATTTTTGGTTTTGTCAATTCTATTGTTTTTCTATTCTCTATTCACTTATTTCTGTTCTAATATTTACTATTTCTTTACTATGTTTGGGTTTAGTTTGCTTTTTTTTCTATTTCCTTAAGGTGTAAACATAGGTTACTGATTTGAAATATTTTTTTAATGTAAACATTTATAGCTATAAATTTCCTTCTGGGCAATATTTTCACTTCATCCCATAAGTTGTGGTATGTTGTGTTTTCATTTTCATTGGTTTCAAAGTATTTTCTAATTTATCTTGTAATTTTTTACCCATTGGTATTTTAAGAGGGCATTGTTTAATTTCCACCTATTTATGAGCTTTCTAGTTTTCATTGTGTTATTGATTTCTTGTTTCATGCCATTGTGATCAAAGAAGATACTTGGTATGCGTTTGATCTTTTTAAAGTTTCTGAAGCTTGTGCTGTGACCTAACATATGGTCTACTCCGGAGAATTTTTCAAGTGCACTTTGAGATGTTTGACGAAAGTACAGTGTACCAAAATGTATGGAATGCAGCTAAAGTACTTTTAAGAGCTAAATTTGTAGCTCCAATTACATTGGAATCCCACTGTCTACTCTTCTCTGATTGTATTTTCCCATTCCTCAGAAATAAACACTCTATCGAAATTGGTTTTTATGATTCTCATGGTTTCCTTAATAGTCTCATTACCAATGACTGCATCCCTTGAATCAGAATGGATCTCATAATGTAGATGTCCTTGTATTCCCTACTATTGTCACAACACCTTATGTTTTCTGAGATGCTTTATGTGTTGATTCTTGTAGTTATATTTTATTGATGTATCACACCTGATTCCAATGAATATACCACAATGTATTTTTTTGCTGTCCTATTAATGGGCATTTCCACCCTAAAGATTTATTATCACATGTAGCAAAAATATTTTTGTTATTTGTTTCCTGGTGCTCACATGTCATCTACTTTTTCACATAGTGTATGAAAGTTGTGCAACTGCTGGATCATTATATAGGATCACACTAGCTTTACTACATACATCCTAGGTGTTGCCATATTGCTCTCCAGAGACGCAGTACATCCACCAGTGGTACCTGTCATTTCCATTTACCTATATCATGCATCTTAAGGGGAAATTGAATTTCTGGTTTAAATCATGGGTCCTGGAGTTGGGCAAACAGAGGAAACGATAATGGTTTTGACTCTTAGTGGATGAGTGAGTCTGGAGAATCTAATTAACTTCTCTCAGCCTCTCCTTCTTGCTGTTTGAAAAGAAATTCAAAACACTACCTCAAGAGAGTGTTGTGAAGAGTTCAAGAAGAAATCTTTGTAAAGACCCCAGGGTGGTATTTGGGGCATCAGCCACAATACCTATATTTGCTTCCTTCCCATCCCAACTACTCTGATCTTTAACAAGGATGCTGTTTCTCAACCTCAATAGCATTATCACGTTTTAGCAAGTATTTGAGACTACGGAGAAGGGAATCACACATACTCATCTATTTGACATAGGTATTTCAGTGCCATCTCTGTGATGTGCAGTGTAATGGAGCTGTGCTGGGACAAAGTCCTTATTCTTTCCATGAAACAGTTATGTTTTTCCTATCCTCAGTTGTTACTCTCTATGTTTGCATCAGGACTGCGCATGACCTGGGTGTCTGGGAAGATCTTGACACCCAGGAAGAGGTGACGGGGATCAGCTGGGAGGGACACTGGACTGCAGGTCGGGAGTTCTTCTTGGGTCGCAGAGCCTGAGCCATCCCAGGGTAAGTTTTTTTCCCTTGCATGTCCTACACTTTCACATGGGTGTTCACTGAACATCTGTCACTCCTCACACCTCTAGTGGCACAGGGGTTGCAGAGGTCATGGTAATGGCTTCACATGGTCCAGGTCTTTGTGGAGGTAACCTCTGTAGAACCCCCTTAATGTATAAAGAGGAGGAAGAGCTCACTGGAATTATCAGAGACTCCCCAGAGATGAACTGGGCCTGGCAGAATGGGCAGGACTAATGGGGTCTGGATGGAAGGGAGGGGACAGGGAGTCCAGCCTGACTGGCGAAGAGTGGGGGCTCCCAGGTGAGCAGGCATGGTGCAGAAGTAACTGATTAGACACTCCAAGGGGCTGAGACATCCTGGTTTAGGAGCAATTGTACGACTATTATGTATTTGCTCCTCTGTGATAATACATGATATCCCAGAAAGTCTGGGTGAGATCAAAGCCTTGCTTGACCTAGAAGATACTTGGTTAGATGTGTGTCCTCTTACATTTACCTCACCACCTTTTCTGATGAAGACTAGGGTGCCACAAACAGCCAGGCATTACTTGTTCCCACTTTATTTTATTTGGAAAGGGTAGGGACATTGCCTAACCTTGTCTGCTTTAGATGTAAGGTTTCTACTTTTGTAAATGGCCACTGAGGATGTGAAGGGTTCTCATCTAACCACTGTTTTTTTTTCCCCCAGCACAGAGGTTACAGATAGTGAGATGACAAGGGACTATAAATGGAGGGGAATCTGGGATAATTAAGGGCATGATGCCATTAAGGCTTTATGAGCAGTCAAAAAAGATCAATAGATTGCATTGAATGTGTAGATTGCTTTGGTAGTAATGACATTTTAACTATATTTATTTTTCCAATCCATGAGCATAGAATATTTTTCCATTTCTTTTGTGTCTTCTTCAATTTCCTAATCAAAATTGCACCAGCATACTTCTCAAAACTAGAAGAAAGTATCCTAAAATTTGTATGGAACCACAAAAGACCCTGAATAGCCAAAGTCATGTTGAAGAAGAAAACCAAAACGGGAGACATCACCATCCCAGACTTTAGCCTCTACTACAAAACTGTCATCATCAAGACAGTATGGTATTGGCACAAAAACAGACACATAGACCAATGGAATAGAATTGAGAGCTCAGAATTTAGTATACAAAAGTATACAGTCAACTAATCTTTGAAAAGCAAGAAAGAATATCCAATGGAAAAAAGACAGCCTCTTTAACAGATGGTGTGGGAAGAACTGGACAGCAACATCCAGAAAAATGAAACTAGATCATTTTCTCACACCATACACAGAAATAAACTCAAAATGGATAAAGGACCTGAACGTGAGACAGGAAACCATCAAAATCCTAGAGGAGGAAGCAGGAAGCAACCTCCTTGACCTCCACCGCAGCAATTTCTTACTTGACACATCCCCAAAGGCAAGGGAATCAAGAGCAAAAGTGAACTACTGGGACCTCATCAAGATTAAAAGCTTCTGCAGGCAAAGAAAAAAAATCTATAAAATTCATAGGCAACTGACAGAATGGGAAAAGGCAGTTGCAAATGACATATCAGATAAAGGGNTGACAATAAACTGTTTGTAAAAAAAGAAAAGATCAATAGTATCTATATTTAGGAAAATCAACAGTTATGCAGTACTTTGGGATTAAGGACCACAGACAGGGATCCCAAGGTTAATGGTATCTGATCAGTCAGAGATGAATTCTGGGACAAAGTACTGGGAGCAGAGAGCAACACGGGAGCCAGAGGCATGGGGAGTGAAGGCATACAAAGTGGCTGGAGATGAGGGATGTAAAAGGGCATCATCATGGCTGCTCCCTTTGGACACTTACATCTGCTCTGGGGCTGCTTCCACACAGAGGTTCTTGGGCCCTGAAAGGTGGCATGAAGGAGGGGAGGGACCACCTTCACTCCACCAGGAACCTTTGTAAGAAGTGCACCTTGTTGTAGGTGTCTATGAACTTGATACCTTTGTGCATGATGGGCAGGAAAGAGGAAATGTACAGGAAATGCCTTTTCACTGAGCTAAGCCCACATGCATTCCACAGCCCCAGCTATCCCTAAGCAGAGTGTTCCAGGGGATAGGGAAATGAACAGAGCAGCTGTCTCTGGATGCTTCTGGCTAGGACTCCTATTTGCTTCCTTCTGTATTCTCACACCACACTCCATATCATACCACAACTTACCTGCTCCTGGGTACAGGCATCCACCATGGGCTCTGTTCTGTAAGGATTTTTGATTAGCATGGAGACTAGATACTGTGGAAATACGGAGTGCCAGACTTAGGAAACTGCATTGCCACCCTGAGATGACCAACCCATTCAGGACCATTTTGTAGTCAGTGTTCTTTAGCCAAAAGATTACAGGAACATACCTTTAACCAAAGTTAGGCATTTCTCTCATTATAATTAGGGAGAATGCACATCATGAAGACCCATGGGGTATCTCAATAAGAGGGCATTAGGGAAGTATTATGGGATTTGGGCTTGTGTTAGGTGATTTTAGAGAGGGTTACAGGCAATGGAAAGATGGCAGGATAGAGCACTAAGCTCCCCAAGCCTCAGGCCCCCCATCCAAAGACTGAGCAGAAAACCCTCCCTCATTGAGTCCTTATGAGCATTTGATGAAATCACAAAAGCAACATAGGTTACACAGGTGTTTTGGTCTCAGCCATGTCTGGGATGTGAGGCTCAGCTTCCTCATCTGTAAAGAGAGAAACACCATGTGGACCCCTTCAGTTATGTCAAGAGATTCAATATTATTATGTAGATTAGAAGTGTCATATTATGCATATAGTTAATAAGAATATAGAGGCTTATATGTGAACAGAATGTAGTAGAGAATTTGGCTGGCTTCTTTAATTTTTATTTTTTTTCAAATTCATTTATGTATTTTGGAAATATATTTTCAACAGTATTCCACAAAGTAAATCATTTAAATCTTTAACCTGCAACTTTACCTCTAGGAAGCTCATGTGATCTTTGCCATGGAACACTGTCTAGTAAAAAGAAGAGAGTCACATTAGAGCTTTCATCAGATCTTTTAGAAGAGGAAGCATCAATCTGCAGCCTCCATATCTTCTCGATGGTACGTGCCCCAGATGTTCTCTATGGAACAGCTCTGCAGTTCCATTATTCAAATGGCCCGTGTACTGGACATCGTTCTTAAAAATGGAAGAAGTGAATCCTGGGGCAAAGCTACAAATAAGACATTTTAAAGCTCTAGAGTCTTCAGTGAATTGTGTGAAGCCACAGCACAGGAGAAATTTTGAACTCACTCTCATTGCACCCCTTGCATAATAAAAAAGTGTATCTGGAAATAGTGAGCTAGTGGAGTTAGTAGATGACTAAGGATATTCAAACCACTAGTCTGAGGAAACTTCCCACAGGAAGCAAGGTTTAAACTGAGACCTAAGGGGTAAGGAGGTAATAACCAGGGAAAAAGGGGGAGCATGGAACTAATCTGAGACCCTAACTGGGTATCAGTCAGGAAATACTCTATGACCTGGTTTGTCCCTGAGGAAATCCTGTGTGGAAATCCACTATCTGGCTTTTGGGCATCTCTGGAAAACTATGTGTACCTTCACAGTGCAACAGTAGAAGCACCTGAACCCATTCTCCCTTTACACTGACCCCAGACTGGTAATATGATTTTCATCTATGGAACCATAGAAAAAGAAAACTGCTGAGTAAATCGATTTAATCATGATTTTGTTTTACATACTTTTTATTATTTTAATGGTTTATTGTCAAGCTGGTTTCCATATAACACCCAGTGCTCATCCCCACAAGTGCNTGACTTATTTCACTCACCATAACACCCTCAAATTCCATCCACGTTGCCACACATGGCCAGATTTCATTCTTTCTCATTGCCATGTAGTATTCCATNCTCACCAGCATCTATAGTCTCCTGATTTGGTCATTTTAGCCACTTTGACCAGCGTGAGGTGATATCTCAGTGTGGTTTTCATTTGTATGTCTTACATACTTTTATTTCTTTTTAAAATTTTTTAAATTTTTAATAGTTTATTGTCAAGTTGGTTTCCATATGACACCCAGTGCTCATCCCCACAAGT
>NW_027528808.1:73632-77332 GCF_008692635.1 Crocuta crocuta
TACTTAATGATGATTGTTAAAAAGAATATTTGTGATCCTAACTGATACTGTGGAAGTTGAGGATTTTGTCAGGAGTGTGTGAGAGATGGTTATTTTGGAATTAAGTTTGGAAGGTAAAGAAGATGTTTATGAAAGTGATGACAATAAGAAAGGTAAGATGTTAATGTGAGGAAGAGCATTGGTAATAAGAATGAAATGCTAAAAATCTCTGAGGAATAGAATTCATCCTTGAGGCTAGTATCCAAAATCTATAAGGAACTCATCAAACTCCACACCAGAAAAACAAAGAATCCAGTGAAGAAATGGGAAAAAGACATGAATAGACACTTCTCCAAAGAGGACATCCAGATGACCAACAGACACATGAAACGATGCTCAGAGTCCCTCATCATCAGGGAAATACAAATCAAAACCACACTGAGATACCACCTCACGCCGATCAGAGTGGCTAAAATGAACAAATCAGGAGACTATAGATGCTGATGAGGATGTCGAGAAATGGGCACCCTCCTACACTGTTGGTAGGAATATAAACTGGTGTTGCCCCTCGGGAAAACAGTATGGAGGTTCCTCAACTTAACAATAGAACTCCCCTATGACCCAGCAGTAGCACTGCTAGGAATTTACCCAAGGGATCCAGGAGTGCTGATGTATAGGAGCACATGTACCCCAATGTTCATAGCAGCACTCTCAACAATAGCCAAAACATGGAAAGGACCTAAGTGTCCATCAACTGATGAATGGATCAAGAAGATGTGGTATATTTATACAATGGAATACTATATGGCAATGAGAAAAAATGAAATCTGGCCATGTGTAGCAACATGGATGGATCTTGAGGGTGTTATGCTGAGTGAAATAAGTCAGGCAGAGAAGGACAGATACCATTTGTTTGCACATATAGGTCGATTAGCACGAATTTAACGGAGGACCATGAGGGAGAAGAAAGGGAAAAATAGTTGGGGAGAGGAAGGGAGGCAAACCATGAGAGACACTTGAATGCTGAGAACAAATAGGGCAGATTTGGGAGTGGGAAGGGAAGGCGGCTGATGGGCATGGGGAAGGGCATTTGTTGGGATGAGCACTGGGTGTTATATGGAAACCAACTTAACAATAAACTATTTAAGAAAAAATAAGAATTCATCCTTGAAACTTTTTTTTGTCTATATGCTTTTCTTTGTTAGCTCATATTTTAGTTGAATGATAAAAAACAATTTGCCATTAAGTTTGAGAAAAGTGATAGTCACGATGAACAGAAGACTGGAATCAAATTACCTAGGCTCCATACACCAGAGACTTTTAGGGAGTCATTTGACCCCTGTACTGGCCTCTGCTCCAACAGACAGTAATCCTCTATATAGAAATATGTCTTGTCTATGGCCATACCACCCTGAACGCGCCCGATCTCGTCTGATCTCGGAAGCTAAGCAGGGTCAGGCCTGGTTAGTACTTGGATGGGAGAAATATATCTTGGAGCAGCTGGGTATTTCAGTTGGGTCCCTCGTTGGGCTCTGTGCTGGGAGTGGAGCCTGCTTGGGATTCTCTCTCTTCCTCTGTCTCTACCCCTCCTCTGTGCTCTCTAACTCTCTCTCTTGAAAAAAAAAAGAAATATGTCTTTACTCAAATGTTACCATCTTCAGAAAACTTTTATGATTGTACTTAAAAATATTCAAATCCCCATTCCAGGCACTGCCTCTCCCCTTTCTCTTGATTAAATTTTACAAATTAAAAATGATAGGAAAAATTCAGGTAGTGCTCATTTAAGTGTTCATAAGTACTAATACATTTATTTCTCACATAAAGGGAGTTATCATCATCATCATCATCATCATCATCATCATCATCTCTATATATAAGATGAGGAAAGGTAGGCACTGAGAAGTTTAAGTACCTTCCCTAAGGCCACACAGCTGTTATGTGTGCAGAGCTGTGACTGAAACTCATCATATTGGCTCCAGAGTCCCTGCTTTTAATCATTACCTTTTTGCTCCTCTCCAAAGCACTTATACCATCTCACATACTCTATATTTTACTTCTTGTTTACTATCTATTATCCACTTCACTATATCATGAGCTCCAAAAAGGCAAGGACTTTGTTCATTTTGTTCATGGTTTTACCCTGAAGCAGAGGCACAGAGAGTTCTGGAGCCACCACATCAGAAACCTGATATTAATATAGTCATGTTTACTATTTGCATATTGTATCTTTTCCTCTCCTTTACTTTCAGTACATTTGACCTTTATTTAAAACCTTTATTTAAAACACATGCCCTATAGAAATTATATATTTAGATCTTGCATTTTAAATTCATTCCCATGTCTTTTTTTTAGGTGTTTAGTCTATTTACATTTAAAATGAATATCAATAAAATTAGATTTAATTGTAATGTTTTGTTATTTTTTAATATATCTCTTTAAAAAAAAACTTTGTTTTTTCTTCTTTGTCTTCTTTTAGATTAAATGAATAGATTTTAGAATTCCATTCTATTTTATTTATTTTTTTAACTATACCCCTTTGCATTTCTAAGTGGTTTCTTTAGGGATTGCAATATAGATCACTAACCTTTTACAGTGGATTTAGAGTCCATATTGTACCACTTCACATAAAATGAAAGAACCATGTGATCATACATTTCCTTTCACCACACCTCTTTTTTATGCTTATAATTGTCACATATATTACATCCACATACATTTTAATTCTATAACATGTTTTAATTGTTGCTTTAAATAATCATATGTGTGTATATATGTATGTACGTATTTATAAGTAGGCTTCATGTTGGGGCGCCTGGGTGGCTCAGTCCGTTAAGCCTCCGACTTCGGCTCAGGTCATAATCTCACTGTTCGTGGGTTCAAGCCCCGTGTAGAGCTCTGTGCTGACAGCTAGCTCAGAGCCTGGAGCCTGTTTCAGATTCTGTGTCTCCCTCTCTCTCTGACCCTCCCTTGCTCAGGCTGTCTCTCTGTCTCTCAGAAATAAATAAAACATTAAGAAATTAAAAAAAAAAAGTAGGCTTCATGCTCAGTGCAGAACTCAACATGGGACTTGAACTCAGGACCATGAGATCAAGACCTGAACTGAGATCAAGAGTCTGAATACTTAACCAACTAAGCCACCCAGGTGCCCCCAATCATTTGTATTTTAAAGAAATTAAGAAGAAATAAAAGATAGTTTTTTATATTTACCCACATATTTACTTTTGCGTTTTATTCCTTCCTATAGATTAGATTTTATATCTGGTATCATTTATCTTGTATTGGAGGTACACTAATAATAACTTTTCTTAGTTTTTATTTATATGATATTGTGTTTTGCTTTGACTAATGACATATATTTTTGCTGGATAGAAGTATATGGATTGACAGGTTCTGGCATCCATTGTTTTTTAAGAGAAGTCAGTTATCATTTGTATTGTTGTTCTTCTGTATGTAATGGATTATCTTGACCCTAAACTGCTTTTAAGATTTTTCTATTTGTCTTTGGCATTCAGTAGAGTGACCATGATGTGCCTAGGGGTGGTATTCTTTGTCTTTGTCTTGCTTGGGATTTTCTCAGCTTCTTGTATCTGTAAATGTATGTTTTTCACCAAATTGAGGAAGAGTTCCGTCATTATTTCTCCAAATACTTTTTATTACCCATTGCCTCTCTTGTCTTTTGGCAGTCCAGGTACACATATGTTAGAAATTCAGAATTGTCTAC
>NW_027528808.1:77355-78642 GCF_008692635.1 Crocuta crocuta
TGTGACTCAAATTTTTTCAAACATTTTCTTCTGTTATTCAAATTGTATAATTTCTACTGATCTAACTCTAAGTCTACAGACTCTTTTCTCTATCACCTGTAGTCTTCTATGAAGCTTTTCTGGGAATTATTTTCTTTTAAATATATTTTCCAGATCTCACATATCTATTTATAAATATTTTCCATTTCTCAGTTGAAATTTCTTGTTTTCATGCATTATGAGAGTATTTTTCTTTATGTTTTTGAGCACTGCTGTAATCGATTATCTGCTGTTTCTAACATCTAGCTCATCTTGGGATCAAGATGATTATTGATTACCTTTCCACTTTATTTTTTCAAGTGTCAAATAATTTTGGACTGTATCATGGATATTTTGAATGATACTCTGTAGATTCTGAATACTGTTTCTTTAAAGACCATTTGTTTTAGAGAGCAAGTTAACTTGGCTCAATTTTGAATTCAGTCTCTGTCCTGAAATAAGCACCAGATGAAATATTTTTAGCTCAAGCTAAAAGAACAGAATCTTAGCATTTTCCTTTCCATGTGTATTCATTTCAAGAGCCAACCAGAGGTTTGCACCAAGATTTTACATAGAATTTGTGGTACCTTCTTTTGGCTTTTGCCTTTTAGTGAATTCTTCTTTATTTTCCAGCTGGATGGCTGTCCCAAAATGTTTCCACTGAGTCCTAAAGTAGTAAGACTATAGATGTCCATCTGAGTTTTAGATACTCCATAGGTAACCAAGCAAAATGTCATAAAAAATAGGCAGTCATATTCTATTCCATCTCTCAAAAGTTAACTTCCCTCCAATCTCTGCTTGCTTTCAGCCTTTTTCAAGTGCTTTCAGATAGTTATGTTAATTTTTTCCAGAGTTAATAATTGCGAGATATGGGAGGATTGGTCCAATATGAGTTACTCTGCCATTACTGAACTTAAAATATATACTATGTCTTTACTTATGAAAAAAAAAATTAGCCATTGGATTTCTTGCCTGGAGAGTTTGGGAGCAATTGTGAAAGTGAGGACTGCATACTTCATTGGTGACAGAGAACACAAATAGAGATGAGTTCTTCAGTTAGTATGGGTTAAAAAATATATATAGGTTTCATATATAGATCTCCATATTTAGAAAAGTGAAACATTAATTAAAATAAATTATTTTTACAAGAATACCTTGAAATAGAAATATGTGAGGTTTAATAATAAATTATTAGAATTGACTTTCCTCTACAATGAGCACTCTTAAACCACAGCAAGTGATAGCAAGCTCCCTTCAGCAATATTCAAC
>NW_027528808.1:79792-80403 GCF_008692635.1 Crocuta crocuta
AAAGAGGACTCTGCATATCTATATCTATATCTATATCTATATCTATATCTATATCTATATCTATATATAGAGAGAGACAGAGACAGAGGGAGAGACAGAGAGAGAAAGAGAGAGAGATTTTCAAAGGAAAATGCAATCTTACCATAACACATGTTTGCAACATGTCTTTATCATATAACATATTTCCAAGTAATTGAATACATTTCTAAATAATTTTTTGGTTTAATTCACAAGCTTATCCCATATTTAAAGGATATTATATTGTTTACTTTCACTGATTACAAATTGATATAATGTTTGCTCAAAACAAGTTATTATATTATACCTTCTTTTCCTTCCATCTAGATATTAATCTAGTTATATAAATTATAAATCTATCTACCTATCTATATATACAGAAACAGTATCNTTATTTTTCTCTTTTTTCCAGAACACTGACCTGATTAATTCTGGTCACTGGCTTGCTTAAACAGTCACATTTATCCCATTCTGTAGATGTAACTTCTACACTTACCTACGTTTTCATCTCTTTCTCTCAGGAGTAATTAGACTATATAGTTTCTCTGGATAACACCAGCGTCCTTCTCTCACCTCTAAAGGGTCCATATTCC
>NW_027528808.1:80660-89073 GCF_008692635.1 Crocuta crocuta
GGTTATATGCTTTAAACTGTTCTTTGTCCATTGGTTTTCTTCTTTTTTCCTTTTCTTTTCTTCTTTTTGACTTTTTAATGTATTTTTTATTTTCTATTATTCGCCTTCCCTCCTCTGTCTTTTCTCTTAACTTTTTCGTTTTCCCTCTCGGTTTGCATGTTAGTTGGATTTGTCTGTGCTTTTGTGTGCCTCTGCTCCCTGTGTGTTTGTCTGTCTGTTTTCTTCTCCAGGGCTACCTCAAGAAACAAGCCAAAGTACACATGCTGGAGGGTCCCAAATATCACTACGAGTAGGAAAATAAAGTAACCAAGGTCTCAACAAGAGAGACCAAGAGATACCATTCAAAAAACACTTTCTGAAAAGATAGGCCCTGGACAGTCAGAGTCTTCTTGGGTACAGCAGTGCTCACAGGTGCAGAGAACATAACATGCCTTTAAAACTAACAAGAGATAGAGTGCTAACCAAAATGACGAAACAAAAGAGCTCTCCTCCAAAGAAATTCCAGGAAGAATTGACAGCTAATGAACTGCTCAAACCAGATATAAGCAGCATAACTGAACAAGATTTTAGAATAATAATCATAAAATTAATAGCTGGGCTTGAAAAAAGCATAGGGGACATCAAAGAAACTATGGCTACAGACAGAATGGAAAATAAAAATAGGCATGAAGAATTAAAAAATGCGATAAATGAGATACATAATAAATTAGAGGCCTCCAATGCACGGATTGAAGAGGCAGAAAGGAGAATAAGTGATTTAGAAGACACCATTATAGAAAAACAAGAAGCTGACAAAAAAAGAGACAAACTGATCCAGGAACAGGAAAGAAGAGTTCAAGAGCTCAGCGATATGGTCAAACGCAACAATATCCGTATCATAGGAATCCCAGAAGAGGAAGAGAGAGGGAAAGGTGCTGAAGGAGTCCTGGAACAAATTATGGCAGAGAACTTCCCCAACCTGGGGAAAGAAGTAAACGTTGAAATACAAGAGGCACAGAGGACTCCCCTCATACGTAATTTGAATCGATCTTCAGCATGGCATATCATAGTGAAAATGGCAAAATATAAGGACAAAGAGAGAGTTTTGAAAGCAACTAAGGAGAAAAGGGCCCTGACATACAAAGGGAAATCTATCAGAGTGGTGACAGACCTATCTACTGAAACTTGGCAGGCCAGAAAGGAATGGCAGGAGATCTTCAATGTGATGAACAGAAAAAATATGCAGCCAAGAATCCTCTATCCAGCAAGCCTGTCATTTAAAATAGAAGGAGAGATAAAAGTCTTTCCAAATAAACAGAAATTGAAAGAATTTGTCACCACTAAGCCTGCCCTGCAAGAAGTCCTGAGGGGGACACTCTGAGGGAAGTGTTGCAAGGAATGAAGATACCAGAGACACCACCACAGGCATGAGTCCCACAAAGGACACAAAGACTCTAAACCTACATATTTCATTAATAACACTGAATGTAAATGGGCTGAATGCTCCAATCAAAAGACATAGGGTAGCAGAATGGATAAAAAAAAAACCTACAATTGTTATTTAAATGTCCACTGGTTCATGGTTCCAATGCAGATGGGTTCCCTGGTTCCTGCCCTGTAGGGAACTCAGGTAATTCTGAACATTTGTCCCACATATGTTATTTTATTTGTTCCTGAGAGGAAGATAATTATCTCCATTCTACAGATAAGAAAACTGAGTTTTAGAAACAAGAGGGATATTGTCTAGTGTCACACAATCACTGGAGAAAAAGACAGAGATGGTAACTAACCTTCCTGACTGCCAACCCTATATTCTCTCCAGGATACCACCAGGTTCAGCTATAACATAGTCCCTCAGCTTTAAATTATATGCTTACAAAATTCAAAATTCATATTAGAAAAGCATCATGATGATGTGAAAGGAACTTTTGTTTTAGCCTTGGTTCAGCTTTCAAGAAGCTTACCCTCTTTGTCCTTACTTTACTTTCTTCATTTGTATAGTGGCAATTGCAAATCTGGCTCCCATTGGTTACAGTTATAATTCAAGGGTTCAAAAGATGTGGGCATGAGGTGAAACTCTGAAATAGTTAATTTATCACCGTTCTTTTGGGTTTCTTTCCCCATTGTAAAGCCTGTGCTTTTATAAAACTACCTTAGTAATTTGAAGACCGGCTGAATCATGAGGCCACCATGCTAAGCAACTTACCTCTTGTCTTTATGATACAACCTGTGAAAGCAACCCTGCAAGTTCAGATAACTAATTCTTGAGACTAGAAGACCAGAAGATTTCCAAATGTGGGGATTCTGGGTGTTGTTGGTCAAGATCCAGAACCCCTCTCTTGTTTCCTACAGGATTGGTGTTCTTGTATGCCTCATTTGGGTTATACGTAAAATAAGACTAACAGCATATTTCTCACAGGATAGTGGTGAGAAGAAGTTGAGAAAACCCGTAGAAATTGTCTTGTATGTAGTAGAAAAATGGTATTCCAGGCTTTAGCCTACTCCTCTATCCTCCCATAAAAGGGATGCCGGACACCGTAAGTCTTCTAAAGTGTGTCTGGAATTCTAACCATGAAAGGAATGTGTCTCCATTATGTTAAAAATGAGAATCAAGGTTGTTTCTAAATAGTAAGGTGACCTATCCAAAGGTGTTGAGAAAATGAGAGGAAACCATCTATATTTCTGCCATTCTCCACATTGGAATCTGTGCCTCTGATCATTAGTGTGCCATAGTTTCGACACACTGTTCTCACCTCTTGATTCTGACCCCAGAACTCTTACATCTGCCAAATCTTTCAGCACAGGATCAGAGAAGGTACCCAATGCATGCCAGTGACATTTATATGTATTTTTTTCAAGTACACACATATGTAGAAATCCGCACAATAATATGAAAAAGAAAAGAGTGGTTGTTACTAGTAGCAGAAGTATTTCAATTTTTCTTCTTTCTGATAATTTTTTCTATTTTGCACAATTTAAAATTTGAGCATATTTTCCAAACATAATGTAAATATGTTTGAACAATGACCTTTTATTTAAAAACGTAAAACGTGCAGAACCTCTAGGATTTTTATGCTTTCTGGTCTCACATTTAAGTCTTCCATCCATTTTGAGTTTACTTTTGTGGATGGTGTAAGAAAGTGGTTTGGTTTCGTTCTTTTGCATGTTGTTGTCCAGTTTTCCAATATCATTTTGTTTAAGAGACTTTTTCCCACTAGATATTCTTTTCTGATTTTTTGAAGATAAATCGACCATATAATTGTGGGTTGATTTCTAGGTCTTCTATTCTGTTTCAGTGACCTATGTTTCTATTTTTTGTGCCAGTACCATACTGTTTTGATCATTACAACATTGTAATATAACTTGAAGTTCAGAATCGTGATGCCTCCAGCTTTACTTTTCTTTTTCAAAATTGCTTTGGCAATTTGAGTTCTTTTGTGGTTCCATATAGATTTTAAGATTGTTTGTTCTAGTTCTGTGAAAAATGCTCTTGGTATTTTCATAAAGACTGCATTGAATGTGTAGATTGCTTTGAGTGGTATAGACATTTTGACAATATTTGTTTCTCTAATCCATGAGGAATGTCTTTCCATTTCTTTGTGTGGTCTTTAATTTTTTCCATTCAGTTTTTACAGTTTTCAGAGAACAGTTCTTTCTCCTCTTTGGCTAGATTTATTCCTAGGTATCTTATTGGTTTTAGTGCAATTGTAAATGGGATTTATTCCTTAATTTCTCTTTCTGATGCTTCATTATTGGAGTATAGAAATGCAACACATTCCTGCATGTTGATTTTGTATCCTGCAACTTTACTGAATCTGTTTAACAATTCTAGCAGTTTTTTGGTGGAGTCTTTTGGGTTTTCTCTATATAGTATCATGTCATCTGCAAATGCAGAAAGCTTGATCTCGTTCTTAATGATTTGGATGTTTTTTATTTCTTTTGTTGTTTGATTGCTGTGGTTAGAACTTCCAATATTATCTTAAATAAAAGTGGTGAGAGTGGATATCCCTGTCTTATTCCTGCCCATAGAGTAAAAACTCTCAGTTTTTCCCCATTAAGGATGTTATTAGCTGTGGGGTTTTCATATATAGCCTTTTCAATGTTTATTTATGTTCCTGCTACACTTATTTTGTTGAGTTTTTTTTTTTTATCATGAATGGATGTTGTACTTTGTCAAATGCTTTTTCTGCATCTATTGAAATAATCATCTGGTTCTTTTCCTCTTTTTAAATTAATGTGATGTATCACATTGATTTGATTTGTAAATATTAAACCATGCTTGCAACTCAAGAATAAATCCCACTTGATCATGGTGAATGACTTTTTTAATGTTTATTTTTGAGGCATAGAATGCAAGCAGAGGTGGAGCAGAGAAAGAGAGAGAGAGAGAATCTGAAGCAGGCTCTGCACTGTCATTGCAAAGCCTGACAACGTGGAGCTTGGACCCACAAACCATGAGATCATGACCTGAGCCAAAGTCGGACATTCAACTGACTGAGACATCTAGGCGCCCCCATGGTCAATGATTTTTTTAATGTATTGTTGGATTCAGTTTGTCAGTATTTTATTCAGAATTTTTACATCCATGTTCATCAAGAATATTTGACATCAGCTGTAGCAACTTCTTTCTAGACATGTCTCTGGGGCAAGGTAAACAAAAGCAAAAATAAACTATTGGAACTTCATCAAAATGAGAAGCTTCTGCACAGTGAAGGAAACAGTCAACAAAGCTAAAAGACAACCAACCTGATAAATGGGAGGAGATATTTGCAAATGATGTATCTTATAAAGCATTAGTATCCTAAATATATAAAGAACTTATAAAACTCAACACCCACAAAACAAATAAACCGATTAGAAAATGGGCGGAAGGTATGAATAGACATTTTTCCAAAGAACACATCCAGATGGCTAGCAGACTGGGTGAGAAGATGCTCAACATCACTGATCGTCAGGGAAATAGAAATCAAAACTACAGTGATATCACCTCACACCTGTCACAATGGCTAAAAGTCAACAACACAAGAAACAGCAGGTGTTGGCAAGGATGTGGAAAAGAGGAACCTTCTTGCACTGTTGGTTGGAATGCAAACTAGTGTAGTCATTGTAGGAAACAGTATGTACACTCCTCAAAAAGTTAAACATAGAAGTACCTTGTGATCCTGCAATTGCACTACTGAGTATTTACCCAAAGAGACAAAAGTACTAATTTAAACGGATACATGCACCTGGATGTTTGTAGTAGCATTGATTACAATAGCCAAATTATGGAAACTGCCCTAATGTCCATTGACTGATGAATGGATAAAGAACTGATGTGTGTGCGTGTGTGTGTGTGTGTGTATGATTGATTTGTGAATATTTTGAATACACACACACATATACATAAAAGAATATTACTCAGCCATAAAGAAGAATGCAGTCTTGCTATTTTCAATACATGGATTGAGCTACAGTATTATCCTAAGTGAAATAAGATAGACAGAGAAAGACAAATATCATATGATTTCACTCATATGTGGAATTTAAGAAAGAAACAAACAAACCAAATGGGCAAAGGAGAAAAAAGAGAGACAAACCAAGAAACAGACTCTTAACTATAGAGAAGAAACTGATGGTTACCAGAGGGGAGGTGGGTGGGGAAATGGGTTAAATAGGTGATTGGTATCAAAGAGGGCACTTGTGATGAGCACTGGATGTTGTATGGAGTTGTTGAATCACTATATTGTACACCTGAAACTAATATTCTACTTTATGTTAACTAATTGGAATTTAAATAAAAACTTAAAAAAATAAAATGTGCAGAACCTCTGATCTTATAATATTTCTGAGAATTTATCCTTGTCTTGTTTACAGGATTTTGCTTGATAAATAATGCCACTATGTGCTTCATAGTGTGTGTTTTTAATATATTAAATGCTTATTTTTGAGAGAGAAATAGAGGGAAAGAGAGAGAGAGACGGAGCACAAGTGGAAGAGGGGCAGAAAGAAAGGGAGACACAATATATGAAGCAGGCGCCAGGCTCTGAGCTGTCAGTACAGAGCCTAATATAGGGCTTGAACTCACGAGCATGAGATCATGACCTGAGTTGAAGTCAGATGCTTAACCGACTGAGCCACCGAGGCACTTCTCATAGTGTATTTCTTTTTTAAGCAGTGGTTGGGATAAAAGGATGATGGGGTAAGGGAATTGAGGAAACTGACAGAAGAGTTGTTGAAGCAATGGCCTGTTGTGACATTAAGGCTGCCTAGCAGAGGCAGAGGGCTGATATTGATGGAGACTGTGGGGGTTGAACAGAGGGAGTTGGCTGACCTGGATGTTTATGCCAAGGTCAGCAAAAGGATTGGCAGTAGAAATCAGGAGCCAAATTCATACTTACACTAGCTTTCCCCTGGGAGTTTCCCTCCTGGAAGACATCATTGCCCTTTCTTCATTTAATCACTGTGCTGTGCTGATGCGTAGAGAAGAAGCAGAAGAATTAAGCCATAAGACATATATGGCTTCTGCCTGCTTGGGAGCTGAGTGATACCCTATTGCCTATTGTATGCTAGGTACTGTGGCTGCTACCTTGTTTGGTCTGTCGGTTTTATCCTCTACATTCTTGTGGTGTGGGAGATATCACCTCAACTTCCTAGATGAAAATACGAGAGCACAAATCAGTGAATTATCTTGTATGGAATCACACATTCACTAAGTGGATACATAGAGATAAGAACCAAAGTCTTTCTAACTGCCAATCCTATGTTCCTTTCAAGATACCATGAAGCCTTAACTGTAAATCCAATAGTTATAAATCAGGTGAAATAAACATACTGACTTACTGTGTAGAGTAGTGGATACACGTTATTTTTGATAATCAGGTTTCAGACTTTTCTCTCTGATTAGTTAGCTGTATCATGGACAATTCATTGGACCTCTCAATCTCCAGTTGAATTACATGCAAAAGTCATGGATTTGAGGTGGATCTTCAAGTTCTCTCTGACTTCTTTTTTTTTTTACATCAGTTTAATGTTTCACTGTCTTCTCCTGTTGACAATGAACGTAACAATGTACAGACACTCACTCAATAATATCAGGTGCAGACCTTTTCTAAACTAAATTTTACTTATGAACAAATGTAAGATGAGTGGTTCTGGTTGAAGTGGATTTCCAAGATCTGGATCTGATTCATTCCACAGCATACACATAAGTACACACACACACACACACACACACACACACACACAGAGCCATATCCCAATGGGGGTGTCAAGTGTAAGGAGAAGAGGGGACCTGTGTAATATGTATGACTACCAGGTCCCACCATCAGGACAATCAGCTGTTTGGAGCAATCTTAATGCACTTCCACTTTTACCAAGCCTGAAGTCTTTTGTCTCTCCAGCTGTGGTTGGTTGTCTGTAAGGGAGGTATACAACATACCTTAATGCAGTGGTGACAGAACCCTTAGTGTTAGCAAGTGAAAAGTGAATGATCAGTCTGTACTTTACATTCCTTTAATACCCTCAAGTTTTAGGAGGTTTGAAAAACTTTTCACATATTTGATTGCCATTTCTGCTTTGAATGATCTGTTTTTATTCATTACCAATTCATTTTCTTTCATTTAGGTTCCTCTCCCATCATTTTATTGTCTGTATAGATTTTAGACACAGTTTTTCATGGAGCTGGGGACAGAAGAGGAGTACATTAATTTTACAAATATTTGTTGCGTTCCCACTTTGTGCCAGGAATTGTTCAAGGTCAGGATAATCAGTAGTGAAGAAAACAGATACAGATTCATGCCATCTTGAAGCTTATATTCTTGTTGATACTGATTTTAAATATTGGAAAATTACCCATGGTGTTCAAAGGTGAATTTATTGGCACTATTCTAGATGCAGCAGATATAGCGGTAAACAAAACAAGCAAAAATTTCTTCCCTGATATGGTTGTACTGAGAGTCAGTCTGAAAACTTGAATTAAAAGTTTATCAGGCAAAACCAGTGGGCTCATGTGTTTAGTTTTAAAATTTATATTTTTAGAGGTGCTTGGGTGGCTCAGTAGATTAAGCATCCAACTTTTGACTTTGGCTCACGTCATGATCTCACAGTTCGTGGGTTTGAGCCCCACCTTGGGCTCTGTGCTGACAGCGTGGAGTCTACCTGAGATTCACTCTCTCCCTCTCTCTCTGCCCCTCCCCTGTTCATGTGTTCTCTTTCTAAATAAATAAACCAAAAAAATTTAAAAAATTATATTTTTGTGACAGTTTATTGAGATAGCATTCACATACCATGCAATTTCTCATGTAAAGTGTACAAATTCAATGGTTTTCAGTATATTTACAGATAGATGCAACCAATCACTGTTAATTTTAGAACATTTTCATCATCATAAATAGAAATTCTGTTTCCTTTAGCTATCACTCTTTAATACTCTCATTCTTCCCCTAGTCCTAAG
>NW_027528808.1:89122-90286 GCF_008692635.1 Crocuta crocuta
CCCCTAGTCCTAAGCAACCACTGATGTACTTTCTGTTTATATGGCTATCCTTATTCTGGACACGTCATATAAATGGAATAATACAATATGTGACTTTTTTTGTGTCTGGCTTCTTTCACTTAGCATAATGATTTCAAGGTTCATCTGTGTTGTAGTATGTTTCAGTACTTTTTAATGTACAAATAATATTCTATTATATGTATATACCACTTTTCATTTCTCTATTCATCCATTGGTGGGCTTTGGGGGTAATTGTCATCTTTTGACTATTATAAATAATGTTCTTATTAAGATTCAAGTCCCTGTTGAACGCTTGTTCTAATTCTTTTGTGTATATACTTAAGAGTGGAATTGCAGAACATGTGTTCATTTTTAAACCAAAGCAGTTATTACTTGTGCATAATTGACAGAAACAAATGCACAAGTAAATAAACAAATCTGTTTTCGTGACATTACCAAATGAATGGACATGAGCAAGGACCAGCAGGGAAATGGACAAATAAAATATCTGAAATTTTGAGAAAGGCCATTTAGCAGTTAAGTTAATGCTTTCCCATGGTTCACAAATAAAAGTTACAAATGTAGGAAGCAGTAGAAGTTACTTCTGTTACCAGCAATCTAAATCCATTAAGTTCATTCCCTAAGATTTTAGGCACTTAAAATTATGTTGAATATTTGGAATACAATTCTTATAAAGGCATAAAACAAACCATTCTGAAAACAAGCAAAGCCTATCTAAAATTTTCCTAATTCAGACCAATATTTATCTCTAAAAGTGATCTGGCACAATTGAAATGATATTCCTATATAACTTCACTCATTGGGTCAAAGGAAAATATCATGACTAGAGGTAACTTGGTACAGAATTGAATTTATTTGATATGTATTGTATTCAACTACTCCACTGTGATCTGCCAGGGCGAAGAATATAATCCTTTTCCTGATAAGACAATATGACGGTCCTAAACATGGCAAATGAAAGTTCATTATATCCTATCATTGTCTATCATTAAAAAGTCACTTCAAATATGCTTGTCCTTTAAGTATTTAAATATTCTAGAATGTGCATATATATCATATTCTCCTCAGAAGGGTTGTGTGGCACATTAGTGATGTGATATGGAAAACTTTTAACTCCACGAAGGCTAAACTCAAAACCTGTGG
>NW_027528808.1:90563-92397 GCF_008692635.1 Crocuta crocuta
TGGTGGCCACATTGGTAACATAAATAATAAAAGTTGGTGTATATAAAAATAAAGGGAAAAATCTTTGCTTCTACAAGTAAATGCCCTTCCTCCAGTTTTCTTGAAATGAACAACACTTAGTCTTTTACTCCCCCACTGTTGGTTAAATAAAGGCAAGAAATATTTCAGTTTTCTCTTCACTGTAAGAAGTAATTACATTAATAGTAAAATAGAAATGAACATTTTGTGTTAGTGTGGGAAGTCATACAATAGGGAGTGATAAATATTACGGTGAACTGTTAACGAGAAAACTGCTATCAGCTCCAGCCAGTTGTTTTCCTGAGGGAATGTAAAAATGTAGGCTTCATGTGGCCAGATCTTATTTTTCAAGATTAGCCAGAAAGCTGTACTTATATATGCAATCTCCCAATTTTTAGATGTTGACAACTTTTTTTTTGCATTTTATTATTTTAATGTTTATTTATTTTTGAGAGAGAGAAAGAGAGCACTGAGCAGGGGAGGAACAGAGAGAGAGGGAGTCACCGAATTCGCAGCAGGCTCCAGGCCTGAGCTGTCAGCACAGAGCACAGATGCAGGGCCTGAACTCACAAACCGTGAGTTCATGACTTGAGCTGAAGTCAGACACTTAACCCACTGAGCCACCCAGGTGCCCCTGTTGACAACTATTTAAATAATTAAACATTATATGGACAAATTGTGTTCCTTAGGGAACTAATTTTTATCCTCCGTTGTAAACTAATATTAATTGAAGGAATATAAGACATTTAAAACCACATAAATTAGTGGGGGAGATGGGGGGAGGCAAACCATGACAGACTCTTGAATGCTGAGAACAAAGTGAGGACTGATGGTGGCGGGGGGGAAGGCGGTTGATGGGCATGGAGGAGGACACTTGTGGGGATGAGCACTGGGTGTTATATGGAAACCAACTTGACAATAAGCTATTAAAAAAAAACAAATAAAACCAGGTAAGTTAAAATCAAAATATGTATTTGATTAATAATCACAATTATCTGTGTATAGAGAGTCAATTAGAAAATCAGAAGTAGAAAAAGAAATGGAATGAAGTTAAAAGCAGAAACATGAGAAAGCTGGCATTACACACTTCATCCGGATACAGAAGAGAATTTTCATTGCCTGGGTTATAATGGAGGTTATGAAAATGTTCACCAAAATTTCAGAACTATCAAGGATAAATATAGTATTCAATGAGAAAAATGGTGACACTACAACCAGCCCCCAAAGAGGCTTCCTAAAATAAGAATGCTTCTCATTTTTGACATGCCATGAGTAGTATAAACATGGCTTTCTTGTATTGTACGGGGTTCTCAGTGTATAGGCTTTTGTATAATGACCACAGTCTCCTTTTAGGCAAGGAATGATACCGTAAACCATGTTAGAGAGAAAGGACTAGGAATAAATAACTTTTTATCCATGCATATCTTAGTCACAAGTTCAGATAGTGAAGGCAGAAATGTCAACCGGATGTCTAGAATACAGAAAAGTCAGCACTAGTCTTTGCTGAGCTTTGAATACTATTTTTAAAATCTTATCAATTTGAAAGACTCCAAACGCCTTTTAACCTCATTTCTAAAGTTTTATCTTCTAGTACATGGACAATGTTTACAGAGAAAGAAACCTACTTATCATTTGATTCTGAAAAAAAAAAAAACAAAACAAAAAACCCACCAGTTCAAAAATCTCACTGTCAAAAGTAAGCAGGAAGCAAGCAAAAACAGAATTTTCTACCAAATAATTTTTCTCCAAATTTAAATATTTTATTTTAATGCACTCACTAATGAAAGATTAAGTGATAATATATTTATTTGTGGGT
>NW_027528808.1:92749-92903 GCF_008692635.1 Crocuta crocuta
GACCATGCTAATTGAGAACAAAATTAGGTTTCCTTTATTCCTACTTTAAGGATGTTTGATGTCCACCCTCCAAGAAAACAGTCTCACTATGAATACTCTCTATTAAATTCTCAAAATAACTATGGCTGAACATAAAGCATTCTTATTCTCCAGT
>NW_027528808.1:92950-94403 GCF_008692635.1 Crocuta crocuta
TAATTGTCCACAATGAAAAGATAATGCATTTTTTACTGAAAATATTAACTTATACATTTATCATTAAACTGAGAATTCCAATTTGATTATTTTCTAGCACAGTGGTGCCCAAATTTGCTCACTATGCACTTAGATGTGCAAAACTACATAGGGCCTTTATCTTTGTATAACTGCTCTGGTTGTCCTCATCGGTTCTGATTGCACCTGGCTTTGCCTACTTCACCACTATCTGTTCCCTTGAAAATATTTACAGTCTATCAGGTTAGTCTTGCCCTCCACTCAACCATTCTCCATTACCTGGTTTAGGTTATATGAGTTGTTGTGGATGAGTGGGGCGGCAATAGGCAGTGGTGGTGATCCTATGGCACTAGGTTGCTCCCTGCACTGGTGACTGCTGAGAAGCGAAAGATTTTTTTTTTTTTTTTTTGCTTTTCCCCAACCCTTTCATCAATGCAGTGTTTTCATAAATAGTTAATTGCATCTCTATTATCGTATGTACATATGAATGGAAAATAATACTGAAGGAAATAGATATTGCTGAGTTGCAAAATTCTTGCCTAACAATTTTGATGAAGAATATCAGATAAGCTATAAAAAGTGTCTGGCACCTACTAGGCCTTTATGAAATGTTAGTTCCAGAGCCCTCTTTTATATAAAAATGGGATTTTGATATAAAAGAAATAGCATGATTGTAATAAAGAACTTATAAAAATATACACAAAAAACATGAAATGTACACACATTTATGAACTTTGGTACTATTTTTTTTCATTGTAGTATACGTTTCCTGATGGACTGGGAAAGAGGAAAGGATATTTTTGCCATTTCTTTTTATTATTTAATGAGTTTTCCTGTCCGATTCTTTAGTCTTCAGTTTAATAACAGAGAAACTCATACACATACACATACTCCATAAGTGTAGAAAGGAATTGTAGTCGTTTTTCTCCAAGTGACCATGTCGTATAGGTAGTTGGAAATGAGAGTCTGGGGATCAGAGAGAACAGTGGGATGGGCACATGGACTCGAGTTACCAGTGCCCCACATATATGTGCTAAATAAATGAATAGTTGTGAGAGACTCAGCTTTAGGAGTCATTATCAACAAATGAAACTGGTATACATATGCTTTCACNTATATAAATGTCTCTATTTGTGAATTTAAAAATAAATTTAGGACTATTATTTCATTTCATACTGTCTTTGTCTCTCTTTGCAAAAATTGACTTATCCCTTGAAACAAAGGTAACATATTGAGATAATCACCAACTGCTGGTCAGAGTCAGAACTACGTTTCTCAATATCTCTGGAGTAGGCTCTACAAGGATTTGGGGAGGAGAGGCCTCTGGTCTGATCCCCAAACAGGGCTTGCTCTAGACTTGAATGACATAGGCAAGCCTTCCTGCAGAGTTATATGCTGCCTGGTTCTCTGAACTTCTGACAGGAAGTTCCACCCT
>NW_027528808.1:94621-96169 GCF_008692635.1 Crocuta crocuta
GGATTGTGTATCTGTATGCGTGTGTGTGTCTGTGTGTGTGTGTGTGAATATGTGGCTATTTTTGGCCAATCCATTTAGACACACTTGTACTTACACATTTAGACACATTTGTACTTACACATGTAAATATGCGTTTTTACCTTGGTGTATTATCAACAATAACTGGGATTATACTGTGTATACCTCATGTAATCTGTATTTTTTAAAATTTAGTAATTAACTATGAATTCTTTTCCAGTCCAATAGATTTATATGAAATCAAGGATCAAATCATAACAAGTTGTTTCTTATTTCCCAAAATTTATCTCCTTTACTTTTCTCAATTATAAAACTAATGTATGTTTGTAGTTGATAGAAATCAAACAGTAAAGATATGTATATGCAGAAAATGAAGTGATCTGGTATCTAACTCCGTTCATCCTGCTGAACTATCTTTTGATGATGGTGTGGAACACCTTATGCAGAAGCTTTTATCAAATGTGTATGTACAATATATATGCAGATGCACAATATGTGTGACCAGATATACACACTTTTTTGGTAAGAATAGGATGGCAGCAAACTTCATCATGCAATTTATCTTTTTTGGCTGAGAATAAATTATCAGGACTTTTATTTGTAGGTTTATTGTTGTTGGATATCTTTTCATAAGTTTAATTGCGTTCCTCTAGTTGTCTATGAGATTTTTGATTTTCATTTATTTATCTCTTTCATGATTCAAGAGGGTTCTTGGTTTGTTGCAGTATATGTGAACAATTTCCCCTCTAATTTTTCATACATCTTTTAATCTTTAAATCTCATTGATTTTTATGATGAACTCATTTGATATTGTCAATTCATTATCAACATTTGGAAGGAGTGTTTTGAAAGTGTTTATTGCTAAATTAAGGAATTAATCATGGTTTTATTTTACATACTGTTTCATAATCTCCATTCAAAGTAGAATTTGTTCATTTTGCCAAATGAATTATTTTTCCACTGGAAAATAAAGTTTAATTGGTGCCATCTGGTGACCACATGCAGAACTGCAGTTTGGCTTCACTAGCCAGAGGCCTGAAAAGGAGCTAGAGAGGAAAAAGAGGCTTTCCTTGTGGAAGCCCTCTGGAGGAAATTTTCTGGAGTTTATATGGCAAAGGAGGTATTAAGTGGTGATGCAGACAGAGCCCATGGATATTAACTTCTATCACAGAAAGTTTTCTTTGGCCCTTTTCTCAAATGATGGAATACATGTATGTGTGTGGTTATACATGTAAAGCTGTGTGTAACTTTCTTATGTTCTAATATATTTAACACATTTAATGTCCCAAAATAAAATTTTCAGCATTAGTTTTGTGAATAAAGACACAACTGGGTTTATCTTATGCTGTCTTAATTTCATCTTAGTTATTTTATTAATTAAAAATCAGTGCACGTTTCCCCAACTCCCTGGAAACATAGGAGAAATATACATTTGTGAGAAGAATTATATTGCATCCTCCTCTTCAACTTCTATTTCCCCTCTCAAAATAACCACTCAGTATATTTTTTAATATTCCCCATATATGTTTG
>NW_027528808.1:96326-97129 GCF_008692635.1 Crocuta crocuta
TCTATATTTGTTAATATTTCCCATATATGTTTGTGTGGGATTGTTTATAACTTAAAATATGACATATGTATGTTCTTAGGAAAATATAAATTTTTGAAAAATTAGATCATGTTGTACATTATGTTCTATATCTTGTTTATATATTTATATATCTCAGTGCTTCTATTACATTTATTTTTCATTTAGTCTTTGGTGTGGTTGAGCAATTTTACATATATTTGATTGCCATTCATTTTTTTTTCCTTGAATTAGCTGTTGGTATATGTGAACATGACTCAGCTCGTCAGGTTTTCTTATATGGAAATTAATGGTATATTAATTATGTCTGTAAATTATGTTGCAAATATGTTGTGTCTGGTACAAAACCCTGAACTGATCCCCTATCTACCTCTTTTCCCCCTGCAAAGACATTTTATGGATTCTCTTCTAGGAAGAGGTGGTTTGGCATCTGCCCTGGACTTAACACTACTGAGTTGTGACCGGTCCCTTCTGCTTTTAGGGAGGTTACATATACTGGCACTCAGTTCTTACTTCTGAGATCCAGACCACTGTTCTGAGGGCATTATATCTGTGTACATTGTGGCTTCTGTGCTCTGACCCTAGGCAGTTTTGTCCACTGGCCTTCTCAGCCCAAGGTTGTAGCCATTTAAATATGGCAGCTTTTATTATGAATTATATATTTTAAAATAAGAAAGAAGAAGGAGGGGCACCTAGGTGGCCCAGTTGGCTAAGCATCCGACTCCTGATTTCGGCTGAGGTCACGATCTCATGGTTCGTAGGTCTGAGCCCCACATAGGACTCTA
>NW_027528808.1:97448-98441 GCF_008692635.1 Crocuta crocuta
GAACCTGCTTGGGATTCCCTCTCTCCCTCTCTGTCTGCCCCTTCCATGCTCATGCTTTCTCTCTCTCTCTCTCTCTCTCTCTCAAAATAAACTAAAAAAAGTTTAAAAAAAGAAAAAGAAGGAAAAAAGTCATTTCAGAATAAGGGTCATTATTATTTTATTGAAGAGTGTTCCATAACCAGTTTTTTTTTTCATAACCAGTATTTTAAAATAAAATTTTGGGGAGTTTATTTATTTTGCTAAACTAATATATCAGGATATTAATTCTCTGGCCAGGACGCCCACACCAACCAGAAGATACTCATTATTAATTATGTGATGTATATTCTGTTGATTTTTCCCAGGACATATCCTAATAAAATGCATAGATATTTATCCAAATATGAAGTATATATTTTTACAAACTTTTGATTACTTTCTACATACTGTGTTGGTATTTACCTGTTTCATCTAGGATGAGAACTCATTTGACATTTCATCAGTTTTTTAAGGATTTTATGGGGCATTTATGTTGCTTTGAATGAACATTCTCTGTTGTAATCTTTGGTTCATTTCTCTGTTGGTTGAAAGAGTGAAGATGTTAACCTCATATCTGCAATATATCCTCCAAATATTTTCTCCCACCTGTTTATATACTTTGTTCTTTTAAATTTTGCTATAAAAATCATCTGTATAGCATATATATAGATATATGTGTATGCAGTGTATATATACATATATATAGTATACATCATATATCACCATATATATTCAAATATAAAAGCAGTATAGCATTGTTAAAGCAAAACTCTAAATGATACACTTAGCTTCAATGACTCTGTACCCACATAACAGAGCAGAAAAACACTGGCTCGTTGTGAAAATCCAGGTTTTGAGTTCCTGTGCATTAATTTATAATGTTATTTTCCCTGGGGAAAATTACGTAACTTCTCATAACTCCTGAACCCTAATCTAAGTAATGTCAACAATGAACACAACTTGAATAGCCATAAG
>NW_027528808.1:99759-103313 GCF_008692635.1 Crocuta crocuta
GGTACAAAGTTCCATCTCTATAATAAGTATCACGTTGAGTACCCATTTGGACATAATTCCAGAAGAGTTTAAAACAATCAGTTCTTAAGCTTTGGAAGCCCAACATCGAAAAGATAAGCTGATGGGTATATTGTGGGGAGTGAGAGAGAGAGAACCTCATTCTTTTTTCTGTCTTGNATTTATTTATTTATTTTTAATTTACATCCAAGTTAGTTAGCATATAGTGCAATGATGATTTCAGGAATAGATTCCAGTAATTCACCCTCTACATATAACACCCAGTGCTCATCCCAGCAAGTGTCTTCCTTAATGCCCCTTGCCCATTTAGGCCATCCCCCCCCCATAACCCCTCCAACAATCCTCAGTTTTTTCTCTATATTTAAGAGTTTCTTGTAATTTGTCCTCCTCCCTGTTTTTATATTATTTTTCTTCCCTTCCCTTATGTTCATCTGTTTTGTATCTTAAATTCCACATGAGTAAAATCATATATTTGTCTCTCTCTAATTTTGTTTAGCATAATATACACTAGTTCCATCCACATTGCTGCAAATGGCAAGATTTCATTCTTTTTGATTGCTGAATAATCTTCCATTGTATATATATATACCACGTCTTTATCCATTTATCTGTTGATGGACATCTGGGCTAAAAGAGCTGACTTTTAAGTAAACCAAAGAGCATATCTCTCATAGAGAGTATCCAGAAATGTAGCCAAGGAAGATAAATGTACAGACATTTACCTGGTGCATGAGCTTTGGTGTCATTCCTGTGTTGTAGGATGAATTAAGCAAGAAATTTTGAGAAAGGTAAGAAAATAAATTGCTTTTCTATCCCTTTCTTTTACCTTGTAGTTTGTTACTGGTGGAGCAGTTTCCAACTGAGCCTCAGAAAAAGAGAGCATGCATGGAAACAAAGCAATAAAAGGTCAACTGGACAGAAGAATAGCTTCAGGAGACCACTGCCCATGCCAAACCTGGACCTTGGGTGAGTAATTTCCCCTGTGCTGGCCTCAGCACTAACACAGAAGAAATATAACATAGAAACAGTGGTTCAGGGCATGTGTTTGACCATGGGCACCTTTAGTTGCAGGATGCATTATTTTTTTTCTAATGTTTATTTATTTCTTGAGAGAGAGGAGGGGGGAAGCACAAGCAGGGAAGGGACAGAGAGAGAGAGGGAGAATCCCAAGCAGGCTACATGTTGTCAGCATAGAACCCAATGCAGGGCTTGATCTCACCAACCATGAGATAATGACCTGAGGCTAGATCAACTGTCAGTCAATTAACCAACTGAGCCACCCAGGTGCCCTAGGATGTATAATCTTTAATAAGCAGCTTCCTTTCTCTGAGTCTCACCTTTTCTCTTGAATTAAATGGGAATCAAGATGGTACTTGTCCCTTAAAGTTGTAGTTGTAGTGAAGATTAATTGAAACACTACTTTGAACACCATCAGAACAATGAGTGGCACCTTTAGTGCTGAATACATCTCTGTGTCATGCATTCTAATTAGCACTACTCCCAGCCATTCAAAAGAATATTGTGCAGGTGGGCTTCACATTGCCATGTAATGTAATTGTTCTGTGGTGCTGTAATTTCATCAGTGCTTGGAACAGACTAGTTTAAGGAAGTCACCAGATTAAGGAAGACTGTAGAAAGCTCATGAGCAGGACCAGCTAGTTCCATTATTTAATATGAAACACTTGTCTCATTTCTAAGGCTAAGGATTAACGTGCATTGTTCAAGAACTGGAAAAGGTGGGGCGCCTGGGTGGCTCAGTCGGTTAAGCGTCCGACTTCAGCTCAGGGCATGATCTCATGGTTTGTGGGTTCGAGCCCCGCATCAGGCTCGGTGCTGACAGCTAGCTCAGCGTCTGGAGCCTGTTTCGGATTCTGTGTCTCCCTCTCTCTCTGATCCTCCCCTGTTCACACTGTCTCTATTTCTATCTCAAAAATAAATAAAACTTAAAAAAAAAAGGACTGGAAAAGGTACAGCTGTAAAGGTTCGACAAAAATCAAAATTTAATAAATGGATGCATGTCATTGTACATTTGTCCAAACCCATAGAATGTACACCAACAGTGAACCCTAATGTAAACTATGTACTTTGGGTGATTATGACTTATCAATGTAGGTTCATCAGTGGGAATAAAAGTACCACTCTGGATGTTGATAATGAAGGAAGGTAGGAATGTTTGGGAGCAGGTGGTAACTTCCCCGCAATTTTGTTGTGAACTTAAAACTGCTCTAAAACAATAAATAAAGTCTTAAAAAAATCAGAGTTAAATGCTTTCCTCATACCAAGTGACTTAATATTAATTACAAAAATCAACAAGACAGTAATAACATAAGTACTGCATATATGATATCACAGTTCTATGAAATGCCAATGTAATGTATATACAATATATCTGCATATATGCAAGCAAATTGAAGTTAAGGGAATGGAACACAGCAAAGTGTGACTCCTTTTTTCAGTGATGGTGAGATTGTTGATTATTAATATTTTCATCTCGGTAGTTAACTGTATTTTAATTGTTTGGTAAAATGAATATACATTTATGATTTAAAAAATTCAGCCCTTAGAAGTTTTGTTACTTATCAAAAATATAAAGTCTACTAAATTTTACAAAAATCTGTAAAAAACACTTGTGTACTCATAACCCAGGTTAAGCAATAAACTAGACAAATGCCTTGAGTCCATCTCCTTAATTGCACCATCCTTCTTTCCCCTCAGATGTAACCAATAACCAGAATGAGGTGTTTGTACCCTCCATAAATGGTTTTATATTTTAGCTGTGAATGAAAGCATCTTTTAAAAATCTTATATACACATACATACATATACATATATATTCATACTGTAGGTGGCTTTATCTTCCATTTGATAATTTGATATAACATTTTTCAGATGTGTATATGACCTGATTCTTATAGGTATAAGGCATTCATTTTTACTGCTATACAATATTACACTGTAAGGATGAATCACAATGCATTTTTGTATGACCTTTGATGGATATTTTCTTTTTTCCTATAATTTTGCTCTCACAAACAATGCTGAAATGAGCATTATTATAGATGAAGCCCTATGCCCTCTTGCCAGATATTCTCTAGTTCCTTACTACTCAAAGCGTGATCCATGCAATAGCAGTTTCAACATTACCTGGTGTATTAGTTAGGGGTTTCCAGAGAAACAGAGCCAATAGCATATGTGTGTGCATGCATGTGTGTATGAGTATACATTTTTCCTTTTATTTTTTCACTTTTATTCAGACATTATTGACATACAGCACTGTATAAGTTTAAGGTATGCAGAATAGTGACTTGACTTACATATATTGTGAAATGATTACTACATTAAGTTTACTTACCACCCATCCTCTCACATATTCTTCAAAGAAAAAGGTTTTTTCTTTGTAATGAAAACTTTGAGGATTTGCTCTTTTAGCAACTTTCAAATATACCACACAGCAGTGTTAACTATAGTCATCATGTTGTACATTACATAGCCACTATTTTTCTTTTTTTAATGTTTTATTTATTTCTCGGAGCGAG
>NW_027528808.1:103322-116536 GCF_008692635.1 Crocuta crocuta
GGAGTCACAGACTCTGAAACAGGCTCCAGGCTCTGAGCTGGCAGTCAGCACAGAGCCCGACGCGGGGCTCGAACCCACGAACTGCGAGATCATGACCTAAGCGAAAGTCGGACGCTTAACCGACTAAGCCACCCAGGCGCCCCACATAGCCACTACTTTTTAATGTTATAACTGGCAGTTTGTACCTTTTGATCACTTTCATCCAATTCCCCACCTTCTATTTCCCTGCTTCTGGTAACCACAAATCTGATCTCTTTTTCTGTGAGGGTTTTGTTTTTTGTTTTTGCTTTTTATTTTGATTTAACATATAAGTGAGGTCATATAGTATTTGTCTTTCTCTGTCTGACTTATTTCACTTAGCATAATGCCTTCAAGGTACATCATGTATCAAATGGCAGAGTTTCTTCTTTTTTATGGTGACATAGTATTCCAATATATATGTATACCACCAAAAGTAGAAAAGTGTACACTAGCATTTATCTCTCTTGTGTTTTTGATGATAGCCACTATAACATATGATATTACATTGTGGTTTTGATTTGGATTTCTCTAATGATTATTGATGTTAAGTTTCTTTTTATGTATCTGTTGGCCACTTCTATCTTCTTTGGAAAAATGTCTGTTTAGGCCTTTGCTCATTTTTAAATTGGATTGCTTGTTGTTGTTGAGTTGCATATGTTCTTTATGTATTTTGGATAGTAACCCCTTATCAGAGATATGATGTGTAAAATTTTCTCCCATTCCATAGGTTTAATTTATGTTTCCTTATTGATTTGTGTGTGTGTGTGTGCGCGCGCGCACACGCGCATGCACAGGAGCTTCTTAGTTCGATGTAGTTCCACTTGCTTAGTTTTTTATACTGTTGTTTGCCCTTAAAGTGTCATACCCAAGAAATCATGGCCAAGACTCATGTCAAGAAGCTTTCCCCCCATGTTTTCTTCTAGGAGTTTTATGGTTTTAGGTCTTACAAAACCTATAGTGTAAGAGAGAAGTCTAGTTTCATTGTTTTATATGTGAATATCTAATATTACCAGCACCATTTATTGAAGAGATAGCTTATTCTGTATTGTGTATTCTTGGCTTGCTTGTTAAATACTGGTTGATTGTATATACTTGGGTATATACAATTGTATATACTTATATCTGGGTTCTCAGTTTGTTCTATTGGTCTATGTGTCTGTTTTTATGCCAAATACCATACAGTTTTGATTACTATAGATTTGTGATATAGCTTAAAATCAGGAAATGTATGCCTCCCAGTTTGTTCTTCTTTCTTAGGATTGCTTTGGTTATTTACCATCTTTTGCAGGTCCATATAAATTTGAGGATTGTTTTTTCCATTTCTTTTTTTTTTTTAAATGCCATTAGACTCTTGATAGGGATTGCATTGAATCTATGGCTTTGGGAAGTATGGACATTTTGACAATATTAATTCTTTCTATCCATGAAACAGGATACCTTTCCAATTATTTGTGTTTTCTTTGATTTCTTAAATCAATGTTTTATAGGTTTCAGTGTAATGACCCTCCTTGGTTAAATTTATTCCCAAGTATTTTATTGCTTTTGGTGCTATTGTAAATGGGATTGTTTTATTTTTTTTTCCAGAGAATTCACTCTTGGCATATAGAAATGCTACTGAATTTTGTATGTTAATTTTGTATCCTACCGCTACTGAATTCATTGATTAGATCCAACAGCTTTGGGTGAAATGTTTAAGATTATCTCCGTATAGGAAAAAGGGGGAGAAGAAGGGTGAAATGGTGGGGGAAAGGGAGAGAGGCAAACCATGAGAGACTCTTGAATGCTGACAAAAACTGAGGACTGATGGATGTGGGGGGGAGGAGGGATGGGCATGGAGGAGGGCACTTGTGGGGATGAGCACTGAGTGTTATGTGGAAACTAATTTGACAATAAACTATTTGTAAAAAAAAAAAGATTATCTCCGTATAAAATAATATCTTCAAATAGAAATAACTTCACTTATTTCTTAACAATTTTATGCCTTTTAATATTTTTGACATCTAATTTTTCTGGCAANACCTTTCACCTTTGAGAATTAGGTTAGCTATGGGCTTGTCACATATAACCTTTGTTATGCTGAGTTTTTTCTATAACTAATTTGTCGCGAGTTTTTATCATAAACGGATGTTGGATTTTGTGAAATGCTTTTTCTGCATCTATTGAATTATCGCATATTTTTTCTTTTATTCTATTAATGTGATGTATCACATTTACTGATTTGCATATATTGAACCATCTTTGCATCCCAGAGATAAATCCCATTTGATTATGGTGAATTATCCCATAATATGCTGCTGGAATTGGTTTGTTAGTATTCTATTGATATTTTTTGCATCTAAATTCATCAAGGATATTGGCCTATAATTTTATCTTGTGGTAGTGTCCTTTTCTAGTTTTGATATAAAGATAATGCTGGCCTTGTAAAATGAATTTGGGAGTGTTCTTTCATCTTCAACTTTTTGTGAGGGTTTGAGAAGGATTGACATTAATTTTTCTATAACTGTTTGGTAAACTTCACCAGTGAGGCCATCTGATCCTGAACTTTTCTTCATTGGGAGATTTTTTTCATGCTCATTCAGTCTTCTTACTAGCAATTTATCTGTTTGGATTCTTTTTTTACTTCTTCCTGATTCCATCTTAGTATATTGTATGTTTCCAAGAATTTTTCCATTTCTTCTAGGTTGTCCAATTTGTTGGTGTAAAGCTGTTCATTCTTTTTTTCCCCTTAATTAAGGAGTTGGCTGATGCTATTGTGGAACCTGACAAGCCCCAAAACTGCAAGACAGGCTGGTCGGCTGGAGACCTAGGGAAGAGCTGCAGTTCAAGTTTGAAGATGGTTTCTTCACAGAATTCCCTCTTCCTTCAGGGAGGTCAGTCTTTTCTATTCAGGCCTTTCAACTGATCCGGTGTGACCCACCCACATAATGAAGAGTAATCTGTTTTGCTCAAAGTCTATTGATTTAAATATTAATCTAATCCAAAACTATCCTCACAGAAAAATCCAGAATACTGTTTGAACAAATATGTGGGTACCACAGTCTAGCTAAGTTTACACGTAAAATTAACCATCATGGCTGGGATCCTGTTAAAACTGCAAAATTTCAGAGCCTTTGCCTAAAGGCATACACTTGCCCTTTCTAACCCCCAGAAATCATGCCATCCTACCATTACTACCTTTCTTTGATGAGAGTTAGGGTGCTAAGAACAGCCAGACACCACTTTTCCCTGATTTATTTTATACTGCTGGCGGTGTGGGATAGTATCTAATTTTGCATGATCTAGGTCTAAGACTTCTGCTCTTGGATATAGTTACTGAAGGGGTGATGTGTTCATATCCAATGACTGACTTTCTCCAGGACAGAGGATAGGGTGGTAGAATCATAAGGAGCAGTGCCTGAAGAGAAATTTTGTGATCATTAAAGAAATGGTAACATTAAGGCCTTATAATCAGGCAAATAGAATCCATATTTAGGATGATAAGCAGAAGTTATACATTAGAGCTAAGGGTGGAGTTTCCAGGCATGGATCCTAGGGATGAGGGTAACAGTTCAGAGCAAGATCTGGGACAAAGTGTTGGAAGCAGAGAGTAACAAACAGGCATCACAGGGATTTTTAGGGAAGGCACAGAAGTTACTTGGAGATAGAAAAAGTCATCATCAAGGCCACTCACTCGTCCTGGAGTTTCTGCAGCTACTTCTGGGGTTCCTTCCCCTCAGGGGCTTCTGGGCTCTGATAGGGTACAGGGAGGAGTCCACCACCCATCTCAAGCAGCAGCTTTTGTGAGAAGTTAATCTCATTGGAGTTGTCCATAAACTTGATGTCTTTGTGCCAAGGGACCAAGGGAATTAGAGGGGTTGGCAGGAAAATGAGTGACTGGAGGACCATGGCATCTGAGCTAGCTAGGGGATGAGGCCAAGGATGTGGAGACCTAATAATGTATATGTAATGATGTAGCGAGAGGAAGTAAAGTGGCAGTGAGATGAGTACCATGGTCTCTGCCCACGAGGGAACTCAGACAGCTTGGAGAGCCTAATTTGAGCCGGATATTGCAATTGCTTGCTAACATTTGAGCCTGCCTCTATTCCTCACTATGTGGCTGGAAGGTGTGCACTGCAGTCTGTCTTTGCACTTCTTGTCTTTGATCACTGAGACACTAAATGGAATAACATGGAATTACTCCTTATGTAATAGCAATTATTCCCTTAGTTCATATTTCCAAGAAATTCACACACCACTATATGGATTCCTCCTGTAAATGTACATAAAGAACTGAAAAGTGGCAAGTGGTAGGAAATAACTTACGTGAGACCTGATAATAGAGGCATAATTTGTAAACTGGTGGTACCTCACCTGTGTCATCACTTATAGGATAGCAACTTGAAATTTGGTACTGTTATTATTTTAATTTCAAAAATTTCAAAAATGCCTGCTAGTGGTCTAAATTCCAAATGTTACAGAAGTGTGGACGATAAATTGCACAAGTGCCCCTTTCAACTCTTGCCTGAAATTCGGAACTTCTAATTGTCAGTCATTGAGAAAGGTCTCACAGGACTGGCCCTAATGTGAGATTGTGTGCTATTGTTTTCTCTCTGGAAGTGAAACTAAATGTATGAACCCCACCCCACCCCCAAGCTCATGGACACAGAGCACTCTTGTCAGTGATCTGAGAAATGCACTGGGCAGGCAGGCTGACTCTCCCTCACTCTCAAGTGCTAAAATGAGATCCCTCCCACGGTGTGCCTTCGTAAAGGGGGAGGGGGCAGTGGAGTGGATGGATGAGAAGACAAATGCAAGCACGGTGAGAGGAATGAAAAGGCCCATTTCTGATTCACCTGTGTGCAAACCATAAAATTATTGATGATATGCCTTTGAACGTATTCAAATGTTTAGGAATAAGAAGTAAAATAGGTGAGTCCTCATCTTCCTTCCTGCCCCAGCCCTCACTAGCCAGTAGGCGACCCTTGCAGAGCCCCTGTTGTTCCAGGTCACATGCCTGCTTCTGCAGGCCTCCAGGTAGCGCATCTGACTGAGCCACACTGTTTCCAAAGGCCAATCCCTGAAAGCACTGTGTGTCCCTTCTCATCAGAATTTATTGACACAATACCTATGAAGTCAAGCCTGGTGTATCTACAAAGGACTGCCAGTGTGAATAATGTGGAAGAGAGGGCAGAGCCTTTCGGTACTGGACCCATTGCCTCATGGTCAGGGCAGGGGAAGAGCGATCCAGGACACACATCATACAACGTGCAACATCACTTTTTATTATGAAGATAAACAGCAACCATCAGCGGGGAAAATACACAGAACAACTAACACTTCAGGTGGTTATGTTACCTGGCCTGCTAGTTAAAGATAATTTTGGCTTCTTGGTTAGCCAGGCCTCCGTTCCCAGCCATGGACATGACCTTAGGCTGGAAACAAGAACCACGATGATGTGGACATCCAAAGCTTCTTCTAGGGGATTTGTTTGAAGGCCTCCTCTGGGATCTTGCCTTCATTCTGAAGGGAAGAACTTGGGATGTCAGAAGAGCCAGATATCAGAGTTTCATTCCCAGGCCACCCAGCCTCCACCTTCTTGGGTTTCCTGAAGGCCCAGAAACACCCACCTGTAACCCACTTAATGGATCCCAGACCTCACCTTGAGCATAGTGAAGACCTGACCAGCTCTGGTGTAGTTCCACTCGTTGTCCTGAAGGCATCTGGAGTGGCAGAACAGATGACCTCCATTAATATCACAGTACAGAGGCACTGACTATGTGATGCTAAGTCTATGCCACCTTTTTGCTGGGATGCATATACCACCAGTATGAGCACTATGTGTAATGATGAAGAAAGACCTACTGAAAATGTGTGTCACATTTGACACAAAATTCCATGACCGTTAGACTTCAAAACAGAAAATTAGAGTTCTCCAAAAGAACAAGGGAGCTTTATATATGTTGATAAAGAAAAACATTCAAGAAGATAAATGGAAATTTTAAAAGTACAAGTTTCTAATAATTTTTTATTGAGATGTAATGTAGATACCATTTTGTTATTAGTATTTTTATGCACATACCATTTTAAAGTGTACAGTTAAGTGTTTTCTTAGTATATCCACAAGATTGCTCACCGTCACCACTATATAATTCCCAAATAATTGTATCATCTCAAAAAAAAAAAACTCCTTTAGACATAAGACACAACTCCCTATTCATCCCCTTTCCTCATACCCTGGAAACCACTAATCTGATTTTGGTCCCTGTGGATTTGCCTATGCTGGACATTTGATATAGATGGAATCATACACTATGTGACCTTTTGAGGATGGCTTCTTTCACTTAGCATAATGTTTTCAAGGTTCATCCATTTCATGGCATACATCAGAACTGTATTCTTTTCTATGACTGAATGATATTCTACCGTATAAACGTACCAGATTCATTTATCCATTCATCAGCTGAAAGACATCTGGGTTGTTTCCACTTTTTGGTTATTATAGATAGCGCTGCTATTAACGTTCCTGTACAAGTTTTAGAGTGAACATATCTTCATTTATCTTGGTGTATACTTAATAGTGGGATTCCTGGGTTATATGGTAACCTCATTTAACATTTTAAGGAACTGTCAAAATGCTTTCCCTAACCACTGTTCCATTTTACACTCATACTTGTAATATATGAGAGTTCTAATTTACCCACATCCTCACCTATGCTCATCTTACATTTCACTGACTAAAGCCATCTTCATGAATGTAAAGTGGTATCTCATTGTTTTTGATTTGCATTCCCTAATGACTAATGATGTTGGGCATGTTTTCATGTACTTGTTGCCCATTTGTATATCTTCTTTAGGACAAATGTTCATTCAAATGATTTTCCCATTTTAAAATTGGGTTGTTTGTCTTTTTATCATTGAATTATTAGTCTTTCATATTATGCTCGATAGTAGACCTTATCACATATGAGATTTGCAAAGATTTTCTACCATTCTGTAGGTTGTATTTATATTTTGTTGGCAGTGTCCTTTGATGCATGAAAGTCTTTAATTTTGATAAAGTCTAATTTATTTGTCTGGTTTTTTATTTGGTTCCTTATATTTTGGTGTCATATATGAGACTATTATCTATTTTAACTTCATGAAAGTTATATATTTATATTTTATTCTAAGAGTTTTTATAGTTATAGATCTTACATTAGGTCTTTAATCAATTTGAGTAAATATATGTGGCATGGGTCAAAATTCATTTTTTTTTGCATGTGGATATCCAAGTGTCTCAGAANTAGCTGGAAATCAATTAACTATAAATGTCAGGGTTTATTTCTGGACTCTGAATTCTATTGCATTGATGTATATGCCTATCCAAATTTTAGTACAATGCAGTCTTGATTATAGTACCTTATCAGTAAATTTCAAAATTGTGAGCATTGGGAATTTTGAGTCCTCCAGCTTTATTCTTCACTTTCAATATTGTTTTGGCTATTCTAAATTCATTGCATTTTAATGTGAATTTTAATGTCAATTTATCAATTTCTGGAAAGCAGCGAATTGGGATTTTGATATGAATTATGTTGCATCTGTACACCACTTTAAGTAGTATTTCTATCTTAATAAGTTTTTCAATTCATGAACATAGCATGTCCATCAATTTTTAGGTCTTCTGTTTATCCCAACATTGTTGAATGAACTTGTTTATCTGTATTCTAACAGTTTCTTAGTGGATTACGTAGGGTTTTCCATATGCAAGTTCTTGTCATATAACATTATAGTATTTTAAAAGTCTTTTATATGAATCATCATAAAATTAGGATACTTTGTTCATAAGCCTTTTTTTGGAGAAGCAAATATCCAAATACTTATTTTTTCAAATTGCCTCTGCATTCCCATTATTTATTCTTCCACTTTCCCAGCTCCCTCCTATTCCACTGTACACCCAATCTTACTTCTGAGCCCAATCGAGTTTCATTCCAGACTGGATGGAGAAAGCCTGCACCATTTCCTGCTGCTCCTTGGAGAGGGTGAACACAGAGCTGGAGGTGAATGAGGACACTGGGATGGAGGACATACTCTGAGTCTTACTGGGGCTGGCATCTCTCACAAACAGCTCATCATTCACAATGCATACACTGGAGGAAAAATGGACTGACCCTCAGACAATTGACAAATTGACAACCCCACATCCCTAACAATGACCCTGCTGCCACTGTTTCTCAGCAACCAGATTCCTTCCATACCCCTACTTTGCCTATCCCTCAGCTTCCCTGGCTGACAACTCTAGCCCTCCCACAGATGCACCTGTGGTGAATTTGTCTACTAGCTTCACTAGATTTGTAAGATTAACCCCAATGCATTTATTATGAAAAACAGCCTAAGGGGCAGTATAGTCTAATACCATTTTCAGAGGAAGATGCTGTTTCACAGAGGGGTTATGTGATTTGTCCAATGTCACTCACCTAGTGAATGTTGGGGGCAGGAAGATAACCCAATGCTTTGGCTCCGGAGTCCATGCTCTTAACCACTAGGCAAGAATTGCTTTCCACAATACTGACAAAACCTCAATTACAATACTGACAAAATACTGCTACATTCCCAAACCCCTGAACCTCAGCTAGACTGAGTGTTTCCACCCACAACACAGTACTCACCTGGAATTTTTCGTAGAAGTAGTAATAAAGGTCCGGGTGAAGGCACGAACAGAACCCTGAGACCTTCCTTCCACTTCAACAACAAACAACAAACAGCAATACCCCATTAGAATTTAACATACTTCACATGCTTACATAGCATTCCCCCGTCAGGGTCTAACTTGATACTCATGTTGAAGGGCACAATTGTTCCTTGAATGTCAGGATGCTGGGAATGGGGAGGGCAACAATAGGAACAATCTGCTCCCAGTGACAGAAATTTTCTATATGCCAGGCCCTGTGAAAACCACTTTACAAATTCATTTCATACATTTTCACAGGCACAGAATAGATGGGTCTTATTAGCCCCATCTTGCAAGTGAAGAAACTTGGAAGTTAATTAATGGGCCCCACTTCTCAGAGTAAGGATCTGGGATGAGAGCCATCAAGCTACATAGCCTGTGTCCCTAACTCCTGAGCTCTGCAGGGTAGACAGGCATGGACCCTTGTCAGATTGGGATGGTTTGGGAGCTGAGTGGAGGAAAGAGAACACTTCAATAGGAAGAGAAGGGGAAAGAAAGTTGAGAGTGAGTCCAGCCAGAGGGAAGGGAGCAGTGGGGCATCTGGGGAGGATGCCCAACATACACTTACCTTCCTCGAACACCCCACTGACAGAGAAGCAGAGCATCATCTCCTAAAAAGGAAGAGTCCAAGTGCTAAGTCACCTAAACATTCAACCCATCTGTGGCTTTCTAGGGCCGCCCTTGGGAGGAAGCAGGTGCTTACTGTTTGGAACCACATGTCGACCATGAAGGAGTTGATGTCATGCTGAGTTTTGGGCAGTTCACAGAGGGAGCAAACGATGTCATGTTTTGTATGCTTCAGCAGCTGAACACGCAGGTCTATGGGGGGAGGAGGAGAAGCAAGGGAAAGTCAGGGTTGCCACACTTTGTGCCCTATAATTACGACTTCACATCCCCTTTCCCTGCCCAGTCTTTCCCATCACACACGCACAGGAGTCCTTGATCTTCTTCATATTCCTGTTTTCCTTGAGGTACTCGCACAAGCTGCTTCTAGGGAGAGAAAGAGGAAGAGGAGGTGGTGGTCTGGCCAGTGTGTGTGTTTCCAGGAGCTTCCCTGCGTCCACTGGGAGTCACACAATCCAGGATCAGAGTCTGAGCTTTGCTACTTACGGGGATGGGTCTTCAGGGTTGAAGGGAATTGTCAGGGAGAAGCAGGCCTTGTGGTGGTAAGCAGTGAGGAGACCTTGGCGGTCTTCAGAGTCATAGATCAAATAGTACCTGTGGGGAAGCAATGAGGACAGTGTATCTCTGGGGTCTGAACCTCAAATGAGACTTGAGAACCCCCATGAACAGACCTGTGTTTGGGCGGTCCAGTCTTTCTCAGCCTCCAGCCCCCATTTCTTGTGGTCCCTAAGGTACTTACTGCTGCAGGAATTGCAGGATTAGACTCTTCAGTTTCTCATTTCCTCTGAAGCTCTCCTGGAATCAAGACATTTGAGACTATGTGGCTGATAAAACCTCCCTTGTAATCCCCTAAATGTTGTTTGATCCTACTTCCTCACCTTGCTGGAGTGTGGGACATCGGTGTCAATGATAATTGCAGGGGGTAACTTCTGGCCATCCTGGAGAGGAAGAGAAAGTCAGCAGTGGAGACCAGGGAGGCGACCCAGGATAATCAGGGAAAAGGATGAGCCCAGGAAAGGGTGAGGGTCAGAAGACAGGTGTGAAAGGGCACTGGGAATTCTGTGGGCAAGATTACAATGGGTGTCTTCATCATCGGGTCCTGGAATTCTCTACTATTATAAGCAACACTGTGTGTGTGTGTGTGTGTGTGTGTGTGTGTGTGTGTGTGTGTGTATGTACATTTTTTTGGGAAGAATATCCTTATCTTTTTCAGGAGTCCATGTTCCCTAGTGCATAAAGGTCTCATGGAAACATGTAATCTAGACCATACCCAAAGAGTTTGAGGGCAGATATAGAGATGATCAATGGTTAGTAAGGGACAATGATGAGTGTAGGCACTTACCAGACGTAACAACTTGGGGAAACATTCCCTGATGGCACTGTCCAAGACCAAAAATAGAAAGAAGTAGTTGATAGCTTGAAATTGCAATTCTTCCTTTGAGTTAAAACACTGATTGCATAAACAAAGACTGTATTTTCTGCCCATCCAGCAGCCCCTTTCCCCATCTCAGTTTCTGATTTCAAGAGGTTTAGGTCCACTACTCTGCTGAGCACTGAACATCTTCCATATGGATTTTCTGAAGGCATAGCCTCCTTATCTCTCTCCACAGCTTCACATTCATATCCCCTACTTCTCTTCTTCCTTCCCTCTATCCCTTTCTCCCTCTATCTCCCTGCTGGGTATCTCCCACCTTGAACTGTCCCAACTCCCATCTCCAGTGCCACCAGAAGCAACATTTGGAACCCAGCCTCTGGGGCTCTTCCCCTCCCTGCCTCACTTCCTTCCTCCAGGTCCCCACTGAAGACTCCAGAGAGAAGAGCAAAGGGGGGTGGGAGCCCATAGCTCTGCTACCTCATTAGGGTCCCAGCATTCTGAAGGCCCATGACACCCCCAAGGGATGGCCCAGAATGCCAGGGAAAAGAGGTGAGTAAGGTGAGACCCAGGAGGCAGGAAGGGAGGGGAAGGGTAATGAAGACAGAAGAGGGAGTGAGAGTAGGTGAGAGGTTAGAGAGACATAGGGGAGTAGAAACAAAGGAGGAAGAGAAAACAAAGGAAAAGGAAAACAAAATCTCTATTATGGTGGGGGGACAGGAAGGAAGAGAGAAGGGAGAAATGGCTCCCCAGATGCAGCCCTTTCCTTCATCTGCCATGGCTGGACCTAGCACCTGAGGTAGGAATGGAAAACACGCCTGTGTGACCTCAGTCTGAGCTGGGTATGGGAAATTAGGTAGCTATGGGGGATGGAGACCTTCCCCAGAAGGAGTAGAGGGTCAAGACCCAGCTCAGCATGGGTCTGAGGGTCCACGTCCCCTTCTAGTTATCACTGCCTTCCCTCCTGATGGCCCCAGTGCATCAGACCCTGTGCCTGTCTCTATTAATAGATTCCTCGCCTATGGGATTATACCCATGTCCCATGTCAGGTTACACAGGGCTCTTCTGAAAGACCAGATTGGATGACGTGAAATGTGTGGGAGATAGGGAGGGGCAGCGCCTCTTAGAGGCCTGTGCATCTGTCTTCTCAAGCACCTCTGCCTTCTGCCTTCCATTCCTGACTTGGGAAGCCCTCTGTTCACTGGCAGTGGTCTACTTCTTGCCACTTGACTCAGGGAACCCTAGTTTCTCCCAAGGAAGGTTCAGCTCCTGACAAAAGGCCAGAGAAATGGACGTAATGAGAGCAGCCATCCAGAGCCCTGAGGCTCAAAAGCCACCATGGAAACCTGGGACAAATGGGGGAATATTTCGTTTAAGAGAAGGAAAACCCCTCTCAGAACAGTTGAACAAAGCCCCATATCACCACAGAGGCAGGGAGGCCTGTCTCAGCACGAGGGTCAGGGCTGGAGGACCCTTCTTGTTCCAGGTCACCAGCATCTGTTTCAAGGCTGTTTACCCCTGGTCTTGGTGAGGAGGGAGAGCTTTGCTTCTTGGAGCACATCATAGGTGAGTATGAGAGAAAGCTAGGTGCAGAGGCAGAAACAGATGCCAGAGCACCTAAAGAGATGAGCAGGTCAGAGGGATAAAAGAGTTCTAAATGCAGGTGAGAGACACAAACAGAGAAGCAAGGGTTGTGGTACTCCTAGAGGACTATGGCTGCCACCACTTGCAGAGAGGCACTGTCAGGGATAGTTCAGGATCCCGTGGGTGAAGTTACCCAAGAAGAGTGACAGAGGTTCACACTGACCTTATGTAGGTGGACTGGTCTGGGAAGGTGTCGCACAAGGGGTTCCCTTCTAGCCAAAGCTCTTCAAGATTCAGCCCTTTCATCTTGTTTAACTCCCACACTAAGGTCAGCTGAGAAATATGGGGAGGAAGCTGTAGATGAGTCCCAAGGAAGGAGAGAAAGGCAGGCCCCTGCACCCCCAGCCCCCATCTTTCCACACAGGTACTTTCTTCTGCCTCATGTCATCACACTGATGAGCACTACCACCCACCATCAACCCCAACTTTGATCTGGCTCCCTCTTCCCACCTCGTTTTTGGAAAGGTTCAGGATCTTGACTGTGGGGACCATCTGTATAATGTCAGACAGGCCATCCAGTCCATATAGTTTGTTGTTGCTCAAGTTCAAGGACAACAGCTTTGGTGAAGAGATAGAGCGACAGTTACTATCTAGGGCCTCAGAGACAAATCTGTCCTCCACCCCATGAGTTCCACGCCCTACTATTAATAGCAGCACTGGGACTAAGGCCTTACCGTAGGGAAATTCTCTTCAATGATCTGCAGGGTGGCAGCCATGCAGTTTCTTCGATTCAGGATTATATCAATATCATGGTCCACCAAGTCTTCAGGAAGCCAAGAGGAGGCAATCAGAAGGCTGAGAGGGGTCCAGGGCTAGCACCAACCCCTCCCCACATTTCCATCCCTCAGTCTCCCTCCGAGGCAGATC
>NW_027528808.1:116735-129582 GCF_008692635.1 Crocuta crocuta
CCCCCCTCCCCCCACATCCATCAGTCCTCAGTTTTTGTCAGCATTCAAGAGTCTCTCATGGTTTACTTCTCTCCCTTTCCCCCACCATTTCCACCCTTCTTCTCCCCCTTGTTCCTCCGGCAAGTTCCTCCTAATCCTCCTATACGTGCAAACATATGATATTTGTCCTTCTCTGCCTGACTTATTTCGCTCAGCATAACTATTAATAACAGCACTGGGACTAAGGCCTTACCTCACGGAAATTCTCTTCAATGATCTGCAGGGTGGCAGCCATGCAGTTTCTTCGATTCAGGATTATATCAATATCATGGTCCACCAAGTCTTCAGGAAGCCAAGAGGAGGCAATCAGAAGGCTGAGAGGGGTCCAGGGCTAGCACCAACCCCTTCCCACATATCCATCCCTCGGTCTCCCTCCGAGGCAGATCCCTGTGCCCTCACCTGCCCTAGCATTACTGCTATCAACTGTACCTGGGTCAAAGCGGAGCCTCTGGAGGTCAAGAGCTTGCTGGAAGACATCATAGCGTTTGTTCATGGTCAGCTGCAGAGAGAGATGGAGAAAGCCACTGTGAGGCTCCGGTGGCGATAGGGAAGTCGGGGGCTGGGGGAAGAAGAGATGGGCCTGGGTGTGCGCACACAATGGGCCTTGAGTCTGCATTACCTTTAGCTGCTCCATTTCTTCTGGCTCCAACTTATACCGCACAGAGTAGGGTACATTAGAGGGATTGACAAAGATCGATATCTGCAAGAAGGTGCAGAGGGGTAAGCACCAAGAACTCTGATTTCAAAGAAGACCACCAGCCCCTGGCCTCTCCTCCCACCCTGGGACTACGTACAGGTAATGCCCTCAGCACATACCTTTTGGTTCTCCTCATCACAGATCTTGTAGCTGACATCTTTCAACGCAGAGGCAATGCCAGCATCCTGGACAAAGAACCGAGCCTGGTTTTTCACGTAGTGAAACTACAGGAGAGGGAGGCAACAATAATTTTGAAGTATAGAGTCTTTCTGCTCAGTGGGCTACCCCCCAGTCCCCCCACTTCTCTGTGTCCACTCATCTGGCTTCACCATCCTCTCTTACATCCACTGGAGTGAAGGGGACACTGCAATAGTTCTGGATTGAATTCACTAGCCATGTCTTGTCATACTTTCCCCCACAGGGAATCTAAAGGTGAAAAGAAGGGATGAGAGTGAGGAGAGACAANAAACCAGCTTCCTTTTGGATTCTAATATCTCAGGCTCTCTCGGTTTGTGTGCTGTACATTTTGTACCTCAATTACTCCATGCTGTTTCAGGGCACGCTTATGAGTAAAAATCTGTTCACTGCTGATTGCTTAATGGTGTAGTGATTATGACCAGGCCTCAGATTAACTCCTCTGGGGAGTCATTGCTTTCACTGTGTGGCCTTGCTGTCAGGGCAATCCTGCTACTCACAACCTTTGGGACTTTTCCTGTGTGGCACTGGAAGTGGAATTAAACATGGATAGAGCATTCGACCCATAAATGCTATGGCTCAGGCCTCAAAACTTAAAAACAGCCTGGAGTGCTCCCTCTTTCTCTCACACTCCACATCTAACTCATCAGGAAATTCTCTCACCCTGTCTCTCCAGTACATCCAGAATCTAGCCACTTCTTACCACCACCATTATTACCACCACCTTGGCCAAGACACCAACATCTCTCTTCTGTATTTTACTGACTTCTAGCTGGCCCCTCTACTTTCATCCTTGCTCCCTTCCTTACCATCTGTTTTTAGCCCAGCAGCAAAGCATAAGTCAAATCATTTCAGTATGCTGCTCAAAACAATGTAACAATAGTTTGAAGCCATCAACATGTTAAAAAGCCATGAGTTCATAGTGATACTAAACAGCAATAACAATGACAAAGAGGAACCTTATTAATGACCTTTGGAGAATGGCAAGAAACCAACTGGTTTTCCTGAAAATCCACCAGTGAAAGGAAAAACTCAAATATTAAAAGGAGGAATGAGGGCCTGTGGTCAACATATGGTGTATGGGGGCATCAGAGTCATTTTTGAGAACTGACATTACTTCAGAAATAACGTTGGCAAGGGAAAGTGTAAAAGTGAGCTAGCTAACAGCGACAGCAATCCCCAGACCGTCCGGCTAACTTGGGTGCCTAAATGGGGACAGAGGCCTCCCTCATCAAGGTGATTCATCAAGGTGATTCAGACCACAGAAATCACAAGCATAACCTTGTTTGGGAATCTCACAGGAGAGTGGGCATGTGATTAAAAAGCCAGAGGAACCACATGCACACACACACGTGCACGCGCGGGCACACACACATATCCACTTACTGAAGGTTTGCATCTCAGCACGATCCCTGTCTTGCCGTTGTTCTGCCAGAATCAAAGGCAATAACAGGAGTATGGCAGATCAACTGGTGCCTCTCACCCAGGCTGCTTTAGTTACCCCTCAAGAGCCACCAAGTACCAACTGATCCTCCCACGGAGAAATGGTCGTGAGTATCCTTTATGACATCATGTGTGTTCACATGGCTACTTCCTGTGACAGTTTGGAATTCTGCCTACATCATCGTTACGCCACTGAGCACATTGCAATGGCATTACGGTAGGAAAAGAACAGGATGAGAAGTAAACCAACACTTGTCCTGCGGCAGCCAACATTTGCTCAGTGTTGGGTAGACTCATTAGATTTCTTTGACCTCTTCACAGAAACCCCACGATGACTGTCTCCACAATTCCTTTTCAGACCATGAATTTTAGGCTCACAGGGCTTAGGTCCATTTCCCAGGATTTCTTTAGCCAAGTCAGTGTCAGAACAGAAATTGTGTCCTCACATATTGGTCTGCCTCAGTATCCTAAGTATTTCTCTAGCTACTATGCTGGCTCTACTTTAATGGTGAAATTTCAGATCTCAAGGACAGATTTCTGTGAGCAGACCAGGGATAATGTTTTGTGACTAGAAGCTAGTCACTCCGCTTGGCAGTTGAGAGGGGGAGTGTCCAGGTGACTTGGAACAAGTGGAGATATCTGTCTTGAACTAAACAGAAAAATCTTTTTAGATAACAGGTTTTGCAGGTTAGGAGTCACTTTGAGCCAACAGCGTCTGGCATATAATGGGGCCTAATTAGTATTTGTTAAATGAATATAGACAATGTAGATTTGGGATCAACAAAGCCACCTTTTGGAATCCATACATCTCAACCATTTCTACCCACATTTATTTATTCCAGAAAAAAAATGTACTGAAGAACTGTCTCATAACCTCTTTATATAACTAGCATGTGTTAAATTCTTTTTCTTTTGTAGAATTAGTATTTTTCATTAGTGTACAGTTACAAATAAAGCTAATTGCCCCCCCCTTGACTAATGCTAAAACTACTGATTTTCTGATCTTAGGAAGGGAGGGTTTTGTAAACTGGTGACAGAAATGAAGACAGACTTTCCTTAAATCCAGCAGATATAGCTTCCTGGGGGTCTGGTATGTGTAGAAAGATTGTCCTGGACCTACATGCATGTGTGTGAGAATTCAGCTTTGTGATAGCAGTATCATCCTTGTCTCAGAGGAAAGTAAGACTGTGTGTATGTGTATGTGTGTGTGTGTGTGTGTGTGTGTGTGTGTGCACGCACATGGGTATGTGTTAATATTATCTGTTTTGCATTTGTATAATTAGATTACAGATACATGTATTTCAAATCATGTTGGAAAATGCATTGCCACAGAAAACTGGACCCTAATGTACATTTTCTTTTCATGTATTATGTATTATATATGGTCAATTTTTGTTTTTTTACATCTTGTCATTTTAATATTTGAATTGATTTTCAAATTTAAAGTATTAGATATCTGTATACAAGGTATTCCTAATGGTGGAGGCCAAATAACCCAGTGCAGCATGGAGTGGAATTTAGGGTGGTTCCAAGATTTAAGTCCATGCTCTAAAGCTTCCTAGAAGAAGCACATAAATATTTTAAACTATAAGAGACAATATCCTACAGCTATTTATACCAATATAGTTCTCAACTAATAGCGCAGGAGAGTCTGATTTCCTAGGGGGTGTTTAATCATTCAAAAGTCATTCTTATACTTTGGCTCAGACATTTCACTTTTAAAACTTATCATACAAAATATTCTCTGCTGAAATATATACCTATAGTTATATGGCTGTGTTTTACAGTCTCTTTGACACGGAAAAACAATGGGACCAAAGAGTGGCTGATATTGACAGAAGAGGGGGAAGAACTGATTGTTCCTGGAATCAAGGACAGATGGAAAAGAAGGGACATGGGTACCCTTCATATAGAATAAAAAGGCCAAGGGATGGATTTATGGGCCAGAATAGTGAGGGTAATCATTGGTAAGAAAATGAAACACAAATGGAAAAATCCTCTGAGGACCTGAATTCATCCTGGCAATATGCACCTCTCTAGAAACTTTCCTTTCTTTCCATGTATAACTTGTCTGTCTCTCTCTGTTACTTCATCTTCAAGCCAAACAGTTCCCACACAGAGAAATAGCTCCCACACAGACTGAGAAAGAATAGATGGTACACAGGAACAGCACGCAGTGATGAATCTTTTGGACAGAAGGCTAGAGTTAAAAGCCTGTTGTTCCCAGACACAACACCCATCATTGTCCACTGGACTTTAAGTCCTGTACTCGTGCTCATTTCAACTCTAACATGGAGTCACACATTATTGGTTATGGACATAGGATTTGAGGTCAGATTAATTAGGATTTCAATTGTGGTGCTAAATTCTATGGTCCAGGGAAAGTAACACCGACTCCATGGTGACTCACTTTTTTTCCTCATACATTCAAAATAGTCATAGTTTTGCCTCATAAGATAATTGTGACAATTTAGTTAATATGGAAAATATATGGAAAACACCTGGAGAGATGCCTGTAACCTAATAAGCATGGTAAGTAAGTTACCTATTACTAGGTCAGTACTTAGCACAACAACTGGTATTTAGTAAAGAATGAATTTGTGTTTACATTTATTGTTATTAGTCCTGTGGAAAATGAGAAGGAAAACAGAAGTGTGTATGGGAAAAGATTGTAGTGTCAGCTCTTAATGTATTTTATAAAGTAGCAACAATAAACAGGACAGCCCTGGTGGGAAATGATCTGACATACTTATTAAGAGAACCAAAGTAAAAAGCTTAGACTCTGAAACAGGCATACAAAATGTTTTGAAGAGGGACTTACATTCCCAGTTCCAACATTTTTGCTAAAAATGTATTATTATTCAAAAAATGGTTCAGGTTTAAGTGGTAGGCTAAATAAGTAAATTAGAATACTTCTGGAACATTATAGACACTATATTATAAGTTAAGATATAATACTTCTGGCACCTTCTATGACACTATATGAAAGAAAAAAATATCAGGATACAAAACTGTATATTCCAGAGTGATATAAGTAGCATGGCTGGAGAGNCCTTCTGCCACAGAGATACTGAGTTAACAACAGTATATGAACCAAAGTACCTCTGTAAGAACTTGGGATCAACTGAGAAGATACAGCACCCAGGCCATTATAAAACCAAGAAGGGGTTTTTGCTAAACGGTTAAGAAAATTCATGTTGTTTTGCAGTACTGTTCATGCTCCTCTGCCTATGTAACATATCACATAACAACTGGAAGAAACTTCCCCACATTCCCTTTCCTCCCTTAGGTTGGAAACAAGAGTACTTCATGTATCCAACATTCTGACTTGTTAGGGGGCTGATCCAGGACCAATTTCTGTTTTGTTTAAATTAGAAAACTTACTTCACTTGCATCAGAATTCGGAAAGGTCTGAAAACAGAGGTGAGCAGTAAGTTAGAGGTTCAGTTTCACAGGCAGATGCCAGGGAGAGTAAAAGAGGTCAGAAAAGTTATGAAAGATCTTAGAACTTCCAGCAAAGTTGACCTTAGTGAAGTCATCCCCTGCATAAAACCTGTATACAACAACTGGCAGAGGTAGTTGTTTTTTCTAATGCTCAAGTCTCAGCAAATTTACAAGGTCTACAAATAAACAGGGAAACATGGCCTAATTAAAAGAACAAAACTCCAGAAATTGATTCTAAAATAAAAAGCAGATCTATGAAATGTCTGACAAAGACTTTAAAGTAACTGTCAGAAAGATCCTCAATGAACCAAAAGTGAAAACAGATAGACAATTTGATGAAACAGGAAAAAAAATATCTGAACAAATGAGAACATCAAGAAAGTGTTAAAAACTACAAAAAAGAAATTTTAAAGCTGAAAAATACAAGAACAACTGAAAATCTTGTAAGAGGAGTTCAGTAGTAGAATTGGTCAGAGACAGGTCAATTGAAATCACTGAGTCAGAAGAGCAAAACAAAAAAGAATAAAGAAAAGTAAGAATGTATGGGACTTATGAGACATCATAAAGAAGAGAAATATGTGCAGGAGGGGAATCCAAGAAAGAAAAGGGAGAAAGGGGCAAAGAGCTCACTTGCAAAAATAATGGCCCCAAACTTCCCAAATCTGAGGAGAGAAAGGGACATGAAGATTCAAGAAGCTCAAGGAACTCCAATTAGGAGAAATTCAAAGAGAATCACACTAAGATACATTATCAAATTGTCTAAATTCATAGAAGCAATTCATCATGTACAAGTGAACTTTTTTATATTATCAGTTGATTTGTCAGCCAAAACTTATCAAGTTAGAAGGGAATGGGATGATATATTATAGGTACTGAGGTAAATAAGAAAGGAACTGTCAACCAAGAATACTGTACCTGGCAAAACTGTCCTTCACAAGTGAAGGAGAAATTAAGAATTTTCAGATAAAAGTTGAGGGAGTTCATTATCTCTAGAATTTCTCTATAAGAAATGATAAAGGGAGTCCAAGTTAAAGTGAAGAAATAGTAGACAGAAAACACTAAGCTATTATGAAAATATTAGGTTCTGCAGTAAAGGTTAATACATGGACAAATATACTAACCTGTAATATTGTAATTTTGGTGCATTTAATGACAATAAGAATTTAAATGAGAAAAATATTTTTTAAAAACTTGCAAATCTATGTTAATGTATATACCAATATATAAAGATAGGATGTGTAACCTCAATAGCATAAAGTAGGGAAGGTAGAGGTGTAAAGTAGTAGTTTTTGTATGTAATTGAAGTTAAACTGTTATCAATTCAAAACAAATGCTATAACTTTATCTTATGTAATTACAATGATAACCACAAAGAAACTTTCTATAGAATATACACAAAAGCAACTGAGAAGGGAATCAAAGAATACCACTACAAAACATCAATTAAATACAAAGGAAGACAGTGAGAGATGAAAGTAGGGACAAAAAAAGTTACAAGGCATACAGAAAACAGTAAAGAAAATGACCATAATAAGTTCTTCCCCATCAGTTATTACTTTAAAATTAAATGTATTTATTTACCCAATCAAAAGACATAGGCTGAATGGATTGAAAAAACAATATCCAACTATATAGTGTCTACAAGAGACTCAATTTGGATCTACGGACATATATAAGTTGAAAGCAAAAGGATGGAAAAAGATATTCTATGCAAATGGTAACCAAAAGAGGGCAGCAATGGCTATACTAATGCCAGACAAAATATATATTAAGTCAAAAACTGTTAGAAGAGACAAAAAACATTATATAATAGTAAAAGGATCAAGTTATAAATACTAAACTACAGACTTCCTAAATACATGAAGAAAACTGATAGAATTTAAGGGGTAAATAGACAGCAACACAATAACAGTAGGAAACTTTACTACTTACCTTTCAATGATGGATAGAACAGCCAGAGAAAAGATCAATAAGGAAATAGAGGACTTGAGCAACAGTCCAAATAATAGATTAATTGGGCCAAACAAACATATACAAAAAGCTCCCCTAACAACAGCATATGTTCTTTACAAGTGCATATGGAACATTCTCCAGGATAGACTGCATGTAAGGCCATGAAATAAGTCTTAGCAAATTCAAGAAGACTGAAATAATACAAAGCATCTCTTTCAAAAACAATGGAATGAAACTAGAAATCAATAGTATAGGGTTAACACACTCATAAACAACCAATGGGTCAAGAATAAGTCACAAAGGAAATTAGAAAGTACTTTGAGACAAATTAAAATGAAAATACAACATTTCAAAGCTTACAGGATACAGCATGAGCAGTGCTAAGAGGGAAGTTTATAGCTTTAAATGTATACATTAAAAAGATGAATGAACCGAAATCAACAACATACCTTCATACTTCAAGAAATTAGACAAGCTAAACCCAAAACTAGCAGAAGAAAGTAAATAATCAAATAAGAGCAAAGAATAATGAAATAGAGAAAACAAAAACAATGTAGGAGGAGTTAATATGGTGGAGATGTAGGGGCACCCTAGACTTTCTTCATCACTCAAACACAGCTGTATTGAGGTCAGGTTAGTTGGAATACCCAGGAAATAGACTTGTGGAGTGGCAGAAGGATCTCCACAGTGGAAGGGAGACAAGTGTGAGGTGTGTGGATGTTAATTGGGGGAGAGAAAAACAGCAGCGCTGTGGAGGGGAGGGAACCCCTTCTGTAAAGAGACAAAAGGGAGAGGAGGGAGATGTTGAGATAGTGCAGCATCGAGTTAGCACCAACAGAAGAACCTCTGGGACCACGAAATGGGGAGCAAAAAGTACTGAAGTACTGAAGGTCCCAGTTATTTTTTTGCAAACAGTGTTTGGAGCTCAAACAACAAGGTTTTGAAAGTGTGTAACTTTCTTCAGAGTAGAGCTGTGGTGCATGCCCCTGGAGAATAGGGAGCTGCCTCTGGAGTGCATAGCATGGTGTAGAGATCTCCAGAGTGGACTGGGAAAGAACAGTCCCCTTCCTGGAGTCTTTTCTGGAAGGGGATTTGTTGCCTCCTCAAGGACAAAAGAGCCGGCAGGTGCCAGTCAAAGGCCTTTCGTCAGAAGGGTGGTGAGGCTCTACTCCAGGAGAGGGGAGCAGATCTACGCCATGCAGTGTCCTTTAAGACTTTGGATTTTGAATCCAGGCTGTGTGCCAAAGTAAAAACACAGGAGAGTTGTGGTGCAGGGCAAGCTGACTGCCCTCGCCATTTTGTGAGGACTGCTTGAACAGCAGGGGTTAAGATCCCAGGCAGGGAAGAGATTGGAGTGGAACCATTTTCCCCCCAACACCAGTACAGTGTGACTTCAGAGAGCAACACAGCAGCCCCCAGTGGAGGTGGGAACCACATACACCAAACCTTCCTCCTCTATGCCTAGCAACTGCTTCTTTACCAGGGCAAGACTGACTCTGAGACAACACAGCCAGCCTCTCCTCTAGACCAGCACAGCGAGAACCTCCCAGGCACCAACAGAAACCTCTTTTGTTCTTTTTATCCTCCTACTTTTTTTTTTTCTTTTGGAATCTTTCTTATCTTTTCTTCTTTCTTTCGTTATTTTGTTTTCTCTTGTTTTTGGGACCAGGATTTTTTATTCTTTTCTTTTTCCTTCTATTCTGCTTTTACCCCTTCTTGTTCCCTTTTTTTTTTCCTTTGGAATCAGCTCTGGGTTTTTTTGTTCCATTTCTTTCTCTATTTTTATGGGATCAGGCTTCCTGACCCCCCTTTTTCAAAATCAAAGCACACCTGGTTAAATATACAAACAATCCACCGCTAGAAGAAAGGAGGAGCTCTGCAGAGAACTGACCGGTGGGAAAGAGCAACCAAAATGCAACAGCAGAGTGCACACAGCATACAATAGAAACACTTCCTGAAGTGCCAGGCCCTGGAGAGTATATGACACCTTTTCAATATAGTTGTACATTCAGGTACAGGAAACATAACAAGTTTTTAAAACATTCAAAAGACAGAAACTTAGCCAAAATGACAAGACAGAGGAATTATCCCTGAAAGAAAGGTCAATAAGAATTCACAGCCAGGGACTTGCTCAAAACAGGTATAAGCAATATATATGAACAAGAATTTAGAACAGCAGTCATAAGACTACTAGCTGGGCTTGAAAAAAAAAACGCATAGAAGACACCAGAGACACACTTGCTGCAGAGATCAAAGACATAAGAACTAGTCAGCAAGAATTTAAATTTTTTTAAATGTTTTATTTATTTCTGAGAGAGACAGTGTGGGCAGGGGAGGGTCAGAGAGAGGGAGACACAGAATCTGAAACAGGCTCCAGGCTCTGAGCTATCTGTCAGCACAGAGACCCAACACGGGGCAGTAACCCATGCACTGTGAGATCATGACCTGAGCCGAAGTCGGACTCTTAACCGACTGAGCCACCCAGGAGCCCCATGACCAAAAAAATGATATAAGTAAGATGAAAAATAAACTGGATACAGTGACAGTGAGGACTGAAGAAGCAGAGGAGAGAATACATGAAATTGAAGACAAGATTATGGAAAATAATGAAGGTGAAAAAAGAGAGAAAAGAAGTTACAAGAGCATGAGGGAAGAATTAGAAAACTATCTGGTTCCATTAAACAAAACAATATCCAATTAGCAATAATCGCGCCTCGGATAAACCTCATTGGCTACGATACTGCCACTGCAAAAAGCTATGAAACAAAACAATATCCATATCATAGCAGTCTCAGAAGAAGAAGATCAAGAAAAAAGGACAGAAGGTTTATTTGAAGAAATTATAGCTCAGAACTTCCCTAGTCTGGGGAAGAACACAGGCATCCAAGTCCACGAGGTACAGAGCTCTCCCTTTAAAATCAACAAATAGAGGTCAACACCACAACATGTAATAGTGAAACTTGCAAAATATAAACATATTGTATCTTTGTATTCAGTGGATCTGTCCATTGAAACTTGGCAGGTCAGAAGAGAGTGGCAGGAAATATTCGACATGCTGAATGGGAAAAATATGTAGCCATGAATTCTTTATCCAGCAAGCTGCCATTCAGAATAGAAGTGAAGAGAGAGAGGGGGCAAGATGGTGGAGAAACAGGGAGCTCCGTACATTGCACTCACCCCCATATCTCACACGGAAAATATCTGAAGCCATAGGAAACCTTATAGAACCCAAGAGAATGGGAGAAAAGGACGCAGAATCCACTGAGAAAGCCTTCTAACCTGAGTGCGAACTGAGGAAGATTAAATCGAGCCGGGATCGGAGACTCCAGGGACAGGGGCGATCCCCCTCTGCGGGGAGTGAGAAGGGAAAAAGAGAGAGTCTGAAACCACTCAAGACACGGTCCCTGTTGCTGGGAAAAAGAAAAACCTCCGCTCCGGGCACAGAAGGAATGTGTGAGCCAAATCCCTGCGTGCCGTGTCCCCACGCGCCAACTCGTCCTGGAGGGGCTGTGTCCGCGGACCACTTCTTTGTGCTCCTGGATGGCTGGACTCTTAGAAGAGCTGCGCGCCTACCACGCCATTGTGCTCCTGGATGGCCGGACTCCTAGGGGAGCTGCGCGTGCCTCCTGGGTCGCAGTGCTCCTGGCTGACTGAAACTCCAGAGGAAAGGCGAAGAGCGTAAAAACTGGGAGATATGCCAAGAGTTCGTGTTTTGGGTGATGAGACACAGAGGGACCTGGTTTCCCTCTCTCCAGCGGGCCTGGCCCCCGGCAGGCAGACCCCTGCCCATGCTCGCCAACCTAACTCGGAGGAGAAGGGAGCAACGATTCTGGTTCCACCCCCAGGGATAGGCAAGAGGATTGGAATTGCCCCGAGGGGATTACCTGCGAGGTTGTGTCTAAGGCAATTTCACTGGGGCGTGCAGACTGGGACTTGGAAACTAGGCCTGGCCTGGGTTAAAGAGCGCAACCCACTTTGAGTGCACCCCTGGCACGGGGAGTTTACAGACCCAAAAAAGCGAGGTGCAGCATTTGGTTCAAGAAGGGACTGGAGCGCCACCAATCTCTTCCCCACAACCTCCAAGGCAGAACTCCCTCCTGATGCATTGGATCACACCACGCCCATCCCTGCTTGAAAGCTGAAACTTGACAGGACAGAAAGGAATGGCAGGAGATCTTCAATGTAATGAACAGAAAAAATATGCAGCCAAGAATCCTCTACCCAGCAAGCCTGTCATTCAAAATAGAAGGAGAGACAAAAGTCTTTCCAAATAAACAGAAATTGAAAGAATTTGACACCACTAAGCCAGCCCTACAAGAAATCCTGAGGGGGACGCTCTGAAGGAAATATTGCAAGGAATGCAAGATATCAGAGACACCACCACCAACATGAATCCCACAAAAGACACAAAGACTCTAAACCCACATATTTCAATAAGAACACTGAATGTAAATGGGCTGAATGCTCCAATCAAAACACATAGTGTAGCAGAATGGATAAAAAACCAAAATCCATCTATATGCTGTCTACAAGAAACTCATCTTAGACTGGAAGATACCTTCAGATTAAAAGTGAGGGGATGGAAAAAATATATCATGGTACTGGAAATCAAAACAAAGCTGGAGTAGCTATACTCATATCAGACAAACTGGACTTTAAATTAAAGACAATAAGAAGAGATGAAGAAGGGCTTTACATAATAATTACACGGTCTATCCATCAGGAAGAACGAACAATTATAAATGTCTATGCATCGAATATGGGAGCACCTAAATATTTAAAACAATAACAAACAGAAACAATCTTATGGGTAAGAATGTGCTAATAGTATGGGACTTTAACACTCCGCTTACAGCAATGGATAGGTCAACCAGACAGAAAATCACTAAAGAAATAATGGACTTGAAAGACACATTGGACCAGATGGATCTGACAGATATATTTAGAACTCTATATCCTGAGGCCAAGGAATTTACTTTCTTCTCAAGTGCACGTGGCACATTCTCCAAGATAGATCACATACTGGGACATAAAGCAGCCCTCAATAAATATAAAAGAATTGAGATAATACCATGC
>NW_027528808.1:129808-132308 GCF_008692635.1 Crocuta crocuta
ATGGAGGAGGGCACTTGTGGGGATGAGCACTGGGTGTTATATGGAAACTAACTTGACAATAAACTATTTGTAAAAAAAATGAAAGAAATTATACAAATTAAAAAAAAAGAAAGAATGCAATCTGGCCATGTGTAGCAACATGGATGGACCTTGAGGGTGTTATGTTTAGCGAAATAAGTCAGTCAGAGAAGGAGAAATATCATATGTTTTCACATATAGGAGGATTAGGAGAAACTTAACAGAGGACCATGGGGGAGCAGAAGGGTGGAAATAGTGGGGGAAAGGGAGAGAGGCAAACCATGAGAGACTCTTGAATGCTGAGAACAAACTGAGTAGTGATGGATGTGGGGGGGGGAGATTGGCATGGAGGGGGGCACTTGTGAGGATGAGCACTGGGTGTTATATGGAAACCAGCTTGACAATAAACTATTTGTAAAAATAAATAAATAAATAAAACATTTTAAAAAAATAATAGAAGTAAAGATAAATAGTTTCCCAGACTAACAAAAAACTAAAGAAGTTCATGACCACTAAACTAGCCCTGCAAGAAATTATAAGGGGGATTCTCTGAGTTGGGGCAAAAAAGAAGAGGAAAGCAACAAAGACTGCAAATGATCAGAGAACATCACCAGAAATCCCAACAGATAACACAATGGCACTAAATTCCTATCTTTCAATAATCACTCTGAATGTATATGGACTAAATGCTCCAATCAAAAGATGTAGGGTGCCAGAATGGATTACAAAAAAAAAAAGAGAGAGACCCATTTTAGACCTAAGGACACTTTCAGATTGAAAGTGAGGGGATGGAAATTATCTGTCATGCTACTGGAAGCTACTGGAAGTCAAAAGAAAGCTGGAGTAGCCATACTTATATCAGAAAAACTAGATTTTCAACTATAGGCTGTAAAAAGAGATGAAGAAGGACATTATATCATAATTATGTAGTCTATCCATCAAGAAGAGCTAACTTNTCCAAGAGTCCGGGCTGCAGAGTGACAGAGAGATCTCCAGGGGCTCACGGGGACAACCTGGCAGGCCAAAGGTGTGTGACCGCAAACTGGGTGAGACAAACCGCTGCGTAGGCTTGGAGGGGAGGGGTCCCTTTCTGTAGAGAGACAAAAGGAAGAGAAATAGAGGCTGTGAAAGTGTAGGACTGTATTTGAACAATAGATAAACCACAGACTAGTGATCAGGAAAAAAACGGAGAAAGATCCAATCTCTGCGGGGCTTTCTCTGGACTCGGGCCAGCTGCCCTGTTTGCATGCCTGGGGAGGAGGGGCACCAGCCCTGGGCCTGGTAACTAGTTCAGAGGTGCAGTCTGCAGTGGGAGAAAGCAATCCTCTTCCTTGAGTGCTGTGGGAGGAAAGTATTCAGCTTTTCAAAGGACAAAGGACCCGGCAAGCACCTTCCAGCCGGAGGCCATTTATCAGCAGGGTGATCGGCACTTCCCTGAAACCAGGGTGTGTGCAGTGGGAGACTTTAAGACATCAGGGTTTGAATCCCAGCTGAGTTCCAGGGAGGCATAGTACTTGGTGGAGTGGGACTAACTGCCTAGTTCATGCCTGCACAGAGAACAAACTGAGGGTTGCTGGATGGGAGGCAGGTGGGGGGAATAGGCTAATAGGTGATGGGCATTAAGGAGGACACTTGTTTGGATGAGGACTGGGTGTGATATGTAAGAAATGAATCACTGGGTTCTGCTCCTGAAGCAAAGACTACACTGTATGTTAACTAATTTGAATTTAAATTTTAAAATGTACCACAATATTTGTATACATCTATTAAAATGGTGAGAATAAAAAAATACCAAGTGCTCAGAAGTTCCAGACCAACCAGAACTCTCCTACACTGCTCATGTAATGCAAAATGGTACAGTCACTCTGGAAAACAGTTTAGCAGTTTCCTATGAAGTTACACATACACTTACCAACTCCACTCCTGAGTGTTTGCCTTAGAGAGAAAAAAACTTAGGTACATACACAAATGAGAAGGAGTTACTCATAATCACTAAACCCTAAATGTCCACTAAAGAGTAAATAGATAAACTATGGTACATTTATATAATACAGGACAAGTGGGGGAAAAATCTATTGGTACATGTAACAATTTGTATAAATCTCAAAAGCATTTTGCTAAGTGAAGGAAGCCAGTCTCAAAAGGTTAAATGCTATGTAATTCCATTTAAATGACATTCTCAGGAGTGCCTGCGTGGCTCAGTCGGTTAAGCATCTGACTTCAGCTCAGGTCATGATCTCATAGTTCGTGGGTTCGGGCCCCACGTCGGGCTCTGTGTTGACAGCTAGCTAGCTCAGAGCCTGAGGCCTGCTTTGAATTCTGTCTCCGCCTCTCTCTGACCCTCCTCTGCTCACGCTGTATCTCTCTCTCTCTCAGAAAAAAAAAACATTAAAAACATATGACTTTCTCAAAGATAATTATAATGATGAAGAATCAGTGGTTGCCAGGCATTGGGGTTTGGGAGGGCATGATTATAGACTTA
>NW_027528808.1:132692-134456 GCF_008692635.1 Crocuta crocuta
TAGGGTATCAAAAAGGATAAAAAAAAAACAAGACCCATATATTTGCTTCTTACAAGAGACTCATTTTAGAAATAAAGACACTTGCAGATTACAAGTGAGGGGATGGAGAACCATCTATCATGTTAATGGAGGTTAAAAGAAAAAAAGAGTAGATGCACCAACATGGCAGAGAAGTTGGGGGACCTGAAGTTCCCTCATTCCTCAAACAGCAATGTTGAGGCCAGAGGACTTTGAATTCCAAGAGTCCGGGCTGCAGAGTGACAGAGAGATCTCCAGGGGCTCACGGGGACAACCTGGCAGGCCAAAGGTGTGTGACCGCAAACTGGGTGAGACAAACCGCTGCGTAGGCTTGGAGGGGAGGGGTCCCTTTCTGTAGAGAGACAAAAGGAAGAGAAATAGAGGCTGTGAAAGTGTAGGACTGTATTTGAACAATAGATAAACCACAGACTAGTGATCAGGAAAAAAACGGAGAAAGATCCAATCTCTGCGGGGCTTTCTCTGGACTCGGGCCAGCTGCCCTGTTTGCATGCCTGGGGAGGAGGGGCACCAGCCCTGGGCCTGGTAACTAGTTCAGAGGTGCAGTCTGCAGTGGGAGAAAGCAATCCTCTTCCTTGAGTGCTGTGGGAGGAAAGTATTCAGCTTTTCAAAGGACAAAGGACCCGGCAAGCACCTTCCAGCCGGAGGCCATTTATCAGCAGGGTGATCGGCACTTCCCTGAAACCAGGGTGTGTGCAGTGGGAGACTTTAAGACATCAGGGTTTGAATCCCAGCTGAGTTCCAGGGAGGCATAGTACTTGGTGGAGTGGGACTAACTGCCTAGTTCATGCCTGCACAGAGAACAAACTGAGGGTTGCTGGATGGGAGGCAGGTGGGGGGAATAGGCTAATAGGTGATGGGCATTAAGGAGGACACTTGTTTGGATGAGGACTGGGTGTGATATGTAAGAAATGAATCACTGGGTTCTGCTCCTGAAGCAAAGACTACACTGTATGTTAACTAATTTGAATTTAAATTTTAAAATGTACCACAATATTTGTATACATCTATTAAAATGGTGAGAATAAAAAAATACCAAGTGCTCAGAAGTTCCAGACCAACCAGAACTCTCCTACACTGCTCATGTAATGCAAAATGGTACAGTCACTCTGGAAAACAGTTTAGCAGTTTCCTATGAAGTTACACATACACTTACCAACTCCACTCCTGAGTGTTTGCCTTAGAGAGAAAAAAACTTAGGTACATACACAAATGAGAAGGAGTTACTCATAATCACTAAACCCTAAATGTCCACTAAAGAGTAAATAGATAAACTATGGTACATTTATATAATACAGGACAAGTGGGGGAAAAATCTATTGGTACATGTAACAATTTGTATAAATCTCAAAAGCATTTTGCTAAGTGAAGGAAGCCAGTCTCAAAAGGTTAAATGCTATGTAATTCCATTTAAATGACATTCTCAGGAGTGCCTGCGTGGCTCAGTCGGTTAAGCATCTGACTTCAGCTCAGGTCATGATCTCATAGTTCGTGGGTTCGGGCCCCACGTCGGGCTCTGTGTTGACAGCTAGCTAGCTCAGAGCCTGAGGCCTGCTTTGAATTCTGTCTCCGCCTCTCTCTGACCCTCCTCTGCTCACGCTGTATCTCTCTCTCTCTCAGAAAAAAAAAACATTAAAAACATATGACTTTCTCAAAGATAATTATAATGATGAAGAATCAGTGGTTGCCAGGCATTGGGGTTTGGGAGGGCATGATTATAGACTTAAA
>NW_027528808.1:134636-135436 GCF_008692635.1 Crocuta crocuta
GACAGAATTGTTCTGTGTCCTGACTGTGGAGATGGTTATAAAAATCTACACATGGGTTAAAATTTGTAGAACTGACACCAAAAAATAAAGCCAATGTTGCTGTATGAAAGTTTTTTAAGTAATAAAAGAAAACAAACAAACAAAAAGATGACTTCTAGCCAGACGTCTCAAAAAGAAAAGAGAGAACCCAAAATAGATAAAATCACAAATGAAAGAGAGGAGATCACAACCAACACCACAGAAATACAACAATTACAAAAGAATAGTATGAAAAATTATATGCCAACAAACTGGACAATCTGGAGGAAATGGACAACTTCCTAGAAACTCACACACTACCAAAACTCAAACAGGAAGAAATAGAAAAATTGAACAGGCCCATAACCATCAAAGAAATTGAATCAGTTATCAAAAATATCCCAACAAACAAGAATCCTGGGCCAGACGGCTACCCAGCAGAATTCATAAGACATTTAAAGGAGACTTAATACCTGGTCTTTCAAACTATTTCAAAAAATAGAAATGGAAGGAAAGCTTCCAAACCATTCTATGAAGCCAGCATTACCTTGATTCCCAAAGCAAACAAATGCCCACTACAAAGAGGATTACAGGCCATGATCCCTGATCAACATGGATGCAAAAATTCTCAACAAGATACTAGCAAAATGAATTAAACAATACATTAAAATAATTATTCACCATGATCCTTTCTTGAGAAAAACAATAGAAAACATCAATGAAACTAAGAGTTTTTTTAAGAGACAAAATTGGGGGCACCTGGGTAGCTTAGTCGGTTAAGC
>NW_027528808.1:135741-135969 GCF_008692635.1 Crocuta crocuta
GGGACATTACAACTGATACTACAGAAATGAAAAGGTTTATAAGAATATACTATGAACAATTGTATGCCAATCAATTGGAAAGTCTAGAAGAAATGATTCCCTAGAAAAACACAAACTACCAAGACTGAATCATAACGAAATAGAAAATTATGGACTCCAATGTTTATAACAGCATTATCAACAATAGTCAAATTATGGAAAGAACCAAAATGTCCATTGAATGATGAA
>NW_027528808.1:136173-141084 GCF_008692635.1 Crocuta crocuta
ATATATATAAATGGAATATTAATTGGCCATCAAAAAGAATGAAATCTTGCTGTTTGCAATAATGTGGATGGAACTAGAGTGTATTATGCTAATTGAAATAATCCATCAGACAAAGACAAATATCATATGATTTCACTCATTTGTGGAATTTAAGAAACACAACAGATGAACATAGTGGAAAGGAAGGAAAAATAAGATAAAAACAGATGGGGAAGCAAACCATAATAGACTCTTAAATACAGAGAACAAAGAAACAGGTTGCTGGAGGGCAGATGGGTGGAAGGATGGGCCAAATGGGATGGGCACTAAAGAGGCCACTTGGGATGAGCACCGGGTGTTATATGGAAATGATGAATCATTGGGTTCTACTCCTGGAACCAGTACTACACTGTATGTTAATTTGAATTTAAATTTAAAAAAATCTGAACAGATCAATAACAATCAAAGAGAGTAATTCAATTATCAAAAAACTTCCAACAAGGTAAGGCCCAGGACCAGAGGCCTTCACTAGAGAATTCTATCAAATATTTAAAGAATGAATGCAAACTGAAACTTGTCCAAAATATTGAAGAGGGAACACTTCTAAATGTATTCTATAAGACCAGAATTACCCTTATACTAAAGCCAGAATGACACTATAAGAAAACTATAGACCAATATCCCTGGTGAATATTGGTGCAAAATCTTCAACAAAATATGAATAAACCAAATTCACCAGCACTTTAAAAGGTTTATACACTGGGCACCTGGGTGGCTCAGTAGGGTTAGCATCCAACTTTGGCTCAGGTCATGGTCTTGTGGTTCATGGGTTTGAGCCCCGCATCAGGCTCTGTGATGACAGCTCAGAGCCTGGAGCCTGCTTTAGATTTTGTGTCTCCCTCTCTCTCTGCCCCTTCTTCGTTCATTCTCTGTCTCTCTACAGCTGAATAAACATTAACAAAAGGTTAAAAAAACACCCCACATTTGACAAACTAGGAATAGAAGGAAACATCACTAATCAGCAGAGGGATGCAAATAAAAAGCACAGTGAAATATCACCCATACCCATTAGGATGGCTACAAAACAACAACAACAAAAACCAAGCCCAAACAAAGTGTTAGCGAGAGTGTGAAGAAATCAGAACCCTTATGCACTGTTGATGGGAGTGCAGAACAGTACAGCCTCTATGAAAAATACTATGGTGATATCTCAAAAAATAAAAAATAGAACTACAATATGACTCAGCAATCCCAATTCTGGGTGTTTATATTCACAAGGATTGAAAGTGGAGTCTCAAAGAGATATTTGCGCACCCATGTTCATAGCACTATTCACAAAAAGCCAAGAGGTTGATGGGAAACTGTTCACTGATGGTTCAATGGGTAAACAAATTTTGCTACATACATACAGTAGAATATTATTCAGCCTTAAAAAGGAAGGAAATCCAGTCACCTGCTACAAGATGGATGAAACTTGAGAACACTATGCTAAATGAAATAAGCTGGTCAGAGTAAGACAAATACTGTAGGATTCCACTCTTATAAGATATCTAAGGTAGTCAAATTCATAGAAATGGACAGTAGAATGGTAATTACCAGGGGATGAGGGAAGAGGGCAAAGAATTTCAGTTTTGCAAGATGAAAAAGTTCTGGAGATCGTTTTCACAACAATGTGAATACACTTAACAGTACTGAATTATACACTTAGAAAAGATTATCATGGTAAATTTTATGCTATGTGTTTTTTACCACAATTTTTAAAATGTACATTATATTACTCAGAAGTAAATATTAGTGAAAAAAATCTATGTTTTGATTTATAAATAAAAACATAAAGAAGTCAAGGTAAAAGAACTTAAGAGCGTCAACTGTGTTTATAAATGGGTGGTTGGAATGCAGAATATTTATACTTCCATGTCCACGCTTTACTTGTATTTAAGGCTGGGTTGGGGTTTTGTCAGGTGGTTGGGGAGAAACACTACTCCTGTTGACTCATTACATAACACAATAGAAACAATTTATTATTGATAATCAGATCTCCCTGTTTTCTCTATGATTAACAAGCTGCAACACTCTGGATGATTCACCCAATTTATCCTGATCCCAAACTACTTATATGTAAAAATCAGCAATTAGAGCTAGCCACCACCTTGATCAAGATATAAAATATATATACTGCACTTTAAGAGGTTCCTAATTAGTCTCTTCATCTCTCAGCTCCATGTAAACTTTGATCTGCATTCTGTCACTATATATTAGTTTTGCTTGCTCTAGAAGTTCATATAAATGGAATCATACATCCTGTATGCTTTTGTGTCTGGCTTCTTCAAGTCAGCACAATGTTTTTGAGATCCACCCATGCTTTTGTCTTTTTAATTGCTGAGTAGTATCCCATTGTATGTACCTGTTTACCTTTGATATTGTTTTAATGAGATATCAGGAAGAAGTCAAAGTAGACATTTATGTTAAATCAGCAATTTTGCTTGATCAGTTTTCTATTCTTTTATAAAGGATATAATTTCTTCCTTTACCACCCCTTTATCTCTCTAGAAAATATTTTATTCAGGTCCTGTCCAGCCTTTTCTATGTTTTCTTTTTTTATACTCTCTTAGTGAAAATAATTTGATTTATTGAGTTCGTTCTGTCTCTTCCAACTTTACCTTGGGTTGTGACTGTCTCCTGCAAAGAAAGCTTCACTGCCATTCAGTACTATGCTTGTGGGTGCTTGGCTTTCACCTACATCTTGTTCTGGCCTTGCCACTGGTTTAGCTTCCTTCCTGACCCTGCCACTGGTGACCCTTGATTTACCACTGTATTTTCCCATTTCTTTTCTTTTTTAAAAAAGAGATTCTTCTCTCTTTCTTAGATAGGAATTTTTATTTCATACCTCTAGCATAGCTATGCATTTATTACTGTTGGCATGATATGTGTATTTATTAATATGATATTGTTATTCCAAAACCACAAGTATAAATTTTCAAATTAAATATTGTTAAATACTTGCACTCTCATCAATGAAATCATTCAGATACTTATGAACCTTGTTCACATGCTAAAGCCCACTGGGGGAGATTGAAAAAAATTACTAGCACCAGGCTACACCCACAACAATTAAAGCAGAATTGAAATCAGACTAGGCAACTACATTTTTAAAACTCTCCACATGACTGCAGTGTGCAACCAAGATTGAAAACCACTGTGCTAAAGTATCAGTTTTTTGGTTAGGCTTTCCAGAAGATCCTAAGAATGACTTCTAACTCATTTGCTGATTTTTCACTCAGTGCTGTTTTGGAGAGCTAGTAGTTCCATTAGCATCGAGCTGGGAATTGGCAAACTGGTCCATGAACCAAACCTATCCTGTGGCCTGTTTCTGTGGGCCCTGTAAGCTATGAATGGACTTTACATATTTGAATGGTTGAAAAATCAGTTCCCACAACTGAGTCACACCATGAACAAATGGACTCCTGAGAAAAGATTCTACAATAAAGTTACAAAAGACTACAATAAATCTTCCTGGGCTTAGCCAGAGGCACTTCCAGCCGTTTAACAGTTACTGTGCACTAGTTTTAAGAACACTTACTTTTAAGCCATAGTTCAACAAACTTTTCCTGGAAAGGATCAGTTCATAAATATTTCAGCCTTTGTAGGCTTTTCAGTCGTTGATGGAGCTAGTTAAATCTGCTGCTGTTGGCCAAAAGCTGTGTTCTAATATAACTTTATGTATGACATGGACATGTAGAATTTCAAATAATTTTCACGCCATAAAATACTATTCTTTTAAATTGAAGAAATAGAAAGTAATACTATAAGGAGTATTATTCTTAAAATTTTTTAATGCTTTATTTTATTTCGTTGAGAGAGAGAGAGAGAGAGAGAGACAGAGCATGAGCAGAGGAGGGGCAGAGAGAGCGGGAGACACAGAATCCAAAGCAGGCTCTAGGCTCTGAGCTGTCAGCACAGAGCCTGCTGCAGGGCTCGAATCCATGAATGCAAGATCATGGCCTGAGCCAAAGTTGGACACACAACTGACTGAGCCACCCAGGCACCCCTAAAGAGTATTGATTTTTAATAGAAAGAGGATTCTTGACCAAAAATACACCAAAAGATAAAATTGCTATTCAATCCTAATTAGCTATAGAAATGCAAAAATTAGAAATAGTAGCAAACCGAATCCAGCAATGGCTAAAACAGATAATACATTATAAAGTTGTGTTTATCCAAAGCTTGCAGTGTTGGATTAACATTAAGAGATCCATAATATAATCCAACACATTAATAAAATAAAGGATCAGGAAAAGGATAATCATCACAAAGATTTCAGGAAAAAAAATATACTATAAAATTCGATAACCAATCAAGATTAAGCAACAACAATTCTCAGCTAGGCAAGAATAGAGATATTTCTCTAAAATTATAACAGGTTTTTTTTTTAAACTACATCAAACACCATGCATGATAGTGAAACATTAAAAGCATTCCATATTGAATCAAGAGGTAAAGATGCCTCATATAATCAGTTCTGTTCAACATCTTACTGAGTTTCCTAGGCAGTGAGTGAGTACAGTAAACCAAAATAAGTACATACATACATTTATACATAAATTACTAAAATGTGTAATAGTGAACAAACAAAACCACCCTCACAAAAGACTCAAGAGAATCTACAGAAAATTATAGGAATAGAGATTAACCAATTAATTGCATGTAATATTAATATACACAAAAGAATTATAACAAACAGAAAATAATATTTCATAGTGAATATATAATTTACAATAGCAAAAAGAATTGGTTATGTAAAATATACTATGAATTGGCTCACTTTGCAACCCTTCCACTTGTAAACTCCATGATGTTCTGTTATAGCAGCCTGAATGGGCTCACACTACCTCTCTCTTTGATATTCAAATTGCATATTAGTATAGTTAGCCT
>NW_027528808.1:141162-144611 GCF_008692635.1 Crocuta crocuta
AATTGCATATTAATATATTTAGCCTAAATATATGACAATATAAAAATTCTTTTACCTTCATTTCTGTATGTCTCACATTTCTTTAATGGAAGAATGCATTTTTGTTGTTGCTCTCTTTCAGACATAGTGTTTTATAGCTCAAACTTGGAAGTGCTGAAATGAGAGAAAAAAATAAAGTGGATATAATATAATAATAAAAACATTACACAAGAATATATTNCAAGAATATATTCCTTTCCCATCTATCAAACAATATTTTAAAACTCCATAAATGTAAACATAATCCTTTATTTGCTGAATTTTACTCATTCACCAACATCTATATTGTCTTTATGAAGTGTATCACCTGTAATTTTACTTAATATGTTTTTCTTAAATGACTCTTTTTTTCCACATGAAGGAAAGGAGGGAGGGAGAGGGTTTTCAAGGAGTCTAAGAAGCACTGGATAGAAAATCATGGGGGAAATCAGAAGCTAATGGTGTCTGGTTAGATTAGTTTAAGCCATTTAGAAAGTCATAGCAAAAATATATGTGCACAATGTGTACTTTGAAAAACTACTGAACTACAAAATAAATATAAGAAATATATTTTGGGCTCGCCCTCTTCCTTTCCGTGCCGATAGCCTTCTCGCAGCCATGGTGAACGTTCATAAAACCCGCCGGACTTTCTGCAAGAAGTGTGGCAAGCACCAAGCCCATAAAGTGACACAGTACAAGAAAGGCAAAGATTCTCTTTATGCCCAGGGAAAGCGGCGTTATGACAGGAAGCAGAGTGGCTATGGTGGGCAAACTAAGCCGATTTTTCGAAAAAAGGCTAAAACTACAAAGAAGATTGTGCTGAGGCTTGAATGTGTTGAGCCGAACTGCAGATCTAAGAGAATGCTGGCTATTAAGAGATGCAAGCATTTTAAACTGGGAAGAGATAAGAGAAAGGGCCAAGTGATCCAGTTCTAAGCTTCGTATTTTGTTACATTATGAAGACAATAAAATCTTGAGGTTATGTTCACTTCATTTGGTTACAGTTGGTCCTTTGAGTGTGAAATAAACTAGTGCCCTCAATAAAATTTCCTTTTTGAGGGAAAAAAAAAGAAATATATTTTGAAATTTCATATATTGGCTATTTTCACATTTAGAAACATTTTTTGAGTACAGTTTAATTTTCACACTTTTATTGAAAAAATGTCCAATTCTTTTTTTTTTTTAAAGTCTTCTTCACTATGTTCTAGAGAAGCAAGTAACAGAAATTAAAATCAGATTTGGAATTGTCTATACAAATTAGCATCTAGGTCTCTGGGGTCCTGATAACAATATGGTCAGAGGATGGCAGACGAATCCATTACACTGCACAGACAGTTAATATGGCTGTCGATATTCAAGAATATGGCTTTGGTGTGGGGGTGGGGAAGCGGAACGGAAAGGAGGTCGTGCCGCGTTTCTAGAGACTGGCCATTGAGAGAAGTCCACGAACCCCTGCCGCATCCTTTCACGCCAATTCTCCAAGTAAACATCTAGTACTTGCTCCTGCCCCACCTACCCGAGTACTTCCTGCCACGGCAGTGTATACAAGTTGGTGGAAAGGCTGCTACCTGAATCAGAGTTCCCCGAAAGTTTCCCCTTTGCCAGAGGACAGACCACAATTTTAAAAGTCTGCGCGTATAGGTCTGACTTCTCAGAAAGCTAAGTTGAGTAACACTTCAGGAGACTCTCCAAACACTTGCACACGACCAGAGGGGGATCAAATGACTGCGGGATCCGTGTAACCAACCCATAGCTGTTGAGGTTTACCTGATTTCCAGGGCTACTTACACGAAAGCGTTAAACCTAAGCTACCTCAGGTTCAGGAACCCTCGATTTTCGCGTGACTGAGAAAGCTGAGCCTCACGTGACCATCAGATATAAGTGACCAAAAGCGATTGGATAGCTGCAGTGTTCACGTGACTGCAAGTAAGGGTTTTGCCTGTCACGTGATGGTAGGAGCAACATGGCTGCTGACTCATAAATCTGCAGAGTTTGGTAGTCCATGAACATGTGTGATACAGACAACTGAACCTGACATGTGACCATACCATTCCATATGACCATCAGAAGCAGGATACCCACGTGACTTCTAGAGCTGATGCTTCCACATGCCATTTGCTAGTCCGGGTCACATGACAGGAAGAATCCGCACGATTGGCAGGATTTAGGAGTCCGTGATACTGTAGTGACTTGAAGAGCTGAATCTACCACAGGATCATAGTGGCAACTGGTCCAGAGAGACCTGGTAAACTCAGGGTTTAGAAGCCCATGGTATTGACATTACCAGTAGGTTTGGGCTTGCCACACAACTGTAGTGTACACATGATGACAGCATTCACATGACCACAGCTTTAGGAACCCGCAACGATCACTGCTTTGTGACAGTTGGGCACAGTGACAGTAAGCTTCTCCCAATCTGCATGTTACAGGAGACCATTCTCTTCATGAGGCCTGGAGATGTGATTGCCCACATTCCTGGGCTACCTAGTGATAGTGGTGATGCCAATTGATCTTTAGCACAAAAGCTTGGGTTTTACCTGCCTTATCCCTTCTTTAATATGCCAATTCTATGTTACTTTTCTAATAATATATGAAATTTAACACATAAGTTAATACATAGCAATGAAATAGGTCCTCCATAAAACCATAACAATTGTCATATTGTAGAGATTACTTCAAAAGCCTAAGAAGTGGTTACAGGTAAGCATTGGTGACAATTTCATGCAAGTGTAAAGGAAATTAAACAAACCAAATAGGTGAGTTTCAGCTGTTAGTTTGATAAAAAGGGATAATAATTACTATATGTAAAGGACTTAAATGTTAACTCATTTAATAGTGGTAATATTATGGAGGTACTATATTATTCCAGTGATGAGGAAGTTGAAGCACAGATGTGGTAAATCACTTGCTTAAGAAATCAGAATTTAGGAGCACCTGGGTGGCTCTGTCGTTGATCGTCTGACTTCAGTTCAGCTTATGCTCTACCAATTCACGAGTTCAAGCCCTGCATAGGGCTCTGTGATGACAGCTCAGAGCCTGGAGCCTGCCTCAGATTCTGTGTCTCCCCTAGTGGTTCTCTCTCTCTCTCTCAAATAAATAAATGTTTAAAAAAAATCAGAATTTATAGGTGTCAAGCCAGGGATTGTTCCCAGGCACTCTGGATCCAGACTTTGTGTTCTGATCACCACCAGATTGTCTAAAGAAAATTAATATTAATTCAATTTTCCTTATTCAGACTAACTGTAAAGCCATCCTCCATTTCTGAAGAGTTGAGATAATGGAAGAAATACTATTTAAATAATTTCAAGTCCTACAAGTTATTAGAACTAATCAAAGAAAATTAAAGCTAATTAAGGCCCTTAGATTTATTTTAATATATAAATATAAATGTATTAACATATGAAATATTTGTTTATATAATAGGTGGTATA
>NW_027528808.1:145826-171469 GCF_008692635.1 Crocuta crocuta
CTGGCACTTGAATTACAAAAAGTAAAAATGAGTGGAATCTTAATAATAAATTACTGTATTTGTACTTTGAGTTTTCTTAAAAAGAACAGAGAAAGGGGAAGAAGAATATTCAATGTAGTTTTTTGGAGTTTTATGAATACCAATACTCTTTTTTTGCTGATTTATATAAACTGAAACTTTGTATGTATAGCCACATCAATTTGATGTAATCTTTCCAGTTTGCTGACTTAGGCAAACAATGCTATGCAAGCAATGGAATTATTTTGCTGGGTCCTTGTAATGTAGCATAGTTACATAAATAAACAGAAGAAAACTTAACAGATCAGACCAATTTTGCACCATGGTTAAAGTTGAATATGTTAGAAAGGACAACAGACTTTCTGTTTGTAGTTCTAAGATTACTGAAGTAAGCTGTGATTTTTTTTGAGTGACTATATTTCTGCAAATTGGTGCTCTGTAGATAATATTGAAAAATTATTTATGGGACACATTTAAATGCAGGTTATAAAAATGGAGACACGATTTACAATAAAACCAATTATGAAATTTCCAATTGGGATTAGGAAGCATCTGTATACAGTCACAGGATGGAATCGGACATCAAGACCTGGTGCCTGTCCCAACCTTAGTTTCTACAGTTACCTCTGGATGGACAGATCACAGAAAAGGAAGCAGAAGAGTTANTGGTGATTGAGATAAGCTTCTTTCACCAAAAAACAAACACTATAGTTCTAATTATAGCTTTACTTTTTTTTTTTACAAATAGTTTATTGTCAAGTTGGTTTCCATATAACACCCAGTGCTCATGCCCACAAGTGCCCTCCTCCATGCCCACCTCTCTCCTTCCCCCCCCATACCCATCAGTCCTCAGTTTGTTCTCAGCATTCAAGAGTCTCTCATGGTTTGCCTCTCTCCCTCTCCCCCTCTATTTCCCCCTTCTTCTCCCCCATGGTCCTCCGTTAAGTTCCTCCTAATCCTCCTATATGTGCAAACATATGATATTTGTCCTTCTCTGCCTGACTTATTTCGCTCAACATAACACCCTCAAGGTCCATCCATGTTGCTACNCTTTCTTCAAAGAGGTAAAGGGTAGAATATGGTTGGATATGTAATAGAAGGATGCTGGTATTATCCAGAGAAACTATATAGTCTAATTACTCCTGAGAGAAGAGATGAAAATGTCGGTAGTTGTAGAATTTATATTTACAGAATGGACTCTTTGTGATTGTTCAAGCAAGCTGGTGACCAGAGTTAACCAGGTCAGTGTTCTGGGGAAAAAAGAGAGAAAAGAGAAAGAAGAAGAGAAAGGTAAAAAAAANTGCGAGGACGCCCGGTGTCTGAGCGTGGCTCTTCCAGGGGCCCAAGCCCGCAGGGAGGACAATGGAGGCAGGAGCGCCGCTACTCTAGAAGTGCAACCAGCCAGGAGCCCGCACAAAGAAGCAATCTGTGCGCTCAGCCCCTCCTGTACCAGTTGGCTCGAGGGTACCTGGCAGGTATTTGGCAAGTAAGGTCTTTCTATGCCCTGAGCGGAGGTTTTTCTGTTTCGGCCTCTTTTTCCCCTCTCACTCCCCGTAGAGGGGGATCACCTCCGACCCTGGAGTCTCTGACCCCGGCCCAATTTTATCTTCCCCAGTTCGCACTCACGTTAGAAGGCTTTCTCAGTGGATTCTGCATCCTTTTTCTCCCAACCTCTCAGGTTTTGTAAGGTTTCCAATGGCTTCAGATCTTTTCCGTGTGATGTATGGGCGCGAGTGCAAGTATGGAGCTCCTTACTTCTCCGCCATCTTGCCCCTCCGTCCAGCTCTTATTATTTAGGACATGTATATAACAAGGCAGTAAATTGTTTTTTCGTATGACTGCACTTATTGAATATTATTTTCCAAATTCAGCCATAATTTGCCTCCCTCTATCTTCTATTCATTGGGGATATACCTATGATGCTAGATGCTATTAATTTGTCTGAATATTGATAATGTGCTTAGATCGTATGTGATCCTATGTCTGGATGTGTATATTAGTCTTTCAAACTAAGCATGTAATAAGTCTGAACACTGTTTTCACATGCACTATCTTAAACTATGTCTCCTCAAATATACTTTTGTATTGTCTTCTACAGTCAAATGTAGGAGTATTTATACTATTAAGTTTCATCTTACTTGATTCAGCACTCAAATCCAGAAGTAGGGTTAATTTTGGAAATTGCACATATATTTAAATATCTTGATTTATATTGTAACCTCCTCGTGCTCAGAGACAAAAGTTGGGAGCAGAGCAAATGTGCCAAAGTTGGATTCTAGGTCCTTTACAGTTAATAGAAAATTAATTTTATGATAGGGTTAACATAAAGTTTGTTTTTGTCAAAAGGTTTTGTTTTAAAATTTTTGAAAACCACTTTCTAGAGCAAGTCACCAGTGCTTCCCCCAAGAATGTAGTTAACATCACACCCTTATCTCTCTCACAACTTGCTACTGCACCTAATTTAAATGATTTTAATGTTAAAATTTTGTATGATTTACACAATGTTGATGAGATTGGGTGCTAATTTTACTAAATCATTGATCTATTTACGTTATTTGATAAAGATCATAGTAATTTGGTTTCTTAGTAAATATTCTGTTTTGAATTCCTACCCTCCACCTTTCAACACAAAATGGCTTCTGCAAAAAAATTTATCAATTCTAAAAATGCTTACAATTCAATTGATCTTATACTTTCTGTGAAAAAAAGCTGCATTTTTTGGGTCATGTTCAGAAAAGAGATTTAGCCATTTTTGTGAAAAATTCCAGTCTATTTGCTATTCTGGTTCTTGTTTTCCCTCTCCTTTCATTAGTATACCAGATATTTTAAAAGGAAGGGCAGTAGTATTGCAGTACCAAATAATCTTATACCAACAGTCTCATGGAATAAAAGTTAATTTGGGATCTATCTAACTCCCTTTCAGACTGTTCATTCAACCTGGCATATACCCAATCAATCATTATGCTTCAGCTCCTATTTACCATTTCAATCAAAACTCAAGAGAAAACACTATTAAATGTCCTTCCTGCCTATGTGCAGATACAGCACCATCTAAATTTATTTACTTTTTTGGATAAGATTACTTTTTTGGATATGAATACTATAGCCCATTTTTCCTATTTCTAATGACTCCATGTTGGATTCTGATGGTATTCCCACAAGGTCACACAGTCGACTTGATACAACTGAGACCAGAATCCTGGAATTTGGATTCCCAGGATTACTCCTTCTACTATACCATGATGATGCTCAAATGCTTACAGGAAGTGCTTATCATATAAAAGGGAGCAACAGAGTAGAAAAAAAGTGTGAAACAGTTTCAAGGTAATGCACCCTCACGGCCCTTTCCACTTATAAATTCTTCCTTCTTCAGTTTCAAGTATTTAGTGGATCACCTTTTTTTAACTTAAAACTGAACTCCAGTCTGAATACCAGTTTCTCCTAAGCAAGATGTAGAATAAATGGAGTTATTAAAACTTTACATTGTGAGCTCCTGAGAGGTCCTGAAAGGTTTAATTATTTCCCCTCTTACTCCCAAAATAAAATCATCATTGGCTGGGAAATGATCATTTACATAAAACTGTAGAAATTAAAACACTTTAATATAAACATTTCCAGAATATAGACTGATTTTATATCAGTACTTTTTGAGAGCTTTTTAAAACTATATATCATCTAAACTTATTATAGACTGTTTCATTTTCCACTTTCAGAAGTAGAAAATACAAAAATACACTGCAAATTAGATTTAACAAACAAAAAATTGGTCTAAATCACTTCATACATTTTTCTTAGAGAAAACCAAGAAACAAACACACAATAACAACAATAAAATACCACCACTAAAACAAACCCAAACAAGGAATGGATTCTGTAATGACTGGTAATTCTCTTGTTTAAAATAAATCTTTCATGGGCAAATAATTCACTGCCACAGCAATTTTATGAATAGAAGTAGAAGCAATCTCGTTAAGCAAAATTACATTTTATGTAAGAAACACAATTTTTCTTTTTTTTAAGAAAATGAGAAAAAGTAACTTGAGGAAAAGGCATATTGAATACTTTTACTTCACTTGGCTTTTGTTAGAGGTTAAAGTTAACTGTTCATTTAGGAAAATTCAAATAACATAAATTTCATGAAACCAAACATTTCAACTTATTTCTTCAATTCAACCTTAAGGGAACAAAAGTAAAAAGTTCAAAATCCAAGAGTAGGCTCCACCCAAAGCATTGTCTTTCTTCAACAGGTTTCCTTTTCTTTTCTGTTCTTGTTGTATTCTTATGTTCTTTCTCAGATGCTAGATTTATAGCTGTTTCTTCTTTCAATTCAATTTCAATTTTTACACCCCCTAACACTAAGCTTTCCTGAATTGTCAATGACCATATCCACCTATGCTTTTTTTTCCCACTGGCTGTTCTTGTTTTCGTCTAAATCCATTTTATAAACTGATTTCTTCAACTCATCCTTGGGTAAATAAAATGAAATGTTCAAATTCCTAAAACAGACTCATCCCAAAACACTGACTCTCTGTCTTTTCTTCAACAGGCTTCTTTTTCTCTCATGTTCTTGTTGTGTTCTTATGTTCCTTCTCAAAGAGTAAGTTTAAGCTTATTTGTTTCTTCTTTCAATTCAATTTCAAATTATAAACATAAAAACTAAGCTTTCCTGACTATATCCACTGCTCCTTTTCTTCACTGGATATTCTTGTCTTTGTCTAAACTCATAACTGATTTTGTCAATTATCCTTGGGTAAACAAAACTAAAACTCAAAATCCAAGAATAGATTCATCCCAAAGCATTTCCTCTTCTGTCTTTTCTTCAACAGATTTCTTTTTCCCTTTCTTGTGCTTACGTTCTTCTTTCTCAGTGGGCACACCATGGCTTTTTTTCTTTTTTCGATGCTTAAGCTTTCCTGGACTGACACTGACTTTATCTCCTCCCTGTCTTTTCCTTTGTCGGATGCTCTTGTCCTTGTCTAGATTTGTACCCCCATAACTCTTTTTCCTTTTATGCTTGGATTGCTCTTTCTCTGACCTTCCTTCACCTTCTTCCAGGTGCCTTTTTCTCTTCTGATGTCTCCGTTTATGACCTGTTTTATGGTCACTGGTACTGTTTTCTGAGAGGTGCTTGTAAACTTCAGATTCTACACTATACGAGCCAGAGTTATTTTCTTGCTGACTAAGGCTCAGGGGTACTGGCTTTTCTGGAAAACAGCCTCTGATGGGTTCACAGGATATAGAGTCTAGTCCCTGTATGCTGTCATGAGCTGGTAAGCAATGAGGTAACTGGTTTTCCACTACTTGGGAAATGCTGTATGATCCTATATAAGTCTGGGAAGTCTCAAATGGGACTTTTTGCTCAAACATTCTATGTTTGGGTCTGGAATCAACCTTTTCTTTGTACTTATGGGTTTCTATAGAGCTATCACTAATCTTTCTGAAACAAGTCTTTGGCTCTAGTCCTCTGGCTTTCTGCACTTTGATGTAATCTTCTAGCTCATCTTGGAAAGAATTGTAAGTTCTTTTTGAATGAACTGGTAACCAATAATGTAATTGGCTCTCCACTGGTGAAATATTGTATGGTTGTTGGTAAGTCTGGGAAGTCTCATGTGAAAATCTTTGCTCAAACATTCTTTGTCTGGGTCCAGAGTCAACTTCTCTGTACCCACGGGTCTCCACAGAGTTCTCTCTTATCTTTCTGAAACAAATCTTTGGGTCTAGTCCTCTGGCTTTCTGCACTTTGATGTAATCTTCCAGCTCATCTTGGAAAGAGTCATATGTCTTCTTTGAATGAGCTGGTAAACAATGAGGTAAATGGTTTTCTGCTGTTTGTGAAATACTGTATGATCCTGGGTATGCCCAGAAAGTCTCACATGGGAGTCTCTGTTCAAATATTCTATGTCTCGATCTAGAATCAACTACTTCCCTGTACCAACGGGCTTCTAAATAACCCTCTTCCATCTTTCTGAAACAGGTCTTGTGTTCTGGTCCTCTGGATTTCTGCATTTTGATGTAATCTGCACATTCATCTTGGTAAGAGTCGTGTGTCTTCTTTGAATTCTTCACTAGGTTGATAACAATAGATTCTCTGCAAAGAAGACAGTATAAATTCTTGTTACTAGGCTATTTTATTCTGAATACTTTTTTTGTTTTGAAAAAGATTAGTCTGGAAAAACAAAAACAACAAAAGTCCAAACAAATATTAAAACCTTACTTCAATATAAAAGCTAAAAACCATCACCTTTTATGGTAAAAAGCAGCAGCAGGAATAGTCAGATATTTCTCAGACACCTCACAATTTTTTACATATGAAAAAATTTTCAGGGCTGAGATGAAAGGGAAGATGGGTACAAAGATGCAGACATAGCTGATACTGCCTTAGTACTTAAAATGTAAGGCATGTTGGGATATGTGGGAAAGAATCAATAATATTTAATGCCCTGAAGATGGTATGATATGAATGTCACATTGTTTTAAAAGTTTTAATTACACTTGTTGGGATGAGCACTGGGTGTGATATGGAAATCAATTTGAGAATTAACTATAAAAGAAAAAAATTAGTTCTTTGATTATTTCTTTGTATAGAGCTATAAGTGTAATGGCTATTTGTTCTGGAACCCTGAGATTTAAAAAAAATTCAGAATGAAGGGTTAATTTGGTGAAGTGCCCAAGTGTTTACCTCCTAAGTATTCATACTCAAAGTAGAAATATTTCCAACTAGAATAAAATAATGTTAACAGAAACACTATGGTTTGATATTTAAAGCAACAAACCAAAAATACAATACTCAAGTGACCCTCTGTTCTACTATCTAACTTATCAAGTCCCTAATTGTCCACTTAACCCTTTCTTCCTTGAAACAACAGAATAGAATGGAATAATTATTTTGCTCCTTTTATGTGCCAGGCCAGGCACCTTATGCATATTTTTATATTTCATTATAATCACTTTAAATTGGAGCTGTCCAAAGTTATACACTTGTTAGACAGATCTGATATTCCAGTCGAGGTCTGACTAAGAGCAAGACCTTTATTCTTAACCACTATACCTTGCTAGAAGGATGATGACCAAATCACTGTACCCCTGGAACTATGCCAACCTTCTAGGAATTATTTGAATTTGTAAGGCTCAATGAGAATGAGGACAATGTTGTCTGGTCAGGAGAGGTGCCAATTATCCAGCTCTGCAAGTATACTATCATGGCTAGAGAACTCCCTAGGGGATTCCACTACCATGCACTTTGTGACAAATACCATTAACTATCACAGTATCCACTCATAGGGAAGTGAATTCCTAGAAAGTTTTGTAAAATACATGCAAGGGTATTTGACAGAATCCCTACTCTCTGGTGTCAGAGGAGCATTTTGGCAAAAAAATACTTACTTAATTTGGTGTTCACTTCCTTGCATATGGGACCGGAACATTTCTAAAGATGTAAAGGTGATATTACAAATATGGCAAACATAGGTCCTCATACTAAATGCTGAAAAAAGAGAGAGTCCAAGTTAAGGAGATCATTATGGATACATTTAGAAACACAAAACTGGACAGGAATTTACTAGAGATCATCTACTGAAATTTCCCAAGTTAAAGATAAGGCCCAGAGAGCTCAAATGACTTGGTCAAAGTCAGAGTGGGTCAGTAATAGAGCTAACCTCTTGGAGCCCATGCTTCTTAAAGCCCAGAATTCTTTATACTACACTACACTACACTACACTACTTCTCTAACCTTGGCCTCTTTCCTAAGAAGCTACTATCTGCCTGCCTATTGTTTCTACATGGAAGTGCATCAGGGAATTCAAATTTAGTATACCCAACTAACCTGTGCCTCTTAATCCTTTAACCAACCTCTTTTTGCTTGCCCCTAATTCTCTTGCCACCCAACAAAAATCTGAAATGTCTCAAAAGAATAAACAAAAGCAAAGTTTTACTCTCTTACCTGAAATCACTGTAGTGCATTAGTTTACCAAAAGTAATTTTCCACAGACAGATATTAGAAAGGAGAGAGGTTTAGTGAGCCCCACTCTCAGGGTAAAAGCTGAAAGCAAAATTCTAAAACAAAACTACTAGTTACCACTTCAAAAGAGTCAATAACTATAGAATAGGTATGCCAGCTACCTCTCTATTCTGCTTCTTAGGTAGAACTGAAAGCAGGGGATAAATTAATCTTTATTTTATTAAACTCATCATCTTTCCACTTTATCTTTGGTCGGAAATAGAAAATTGATAAATTTCATAAGCCAAATATAAAATAATTCCACCCTAAGGAAGAGGCAATATATTGGTGGATGTAGTAATTTTAGGATGAAGCAAGGTTATCTTTAAATCAAACAGCAACTTAATCACTCAAAGGATGCCAAATTAATCAAGTGTATTTGTCTTGTCCACACAAAGACTACTCATAGAAACAGGAGACTATTCTTCAGGAGAAATAAAGATGTTAACTTTGAAGAACACAAGGACTCAGCTTCCCACTGACGTAACTCTAGTGGGCCCAGGAGAACTCAGCAGGTATGCCAAAGACTGAATGAATGATTCCTCATAACTTTCCTCTCTCCCAGTGCTTTGATTGCATGCTAACCAAGTCTATTTCTGATTATAATTTGGCTTCCCATTGTCTTTGATACCAAAAAAGGGATACCCTGGGTGATATGTCCAGGTTTTAAGAACCCTAGGAAGTGAAAAAAGATATATCTCCTCCTACCATAAATCAATACCAGAATGACAATGTATTAACTTAATTTACTATATTTCCCAGACTCCAGAATTACTTGGGAGTATTATTTAAAATATAGATCCCCAAGCTTCTCTCNTGGGAGAGGGAATTCGTGTTTTAAAAACACCCCAGGTAGTTATTCTTAGAGAATGTGTGGGAAATACACTAAGAGAATATCTTTCTAGTTCCTTGATTATTTATCAGTGTTTTCTAAGTTTTTTTTTTTTGTGTGTGTGTGTGGTCTAGTCAGTCCCTGATTTGAGGCTGGTCAACCCTGAAGATTTTGGACTTCCTGCAAAGCTAAGGACTAAATCCAGGACTCTGCATATTTATAACAACTCTTTTCAAAAAATTACTATACCCTTACTTAACAATTGTGAAAATTAAAGCTCAGATTTGCTTGGCCAACACCATACATTTTGAGAGCACCCAAGTTATGCAAGATAAGCAGGAATCCTGGTTTCCTCTAGGTTAGTGGTTCTCAATGCTAGCTGTACATTAGAACCATGTGGAAAACTTTAAAAACATTAATGTTACAGCTCCACATTGGACAATTTAAATAAGAATCTCTAGGAGTAGAACCAGGCTTTCTTACTTTTTCACAGTGTTTTAGATGATTTTTCTATACAACTGTTGCTGACCAATTCTCCCTTAAATTATCAAGCCGATGATCTTCATTATGATTATAAACTCAGATTATATTTTAGGGGTTGCACATATTTGTTTAGTGCTTATAAAAATATACATAATATTCTCCTCAGTTCCTCCTTTGCTTCTTCAAAAATTATATCAGAAGATTATAATAGACATAATAGAGGGATTTACAGAAGCTTCAGGTCACATATAAAAGATACAGGGTCAGTTCTGAAACTGTAGTCTGATTACTATTACCTTAGCCCTTGTCGTTTTCATACACTGATATTCTTTATCTTTTTCTGGATATTAACATCTCAGAAAATAATATATTCAAAAATATATCTCAAAAAGTAATATGTAAAAATATATAATAAATGGTATAAACCTTTTCTGGGAAGCCTATTTATTGGCTCCAAGATCAGAATTACTGGTCTAATTCCCTGCAACCTGCCTTCACTGTTTCTTTTCCTTTTCCTCTTTTAAATTCAGGTAGAATTAATATATAGTGTCATATTAGTTTCAGACATACAATATAATCATTAAACAATTCTATACATTACTTAGTGCTCATCAAGATAAGTGTGCTCTAAATCCCACTGATCCACTATGTTTCTTACACTTTATATTTTCCTATCTGAGTCTGTTCCTTGGCCCTGCCCTGCTTTCTTGCCCTCAGCTCTGCTAGGGTTCCTTGTTTCTGACTTCACCCAGAAACTCCAGCTTCCCTGCATCTCATACCTTTCAGAATCTTCTATAACCTAACATTTGTGGAGCCCACTCTTCCAATCACAGTCCTATCTCATAACTCCACAGACTAAGATCTTTGTTTTCAAAACATAGATTGGAGTAATGTATGTCTTTATAGTCTAACCTTGTGGTTCTCAATCTTGGCTCTATAGCCCAATCACTTGGGGAGTTAAAATACAGAAAACAAAACACAAATGTGTAATCCCAGGGGTTCTAATTTAATTACTTTGAGGGATGGCCTGAGCTTTGACATTTCTAAAAGCCCCCTGCATGCTTCTAACATGTAGTCAAGGTGAGAACCATTGGTCTAATAGCTTAAATGAAAAGTAATCAATTGAGAATTGCATGTAAGCAAAAAATCAACTTAATGTGGGACTTAGTTTATGAAGAAAAATTGAAAATGTCTAATTTACTTGTTTTTAAATTATGACAGAACAAAACATTTCAAAAAATGTAACATTTCTTTAGGACCTATTCTGTGATGGGTACTGCAAATACTGTTTCATTTCATCCTTTGTCAATCTAGTGACATAGACTTATTTTCATTTTACACCTTCAAAATCTGAGATACAACTGGGTAACTGACTTCAAACATATCTCCCAACCTGTGTTTATCCTTCTACATGACACTGCCTGTCAATTAACAATTAGTAAATATTAAGAAAAACTATATAGTTATTACCATATAAAGCAATGAGATGGATATTGCAGAACAAAATATAATTTTTTGTCTTAAGGAGGCTAAATCAGTTAAGGAGTTATAATTAATGCAATTGTCAATGAACAATGAATCTATGAGAAATCAGAGGAAGGGGAGAATACCAGGATCTAGAGTAGTGAGGGAAGTTATGATGGATCTTGGAGGACAAGGAGGATTTGAATTGTAAGGAAGGCAGAAAAGGGCATTCCAGGGGATGAAAACAGTATCAGATATGACATAGATAGAAATGAGTATGATGTGTTGATTTCAAATAATCTGTTCAAAAAACACTGAGGGTCTATGTGGCACCAACCATCATGCTAGATTCTAGGGGTATAAGATGAATAAAATGGGCAGGTTTCTTACAAATCCAAGTGAGAAACATATTTAAACAAAGGATTTCAATCTCATTAGGTAAAAGGTAAGAAGTATGCTTAAGGGGTATGGGAGCTCAAAGAAGTAGAGGCATTTAAACACAGTGTGGTGGTCTTAAGAAGGCTATTGGAAGAGATGATGCCTTAGTTAAACTTGGAAGGATGAAAATTAGTTAACTTGATGAAAAGAGTTGAGAAGAGTATTGTGTGTAGAAGGACTATCATGAAAAAAGCATAGAAGTACTTATAGGAGCTTCTTAAAATTTGGAATTGCTGTAGAATAAAATATAACAGGACAAGATGGGAGAGGCAAAAGGGTGTCAGGTCAGAAAGATGTATATATTATGCTAAGGAGCCTAGACTTTTTTATCCTGTGTATTGTGAAACCTTGAAATGCTTTAAGTAGTAAGTGATAAGGTCAGCTATGTGTTTTAGAGAAATCTCTCTTCCAGCTGCAATATGGAGGATAAATTTGAGAGGATAAAATTGAGAGGAACAAACCTTAAAGTAAAGAGACCACATTTATGTAAATACACTAGACCAGGCAAGAGATAAGGAGGCATGGGCTAGAACACATGGAATACGGAGATTGGTGAAATATACCATTAAAACTGGCATAACTTAGTGACTGATTGAATGTGGGAGATAAGTTTACCTGAAGGGTGTGAGAAGGGTAGGTGTAGAGGAGTAGAAGAAAGTCTTGGAGAGTGGGGCAGGTTTTAATATCATTGCTGAAAGGAAAGTGAATGGGAAGGTAAAGGATTAAGTAGGACTTCAAGTCCATAGAGGTTGGATTCCAAGACTCTTTCAAGGTACCCAATCTCTGTCTTTACATAATTTTCCATAGCATCACTCAGTACCCTGAACTTAAAATAGAAAATGTGGACTGTGGAACTGGTCCAGGGTTGAAATCTTGCTACTAGGGAGTGAGAGAATAACAATGAGGTATAAGTATAGCCTTCCCAAAGGTTGTTACAGAATTGGTATGTGAAAAGATGGTAGTGCAAATGTAACGGGAGGGTACCGGAAGGAAAATAGTTCTAGTAAGACTTGATAAGACTTGCTGATGGACAGGATATAGGAAAATTAAGTGGTCAAAGATGCCCTCAAATATTCAAATGTAGGTGACTAATAAGTAGTTGTACTACTGGCAAAGGCATAAATCTTGGGAAATTCAAGTTGGATTTAGAGAAGATCATTCATTTCATTTTAGATATGCTGAGTTACAGGTGAAGGTGAGACATCTAAGCACAATGACAAGGCTAGAAATTAGTAAGATAAAACAAATACAATAAATAAAAAAATACATACATACTTTAGTTCCATATCGTTATGGTAGCCATTCCTGTGCTAATAAGATCTGGACTGGATGAGGGACATGAAGAAAGCAGTGAGAATGATGAAGAAAGACAGAGATTAGGTATAGTAGGAGCACATACAAAGTAGATGGAAAATAAGGAAGAGACAGAAAGAAGGGTGAAAATGGGTGATAAGTGAAATATTAAGGTGTCATATGCCAAGTTGTTTTTGTCTTGCTGCTTGATTGCTTATAATATAGGCTTCTATTGTTCTGTTCTTTGAAATTCTCACTAGCGAATTTAAATTCTCCAGCTGTTATTTTTTAATCCTCAAATATTTACTGTTGTTAAAATGGAATATCAAAGTAGTGTGGAAAATTTGTTCTCTGAGCTCTATTATGCTAGTTCAGCATTCCCTCCCTGGCCAGGTAAAAATTTCACCAAAATCTTATACTAATAACCTTGAAATTTCAGAGTGCTAACATGACCAGAGTACACACACTTCTCATAGCTGACTCAGTTCCAATTTTGCCTAATGCCAGCCATTAAATTAGAAGGTACTTATTTCAGGTATCCTCACCCCAGCAATAGAAAAAATACTCTAACAAGTAAAAGTTTGGCATTTCTCCAAACATTTACTACTTTCTGAAGCCCTACCACTTCTATTTCTACACATTCCTAAGCCAATGTTCTTCAAAATCCTAGATAAAAACACAGATCTCTATGTAACTTTTTGCGATATGTTGAATCATATTAATTAGGAAACTTAAATAGTATAAACATAGGGTTGGCACTCAACATATCAAAATTAATAGTGCACTGATTCATATATTGAACTAATCTCTACTGAGGCAGGCCTACTCCGTGCCAATTTCTATATTTAGCACTCGAAATACAGATGAGTTAGATGAAATCCTTACCCTCAAAGACCTTACATTCTAGGGGGGATAAAGACACATAGAGAGAAAATTACACACACAGGCTAAGGAAGCACAGAAGTTAAGTCTTGAAGGAAGTGAAAAGGCTTCCAGAGAAGTACCATGTTAATGAATGAGTAGGAATTAGCTAAAGAAGAGGAACATGGAGACGTTTCAGACAAAATGGCAGCATGAACAAAGGCAGAGAAATGAGAAATAGGGTAATAGTTTCTGGAAACCAAAAGCAGTTTGCAGGTTCTGACCTACACAGATCATGGCAGGAAGTAGCAGGCAGGGGATTAGCCTGGGGAAGGTAGGCAGGGACAAGGTGGCAAAGAGCTATGAAGCTTAAATTTTTATCCTCAGAAAACAGAGGAACAATTGAGGATTTTAAAGATGAGGAATGGCATGGAAAGATGTGCACTTTAGGTGAAACATTCTAGTTGTTAAATCATGGGTAGATTTGGAGAGACAAAACTGATGGCAGGGAGAGTAGTTAGGAGGTTGTGGCAATGTTCTAGAACAATGCTTCTCAAAATTTATTGTGAGTACAAATAACCTAGGTATCTTTACAAAATGCAGTTTCTGCTTCAGTAGGTCTGCAGTGAGGCCTGAGATTCTTTTTCTAGCAAGATCCCAAATGACGCTAATAATGCTGTCCACAAACCACACTTTGAGTAGCAAGGCTCTAGGAGAGATATTGAGGGCCTGACCTAGTGTGGGAAAAGCAGGGCTAGAGATAAGGGAACAGGTAAGACAGTTATGGCTTGGTATTTCATTAGATATTAAAAGTGAAGAAGGTAGTGTTGGGGGAGTCATAGTGAACTAGAGGTTTCTACTTTGAATGAATGGAATTGAAATGGCTAAGAAGTGTCCAGATAAAGCAGTAGCTGCCAGTTGGATATGAGTCCAAAGCTTGACAGAAAGGTCATAAGCATACAGATAAGATGAAATCAGGGGAACAGATTAGAAGATTAGATCATGTTTGTAGAGCGAGGTCAAGAATGGAGCCACAGTAACACCTACATTTACNATTTTCACATGAAGCAGAAAGGTCTAGTAAGGAAAGAACTGAAAAAGAACGGTGAGTGGAGGAAGAGAAGTGGGTGGGAGAGAATATGAAAAGCGAATAAAACACACTAGTAGTGAGAAGGTGCCTGTGGGGGAAAAATGAAAAAAAAAAATGGTTAGAAGAGCAAGTGGATTACTCCAGTCAGGATCAGAATCTTTATTGTGTCTGAATTCTTGCCACTCTTTCTAGCTCCTTTGTTAATACTCTCTCCTTCCCACTTCTACCATTCTAAATCATATACTTCCTCTACGAATGCTTTTTGAACCGTGATGTTTCACTCCTCTGGTTACCAAAAATATGTACACAAAAATTCATGCCTGTGGTCTCTTACAATGAAATATCATTAACACAACTAGTTTCTACACTTGCTCCTTCAGGAAAAATGGCATACCCACATTTGTATTCCCAAGAATAACTAACCTAGTACCCTAGAGGCATTTAAACCATACTTAGTGGCTAAATAATATAGCCACAATGTCACTAATTAAAAATACTTCCTTATGTACTTATGATATAACATGGGACCATGGGAATACCTATACTTGATTCTATAATTAATGAAGGTCATCTAAACTTATTCTGAGTCTCATTTTCTAGAAACCAACAGACAGACCCTGAAGTCCTTACTCATCTAAAAGTCTATAACACCATGAGTACTATCAACCTCCTACTCAATAAGAGTAGAATGATATATACATAAGCCAATATGTTTCATAAAATATAAATTTTCTATGAAAGAGTTTTGGTATATTCTTACTGTTTACCATTTGCATCTGATTTTGCTAGAAGAGGTTTCTCTCTTATCTTGTCTACAAACTTCTTCCTAGCTTCATTTCTTTTGTGTTTTTTCCCAACATAATGTTGTTGGGCCATTAATGGACTATTAAAGGAAGCAGGACAGAGCTTGCAATACTTGTTTGGATTATTCAAATCCAAAGCACTGCTGGAAGAGGAAGGCACAGTCTTGTCTTTAATCCCACCTGGAGGAGGCTTGACAGCAAGAGGCTTCAGAAAAGTTGATTCTGCAGAAGTAGTAATAGGCACACCTGCTGAAATAGTTGTAATGAGAAGTGATCAACATGTATTCAGCTATTGGAGCTGCATTCATTATAAAGTATTAGGGAAATTCAGAATTCTTTGAAAACTTGCTATCTTTGGACTTTTTCCACACAGGCTGTTGAATAAAGGTACTTAAGTTAAAAAGCATTTCCTTCTGTGAAAACAAAAATTTAATACAAGTCTGGCACCAAGTTTCTCCAATAAAGGTACACGAAGGAAGAATATTCAGCATTAGCTTTTAGGTTATTAATTTGAAAAATAAATGAAAGCATGAGAGCTTAGGATGATTCTTAAAATTAGTGAGGGTAAAACAGAAGGTACCAACTTCTAAGCTGGTGCATTTCTTGAGTAGCACAGTAAGTCTATAAAGTCCAGACCTGTGGTGTTTGTATCAAAATAAAATTTATGTAGTTATTTAAGGCTATGAAAACATGTTTCCACAATTACAGTTATTTCAGAGCTCTTATATTTTGTATCCTCTCTGAGCTCAAACTGATAAATTGTGGGGACTGAAAATAAGACTTTACAAGATACTTTCTATTGTAGGACATACTGATTCTAACCCTCTTTGGACTGACAGGAAGAAAAACAAATATACAAAAATTAGAGAGACTAGAATAAGTATAAAAATAATTCTGGTTTAATTTATTAAGATAACAGTATTTTTTAATGCTGTATGAGGCCTACAATATGAGTTGGAATTAATGTTGTTAAATTTTTCACGCTATGAATGCCTTATTCCTAAAGTGTTGAAGCTAGTGAGAATGTGGTGAATTATTTATTCCAGAGGATTATTCATCACTTTTTTTGTTCTCATTTTTTGTTTCAAATACAAGTTTGATTTTACAGGGTATACTCTGCCAGCTTAGGCCAGAAGTGAGATATTTGGGTTAGATTTCTCATGCTCTGGTGACTCAACATCACTGAAGGAGGAAAGAGGCAATGTTTTATAGTTCTCTCTATCTTTGGGATCTAGCATAAAATAAGTGCTCATTACTGATTGATGATGTTGGTGGTACTTTTTCTTTATATTCAGAGGAAGAAAGAAATGAACTATCAGGGTAGAAGGAGATTCCATATTTATTTCTTTTGTTTATAGTTACAGTTAGAAAATGCTACACCATAANGTGATAGATGGCAAAGGGAAGAATTAAGAAGGAGCTAAGAATTTATGATTTGATTAGAACCTGACAGCTCAGGCTGCTTTTTGATGTTTATTTATAGTAGTATAGCAAATAACTTGTTTTCATTTGTATTTAATAAACTGAAAAGGAAATATCATAACATTTCTTAAAATTCTGCTAGCAATTACAATCTCCATATTAAATGACAAAGAAAAAAAGATTACTGGGCAGAAAAAGAATCGAGTTATTGTTCCAGAGTGAAAGTCTCTCCAGTAAAAAAAAAAAGGATAGAGGTTAGAAAAAAATGACAGTGAGGCCCTGTATGGAAGCTAAAGAGGTGAATATAACCATNCTGATGGAGATACCTGATTATGTTCCTCCATTAATTGCTTCAGTTTTTTAGCATGGACTTTTCCCACATAATGAGACTGAGCAACAACTGGAGAGCTAAATATCATGTTGCAGAGATCACAAAATTTGTTTCTGTCCACTACATCACTCTTATGCACCTGAAATAAGCACAATCTTATTAGAATGATTTGATAACTCAAAGTTTAGAATTATAACATCAATATAGGCCACATACCTTAAAATTCTTAACATCCATCTTCATTTTCTTACCAGGCACTTCGTCTTGTTCCCCATGAATTTGAGAATAAAACCTAACATTCTGAGTATGTTTCTCACTCTGAAAAAAGATATAATATGACTTTGTACATTCAATGACAGAGGCACCCCAAATTTATACCTCTCTGAATTTCAGGATGACATTTGTGAGTTGTAATATATGTGGTGTGTACCAAGTTTATGAAAGAGCTTCACAAGCTTTTCAAAATCTCTAAATCTCAGTTAAAATGAGAATAATACTATAATTTAGAGGTCAATAACTTNTCTTGGGCAATATACCCAGCTAAAAGACTGCATGTTTCAGCTTTCCTTTCAGCAAAACGTAACCATATGACTAGATTCTGGCCAGTAAGATATAATCTGAACTGCTGGATAGAACTTCTGAGAAATCTCTTTAACAGGCTGGGAGATGAACCCCTTTTCTAACCTTCTTCCCTCCTGTTTCTGGAATTAAGATGGAAAGGTCAGAGTTCCAACAGTCATTTGGGGCTATGGGGGATCTTGAGGACAAAAGTTAGCTCATCAAAAAAGAAAGACAGAAAATGCCTAGGTCCCTGATGATGTCATGGAACTGTCATATCAGCCTTGCACTGCCTACCTCTCAAATTCTTTTATATGAAGATTCTAACCCTTCTAGGTTAATTAAGCATATTAGAGATTAGAAAAATCTCTAAAAATGTGTAACAACATATATAAGAATAACAAAAGTGTTGGTGTTGGTAGAGGGAAACTAATATTCCTGAGCACATGCTGTGAGACAATCACTCTCTATCTACAGAATTTTAAATTATGAAATATACCCATCTTATAGAAAAGCACAGGAAATAATATAGTTGAAGCCCATTCTCACCATATATGCAGTCCTTTTTCCTCACGCCCACAATCTCTTCTTCCTCACTTTCTCCCCATTAGTAACTATTATCTTAAAGTTGATCTGTATCATTTTCTTTCATGGTTTTATTCTCTTACTACATATGCATGTACCCATAAATAGTATTATATATCATCATTTAAAATTTTTATGAAAATAGAACCAGTCTATCATATCCTTTTTCAACTTGCTTTTTATAACTCTGTATTATATTTTTAAGATTTACCCATATTGACACATATAGTTCTCATTCATTTCTACTACATGTTTCATAATATTCTACTTTATATGTTATCCATTTAGTCCTGAATTGAAGGCAGTTATGTTTGTTTATTTTGCTATTACAAGAAGTTCTGCATTAAAAATATGTAAACANACTGTAATATGTATTATAAAATTTCTCCCCAAAGATGTTGCAGCAGCCTACAACTCCAAATGCAGTGTATTTAAGTGTTTGTCTTCCTATATTCTCCTAAAGTGTTATGCGCCATCAGATTTTAATTTTTTTTTTACAAATAGTTTATTGTCAAGTTGGTTTCCATATAACACCCAGTGCTCATCCCACAAGTGCCCTCCTACATGTCCATCTCCCTCCTCTCCCCCCCATCAGTCCTCAGTTTGTTCTCAGCATTCAAGAGTCTCTCATGGTTTGCCTCTCTCCCCCTCCCCCACTACTTCCCCCTTCTTCTCCCCCACGGTCCTCCGTTAAGTTCCTCCTAATCCTCCTATATGTGCAAACATATGGTATTTGTCCTTCTCTGCCTGACTTATTTCGCTCAGCATAACACCCTAAAGGTCCATCCAGGTTGCTACACATGGCCAGATTTCATTCTTTCTCATTGCCATGTAGTATTCCATCGTATAGATAAACCACATCTTCTTGATCCATTCGTCCGTTGATGGACACTTAGGCTCTTTCCATGTTTTGGCTATTGTTGAGAGTGCTGCTATGAACATTGGGGTACATGTGCTCCTATGCATCAGCATTTCTGTATCCCTTGGGTAAATTCCTAGCAGTGCTATTGCTGGGTCATAGGGGAGTTCTATTGTTAGTTTCCTGAGGAACCTCCACACTGTTTTCCAGAGGGGCTGTACCAGTTTACATTCCCACCAACAGTGTAGGAGGGTGCCCGTTTCTCCACATCCTCGCCAGCATCTAGAGTTCTCTGATTTGCTCATTTTAGCCACTCTGACTGGCGTGAGGTGGTATCTCAGTGTGGTTTTGATTTGTATTTCCCTGATGAGGAGGGATGCTGAGCATCGTTTCATGTGTCTGTTGGCCATCTGGATGTCCTCTTTGGAGAAGTGTCTGTTCATATCTTCTGCCCATTTCTTCACTGGGTTGTTTGTTTTTCGGGCGTGTAGTTTGGTGAGTTCCTTATAGATTCTGGATATTAACCCTTTATCTGATATGTCATTTGCAACTATCTTTTCCTATTCCATTGCTTGCCTATTAGTTTTATGGATTGTTTCTTTTGCATGGCATTAGATTTTAATTTTTGCCAACATGATGATTTTGATAACATAGCTCATCATTTTAACTTACATTTTCTGTATGAACACTAGTGAAGCTGAGTATCTCCACTATAGCCTGTTCATATTACTTTCCCATTTTTCTACTGGGTTGTTTCTTGTTCTAACTGATATACAGTCCTTTATATATTCTAGACACTAATCTTTTGTTACCTGCATGGGTTATAAATACCACTCGATATGTGATTTGTCTTTTAACTTTATGATGTTTTTGCATGTAAATTTTACCCACCACGTATCTTTAAATCTATAACAATGAGGCAAAACTGTTGTACAGAAAGGCAAACGAAGCAATAGAATAAATAAACAGAATAATGCCTCAAAAGAAACATATATATGAAATTTAGAATATGACACAAATGCCACTACAAATAAATGGGGGTAATAATGGACAGTGAAATAAACAGTGCTGGGACACCTGGCTATCTGTATGGAAAAATGTAATCAACACCCTCCTCGATATGCAAAAGTCAATCCAGATGGATTAACACTTTAAGATAATAAATCAAACTTTTAAAGGTATTAGAAGAAAATAGAGTGGAGTATCTATATGACAAAAGTGCAAGAAATGGTTGCTTAAACAAGTAATTATATACCAAAAGGGAACTAATAATAACTGCAACATCATTAAAATTCAAAACTGCTTTGCCAAAGATTAATTGGCCATATATTTGTAGGTCCATTTCTGGGTTTTCTATTCTAGTCCATTGATCTACATGTCCATTTTTATGCCAGTACCATACTGTTCTTTTTTAATGTTTATTTATTTTAAGCGAGAGAGAGCAGGGGAGGGGCAGAGAGAGAGAGGGAGACAGAGAAATTCATCAAAACAGAAAGCTTCTGCAAAGCAAAGGAAACAAACAACAAAACTACAAGGCAACCTACAGAATGGGAGAAGATATTTGCAAATAACGTATCTGATAAAGGGTAAGTATCCAAAATATATTAAGAACTTATCAAATTCAACACCCCAAAATGAATAATTCAGTTAAAAAATGGGCAGAGGAGGGGTGCCTCGGTGGATTAAGCATCCAACTTCAGCTCAGGTCATGATCTCACAGTTTGTGAGTTCAAGCCCCATGTTGGGCTCTGTATTGACAGCTCAGAGCCTGGAGCCTGCTTTGGATTCTGTGTCTCCCTCTCTCTCTGCCCCTCCCCCACTCACACTGTGTGTGTGTGTGTCACTCTCTCAAAAATAAATAAACATTAATTTTTTTTTAAATGGGCAGAGGACATGAATAGACATTTTTCCAAAGAAAATATCCAGGTGGCCAACAAACATGTGAGAAGATGCTCAAAATCACTCATCATCAGGGAAATACAAATCAGAACTACAATGAAATATCACCTCACACCTGTCAGAACAGTTAAAATCAACAGTACAAGAAACAACAGATGCTGGTGAGGATGTGAAGAAAGGGGAATCCTCTTTGCACTGTTAGTGGGAAAGCAAACTAGTGCAGCCACTATGGAAAACAGTATGGAAGTTCCTCAAAAAGTTAAAAATAGAAGTACCCTGTGATCCAGCAATTGTACTATTGGTATTTACCCAAAGAATACTAAAACACTAATTCAAAGGGATACCTGCACCCAGATGTTTACAGCAGCATTATCTATAATAGCCAAATTATGGAAACAGCCCAAGTATCCATTGACTGATGAATGTATAAAAAAGTAGTGTATGTACACATATGTATATATATTACATATATACACATATATTATATATAATATATACACATATATAATGGAATATTACTCAGCCATTAAAAAGAATGAAACCTTGACATTTGAAATGACATGGATGAAGCTGGAGAGTATAATGCTTAATGAAATAAGTCAGTTAGAAAAAAAATACCATATGAACTCACTCATATGTGGAATTTAAGAAACAAAACAAACAAGCAAAAAGAAAAAAAGAGAGAGAGGTCTCTTAACTACAGAGATCAAATTAATGGTTACCAGAGGAGAGGTATGTTGGGGATGGGTTAAATAGGTGATGGGACTGAGGAGTGCACTGTTGTGATAAGCATCAAATATTGTATTTAAATGTTCATCACTAAATTCTATACATGAAACTAATATTACACCGTATGTTACATAAAAACTTAAAAAAAGTAAGAATGGTAACCTATAGAATCTAGAATAAAATCGATAAGAAATTGAAGTTTAAGNTATTACATAATATAGTGAATAGTAAACCTGGCTCTTAGGAAATATAGCTTTGCTCCCTGCAAATCTTCCCAGAGCAGAATAGTTTTTCAAAGGCTCAGAATTTTGTAAAATGTTTTTATAAAAATCCCAGTCTTTCTGAAAATGTATAGACTTTCAAAGTACTAGAATTAGCAATGTTTTAAATATCAATCTCATTTTATAAAGTGCCAACTTTTTATTGTAGATGAGTGNATTTTGTAGTTATACGGTGTATAAACTTATCCATGTTTGTTTTTAGTACAATAAATTTTATTTTACAGTGTATTTTTATTGTCTGCATTATTTGTACAGTTCTATGAAGATAAGGGCACTGTATCATTTATAATTTAATCCTCAGCAATCCAAGCTCTGAAATACTGGAAGTTCTCAATAAATATTTGTTAATAAAAAAAGTCACAACATTGCAAAATGCCTTATCGCCATGAAAATATTGCAGAAAAATAAAAAGATGTAATGATAGGACAGATTGTCTGGAATATGCTCTTACATGAAAAAGCAAGTAAAATCAACATACACAATTCTCTTTTGTTAAAATGTGTGTGTGTGTGTATGTGTGTGTGTATGCATGTGCAGAATGCACACTGGAATCATATCTGCAAAAGAGAAGTTAAATGGTGGTTACCTACAAATGACAGAATTATAACTGAATGATATTTCCTCATGTTCTTGTATTTTTTCTACACTGAACAGTACTTCAGAAGCCCCTAAAAAGCATTGTTTTTTAAATTTAAATTCAAATGGTTCTAACCGCAGTTATCACAGAACCCCTTGACTGTGTGTCTCTCTTTATTAAAACTCTGAATCTTTGAATTATGGGGTCAGAGGATGTACGAGGCACTCTCACATATTTGATTTCACTTAATTCTTACAAGTTTAGTAAGAGAGATTTTACCATCCTTATTTTGCAGGTTCACAGAACATGCTCAGAGCGGTAACGTGACTTGCCCAGGGTTACACAACGACAGAGTTAAAGCTTGAATGCATGTCTTCTCAATCTGCATGTAACAAATTTTCCCTGTCATTATAGTAATTGAATCCCAGTCAATCTAAGAAGGAAATATATATGCCAATAATATTAGCAATGAGCAAAACAAGATGTGTTTTTTTTAATTTCTTAAATTTTTTTTTTTTATTTTTGAGAGAGACAGAGCACAAGTGGAGGAAGGGCAGAGAGAGAGAGAGGGAGACACCGAATTGGAAACAGGCTCTAGGCTCTGAACTGTCAGCACAGAGCCCGATGCAGGGCTTGAATTCTAGAATGGCTAGATCATGACCTAGGCCAAAGTCAGAAGGTCAACCGACTGAGCCACCCAGGCTTCCCTAAAATGAGATGTGTTTTAAAAAGTAAAGCTACAAATGGCCAGATTTCATTCTCATTGCTACATAGTATTCCATTGTATAGATAAACCACATCTTCTTGATCCATTCATCAGTTGATGGACACTTAGGCTCTTTCTATGTTTTGGCTATTGTTGAGAGTGCTGCTATGAACACTGGGGTACATGTGCCCCTATGCATCAGCACTCCTGTATCCCTTGGGTAAATTCCTAGCAGTGCTTTTGCTGGGTCATAGGGGAGTTCTAGTGTTAATTTTTTGAGGAACCTCCATACTGTTTTCCAGAGGGGTTGTACAAGCTTATATTCCATGGATGGAACTAGAGGCTGTTATGCTGAGCAAAATAAGTCAGGCAGAGAAGGACAGATACCATATGTTTGCACATATAGGTGGATTAGGAGGAAGTTAACGAAGGAGGATGAGGGAGAAGAAGGGGAAAAACAGTTGCGGAGAAGGAGGGAGGCAAACCATGAGAGACTCTTGAATGCTAAGAACAAACTGAGGGCTGAGGGGGTGGGGGAGAGAGGAAGGGGGTGATGGGCATGGGGGAGGGCACTTGAGATGAGCACTGGGTGTTATATGTAAACCAACTTGACAATAATCTATTAAAGAAAAAAATGTAAAGCTGTCATTATATTTTTTATTTTATTTTTTAAAAAATTTTTTAATGTTTTATTTCTGAGAGAGAGAGAGAGAGAGAGACAGTGTGAGCAGGGGAGGGTCAGAGAGAGAGGGAGTCACGGAATCTGAAACAGGCTCCAGGCTCTGAGCTAGCTGTCAGCACAGAGCCCGATGTGGGGCTCGAACCCATGAACCGTGAGATCATGACCTGAGCCGAAGTCAGATGCTTAACTGATTGAGCCACCCAGGTGCCCCTGCCATTATATTTTTTTAAAGTAAATTTATCTAGTACTTTTGGTAACTCAGTCACAAGATAAGAAAGAAATCCAATGGTTCCTTATATAGAAATGGGAGGCAACACCAAATGAAAGAAAAGAACACTGGGCATGAACTCAAAAGAAATCATTTTTAAGCTTAGTCATGCCAATGATGCTATGAAGAATCATGATCCCTCTGGGTCTCAGTTTTCTAATCATTAAACCAAAGGAGTAAGAACATTTCCTCTTCTAGTTTTAGAACTGTATGGTTCTGTGCTTAAAAACATGTTGGTTAAGACGCACCTGAGAGGCTTAGTTGGTTAAGTATCTGACATTTGATTTTGGCTCAGGTCATGATCTCACAGTTTGTGAGACTGAGCCCTGTGCTGGGTTCTGCACTGACAGCACAGAGCCTGTTTGGGATTCTCTGCTCATGTTCGTGTGTGTGCGCATGGGCTCGCTCTCTCTATCTCTCTCTCTCTCCCTCCCTCCCTCCTTCCCTCCCTCCAATAAATAAAAACAAACATTAAAAAAACATGTTGGCCAAGTCAAATGCAAGACTGATTTAGTTTTTATAGCTTTCATTTACTCTACAGGAAGACTCTGGAATTTTATAATATGCCTTGACTAACATTAATAGTTACCTACTCAAGCTTTATAATGCCTCCCTTATATTTACTACAAGGACTTGAAGAGACAGTGGCTTGATGAATACAAAGGGAGGCAGAATGGTGTGAAGAAAAGAAAAGAAGCTCAGAATCAAAAAGACAGATTTTTAAACCCAAATTCTCCAAACTTAAGCTAGTAAGTTACTGTCCCTCTCTGAGCCAGTCTCCTCATCCATCAAAGGAAAAAATTCCACCTACTTCACAGGATTTTCATTAGAACCAAAAACAATAAAATATGAAGTTTATCTGCTACATTTAAAAGTGTATTTTAGATTCTATTCCCATTATTTTTAACCTACCTCATAATGTGAAATCCTTTGTGATTCAAACTGTAGCACCACTCCACATACATTACAAAAGTTATCTGTAAAAAGCTCAGTCTTTTCCTGTTCATTCCAAGTCATGTCTATGAATAAAATAAAGGAAGATGAGACTGTATATCACACTAATGAATATTTAGAAGTTATCATTTTCATTCATTTCACATGTCACCTGAAATCTGAATACTTGTGAGGCTACAGTAATAGCGTTTTGCTGATCAAGTATGCAATTTGAAATGTGTATATTTAGTGTGCTTCCAATGTCTGATAAAGCAACATTTACTTATTTAGTAAGATAAGTCTAGGCAATACCATTCCAAAGGAAAAGTTATGTTATAGGGGTATCAGTAACTTCATGAGCTTCATAGAATGATCTTGGGCACCACTAATGCAAGGCAGGATTTAAAAAAAAAAAAAAACAGCCTTGGAATTTTGTTTTACAGCAGATAATTCTTAGAAAAGCATTGTTTTAAGACTATCACCTGTCTAGAACTATGGCTCCAATGTTACCTAAAATTTATTTGGAACCACAAAC
>NW_027528808.1:171559-176639 GCF_008692635.1 Crocuta crocuta
ATGGTAGGCAAACATCCTCCATTGTTGTAAAAAAACTAGAGTACTCATATGGCCAAACATGTCTCACACAAGTTCCTCAAAGCTATAAAGTAATGTTCATATAATAACATCTAGAAATTATACTAGAGTGTTTCTCACTATATTAATAACACATATTAAAAGTTTCTGCATTTACACTTGAGGTCCACACTTCTATCTAAAGCCCTTAACAGCTGCAATGTATTCTGCAAAGTTTATTAGCTTATCTATCAGGTATAAATCACAAACATCAAATTTTGCTTGCTATTTGGCTATTTAAATGAATAAGCTGACACCACATATTTATGGAGAAACCCAAATCTTATATTAAATAGATAAAAATTATAGAACAATAAATATATCAAATTCCCAAAACTAACAAAAATTAAATATACACAACATAGAAAAAATATGAAAAGTTATAAATTAAATTTAAACATTAACTTTGGGAAATGGAGCTAGAAAAGGAACAAAGGGAGAAGATTTACCATTTTATTCTTTACAATTATCTTGGTTTAATTTTTGCAAAACACATGTAAGACTTTCTATTTCAGTCAGTTAAGCATATGATGCTTGATTTCAGCTCAGGTCATGATCTTGTGGTTCATGGGATTGGCCCCGTGTTGGGCTCTGTGCTGACAGCATGTAGCCGGCTCTCTCTCTCTCTCTGCCCCTTCCGTGTTCTCTCTCTCTCTCTCTCAAAATAAATAAATAAATTTAAAAAGCTTTTAAATATGCTTATTTTAGAAGCTATTTTTGATATCTTCAACTAAGCTTAATTTCAGTATCACTGTATGCACTAAAAAGGCTTATTTAAAAAACTGTTCAAGATAAAAATAACCATAATTGACATCACTAATGATTAGAGCAATGGAAATTAAAACCACAATGAGCTATTACTTTACATCTGTCAGAATGGCTAAAATAAAAAAACACAAAGAATCACAAGCGTTGGTGAGCATGTGGAGAAAAAGGAACCCTCATACACTGTCAGTGGGAATGCAACATTGGTGCAGTCACTGTGGATGTAAACAGTACGGAGTTTCTTCAAAAATTAAAAATACAATTACCATATGATCTAGTGATTCCACCACTAGGTATTTACCCAAAGAAAACAAGAACACTATTTGAAAATATATACGCACCCCTATGTTTATTGCAGCATTATTTACAACAGCCAAATATAGAAGCAACCCAAGTGTCCATCCATAGATGAACAGATAAAAAAGATGTGGTATCTTACTCAGATGTGGAATATTACTCAGTCATAAAAAGGCATGAAATCTTGCCATCTGCAACAACATGGATGGATCTAGAAGGCAGAATGCTAAGTTAAATAAGTCAGAGAAAGATAAATACCATACCATTTCATCCATACATGGAATTTAACAAACAAAACAAATGAACAAAGTAAAAGAGAGACAAACCAAAAAACAGACTGTTAAATACAGATCAAAAACTGGTAGTTTCCAGCAGTAAGGAGGGTGGGAGAAGGAATGAAACAGATAAAAGGCCTTAAGAGTACACTTATTTTGATGAGCACTGAGAAAGGTAAGGAATTGTATCATTATATAGTACATCTGCAAATAATATAACACTGTATTTTAATTATACTTTAATAAAAATAAAGAATAAGTGTAATTAGGAACATGTCAGAAATGCCTTGAAGAACAGTTAAATATTTATCCGTGTAATATATAGATAGCATCCCCTCTGAATTATATTTTTTAGCTTGCTTTAGAATATATATATGATTTCTCTGACTCTAAAATCAGCAAGGTAAAGAAGTGAAAATGTATTTCAGGACTTCCCTTCTTTCAGATTTAACGATTATATGCAATCTGAGCATGCCAGTAAGATTTCAAATTTCTCTTTAAAATTTTTCACTAGTAAATATTTCATTTGTTGGCAATATAACTTATGACAGAGGGAATGTATCCTTTTAGAAGACAAAATTAAAATACTAATTTAAAGGTTCAATAATTCCTAAAATTTAACATTTCTCTCCTAAATCTGGAATTATTTAATTTCAGATTTCCCCAAGTTTAAATACTCAGTGTTCAAACCTTCAAGTTGGGAAATCCCAAGGCTGAGTATTTTAACCTAGCCTTTCGTTACGGGTGCCCCACATCATTTTGATGAAGCCCATGAAGTTACTTGCACCCCTGTACCTGTTTCTTTAGAATGGTATTCCCTAAACTTACTGGCTTTGACTCATTTCCTCAAACAAGTTCTTGGTCTGTTTTTCTTTATTAAATGGCACAATATTCCAGGCTCAAAATTTCAGCCTTTCTTTTCCCCAGAAAAACATTATTTCATGTCAATTCTAGCTTATATTTTATATCCATCTCTTCCTTTTCATTCCCCATAATACTACCCTAGTTCAGGCCATCAGTGCCTTTAGACATCATTTAGCTTTGTGATATTTATTGAAGTTAGTTTCAATGTACTATGGTAGATTTTGGAAAGAGATAAGAAAAAGAATGAGCATCTATCAAAGGGCTTCTATGTGACAAATAAAACAATAGCTTACACCTATAGACCTATAGTCCTTAAAACAAATCTGCAAGTGGCATTTTCCATATTCTGAAGATTAGAAAATAGGGATTTGGTACAATCAAAATTACTAGTCACATCTGTTATTTGGTGGAGCTAAAACTTAAAGTTTGTTTTATCTTGACTTATTCCATTATAACTACATAACTGTCTACATGTTGGAAGTGACAAAGCAAGTAAATAATTCCTAATCTCAAGGAATTTATAATTTAGTAATTTTAGTAAGTGTATAGAAAAAACTATGATACCTATATGAAATGTCAGAAGTGATATAAAACACAAGGTACAATGTGTTCCTGCTGAGGACTTTTGGAAAAGTTTTCTAGAAAACAGGTTCTGAACTAAGATTTAAAAGATGTGTAAAATTCAGGTAAAAAAAATTCAAAGTAGAAAACTGGAATAAATGTATTTGGGGGGAGGCAAGTTTATGAAAGACAATAATTGAAAGGTTGCAATGAGGTAAAATCATAATTGTCTTCACTAGGGCATGTGGATTGAATTCTGCATTCAAAAAGAGAAAAGAAGTGGCTCAAAATGGGCATATGAATTAGGAATCAGTTGCAGGAATGGGTCATTGAGGCTTGAAGCCTCAGGAGGGGCAGCAAGCACAGAAACAAAGGAATGGATCTAAGAGGCATATCAATCAAAACTAGAGGGCATTAAATCCTGAGATTAGAATTTACTATGAATATGATAAGCTTTTAGATCTATCACACTTAAGCTTATACAATGTTATTCCTGATACAAGAAGTGAAGCTTTGGCCTTAAATTCAACAAATTCACCTATAGTTATTTGTCAATGGCAAATTGTTTCTGAGTGTAATATAGTGAGTGTGCTGATGTTCTGACTTCAGTGACTCAAAAACTGAAATATAGGAAAATCTGAAATTAAAAAAGAAGATACTGCAGTGATAATGTGCAAAAATGTACCTAGGAGGAATTATGCTAATTTATATAAATAGCATGCTTTCCTAATCAATTCAAATACGATTAAATTTACATTAAAAATTTCAGGAACCAATCTTCATGTAAAAATTATTCTCAATCTGGCANGAGTTTTTCAACATCATACATGCTGGATTAAAAATCTCTATGGGTAGTCCAATCCACCCACAAGTGATTCTGATAATCAACAATGTTGGGAATCACTACTCTATAGTACAGGCTCAGATCCTTACACATAATGGCACTGTCCAGTATCTATTTGGTGACTAAGCTGACTGATACACAGGTCTTGACATCTACAATGATACATATCAAGTTAACTGTGCTTTTAGTCTAACCTGAAAAGATTTTGTAAAAAAAGAAAGTTAAGAAGTATTCCTTTGCTCCATCTATATAAATTTCCAGAGTTGAAGCCCAAAAATATGAATTTCATTTATTTTTATTTATTTTTTAATGTTTTTATTTATTTCTGAGAGAGACAGAGCATGAACAAGGGAGGGGCAGAGAGAGAGGGAGACAAAGATGCAGGGCTTGAACCCACGAACCGTGTGAGATTATGACCTGAGTGGAAGTTGGACACTTAACTGACTGAGCTACTCAGGCGCCCCAAGAATCTGAGTTTTAAATAGGGTCCCCACACATGTACCTCAATGTTTATAGCAGCAGTTTCAACAAAAGCCAAATCATGGAAAGAGCCTAAATGTTCATCAACTGACAAATGGATCAAGAAGATGTGGTTTATATATGCAATGGAATACTACGTGGCAATGAGAAAGAATGAAATCTAGCCATTTGTAGCAACATGGATGGAACTCGAGGGTGTTATGCTAAGTGAAATAAGTCAGGCAGAGAAGGGGAGATATCATATGTTTTCACTCATATGTGGAACAGGAGAAAATTAACAGAGGACCATAGGGAAAGGGAAGGGGAAAAAAAAGGAGAGGGAGGGAGACAAACCACAAGAGACTCTTAAATACTGAGAACAAACTGAGGGTTGATGGGGGGTGGGGGAGAGGGGAAAATGGGTGATGGGCATGGAGGAGGGAACTTGTTGGGATGAGCACTGGGTTGTATATGGAAACCAACCTGACAATAAACTATATTAAAAATAAATAAATAGGGTCCCCAAGTAATCTCTTGAACAGCCTACCTAGTGATCCTAGCTCAACCTTCTACAAGGTAGCTCTCAACCCTGGCTACACATTAAAGTCACCTAGGTTGTTTTTAAAACATACCAATACCCAGACACCACTCCAGACCAATTAACTAGAATCTCTGGGAGTGGTTTCCCATCATAGTTTCTTGTTTGTTTTAAAGCTTTCCAGATGATTCTGTTGCACAGTGAAGGTTGAGAATAGCTGCGAGCCAAATTTTCATGTGTTTTTTTTGTTGAATGGAAATTTGTTTTCCTGGAGTAGGGATCTCAAACTGTAGTGTGCATCAGAATCATCTGGAAAGCTTGTTAAAAGATTAATTTTTAGGTCCAATACCCAAACTTCTTATTCAGTAGTTCTGGGGTTGGGATCCGAGAATGTATAGTTTTTTTACAAGTTCACAAGCG
>NW_027528808.1:176678-186378 GCF_008692635.1 Crocuta crocuta
AGGGACCGGACTCAGACCATGCTGTCTTAGCACTTCTACTGGTCTTGGTTCTATTCCTTGAGGTCATTGTAAATATAATCCCTCTTCTAAAATGGCAATCCTCAAATATTTTAAGAAAACGATTACATCTTTATTGCTCCCCCCTTTAGCCTTTTAGTGAACTGATCCCAGTTCTGTCATCCAGTACAATGTCCAGTGCTCTCACTGGTTTACATAAATCCCTGCCATTCATAAAGTGTAACATAAGCACAATCACCCTAATGGGGTCACAATAACAAACTAGTAAAATGAGATCATCACCTCATTTTTTAAATTATAGTAAAAATGCATAAAATAAAACTACCACCATAACCATTTTAAGTGTACAGTTCAGTAGTGTTAAGTATATTCATCTCTCTGCTTTGAATATTTTTCTTCTATTAANCAGGGTAACTTTTGACTAAAGTACAACCTTTTGGGTATTGTATTGTATGTAAATGATGAATAACAATTCTACTCTTGAAATCAATATTGTACTAAATGTTCACTAAAATTTAAATAAAAAATAAAATAAAATAAAGCCGTTCCAACAATGATAATAAATCTGTGCTTAACTTTATTAAAGGGAATAGTTTTTCAGAAAAAATACAAGCTTCTTTTTCACCTGGAGCTGTTAAACTCTGTCACTCCGGGACATAGTTATACAGACAGAAATTTTTATGGATCCCCAACCAGACTCAGTATACAGTTAGATTTGTCTCATTTACGTTTCCTTTGTTAGATTCTACCAATAATTGTGGCCTCTCAAGATCCTTTCAGATCCTGAATCTATAGACAGGAGGCTTGTAGAAGGTGGCTTCTTACTGACAACAATTATACATGATGGGTATTGATTTTCATAGGGCACTCCACACTGCCAAATTCTCTTCAAACTGCATTTCCCCTAAATTTGATATGAATGTGATGATCTCTACTTTCTAAAGGTAATACCTGCGGCTGAGAAAGGTCAAGCAATTGGCCCAAAGTTACACAGTAAGTGTCATAGCCAGGATTCCAATCTCAGTCTGCCCAAGATATCCCTGAGAGTTAGTTTTTAAAAAGACCAAAGTCTTAAGTGAGAAACTTCCACTTTAGGTCTGGCATATGTGAGAAATATATGTCTGATTCACAATAGATGCTAAATAAATGTTTCTTTGGACCCTGTTCTACCCCCATCCCCACTATTTGAGACATGATTTTTGTACTCCCAGAAGTAAATGGTCTATAGAAATTCTGAAAATGGGAGAGGTAATTAGTGATAGATAGTGCAAATGTTTTTCAGCCTGTCTCAGGGGAAGGCCTAGAAGGCAGGCCAACATCAGGGAGTAGATGTTAAATTAGGAGTCATGTGAGCAAATGATGGTTGTGAGGAAGATGGCTGGAACAGGAACTAATATTTATTGTGGACTCATATATGTTAGGAACTAAAGTAAGTATTCTCACAAGGAACTGGGGCTTCAGAACTGGTTCTGGTAGGAATGAATACCTAAAGGAACATGGCAATTTGTATCTTCCCGTTTTGCTTTTTTTCTTCTTTATACTCTCTTCACATCTTTTCTCTTTATATACTGTTTAGAATTTGAAAGAAATATATTTTTATTGGTTGGTTGTTAAATATGGGCTTCACACCGATTCTTAATACCAAAAGCAGTATGAGTTTTAAAAAGCACCAGAATGAGAGAGACTGCATGACAGTCTTTACCCTGCTATTAACTAGCTTATGACTAATAACAAATGTCACCTTTCAGCTTTTCATTTCTAAAGTTTCTCTTGTACTTGACCATATATGGGTTGATAGGTATCAATAAGAAAAGGCTGTATTTTAGACAGAAATGTATACAGAAGCAAAATTCTGGTGGGATTCTTACAGAAGGATCCAAATATCTTAGCTGCTTCCAAATAATAAGTCTATCAGGAAACACAAAAGATGATTTCAAGTTTTAAACAGCTATATAGTTGTACAGAGTTTAGGGCCTAAAAATTCAAAAGGTCCCAATATTTTTCCCCTACGCCTCCATTATCTGCATTTCCTTATCTTTGTCCTAATCCTAAAATTGGTTCTCTCCAAGGTATTTCTTTGCAAAAACATACACAGCATTTCTATTCCCAAATATAATGTTTTAGTCATCATAGCTAGTGTCAAATTCTTTAAGCAAATTATACTATTATTTTGGTTATAATTTAGGTATAAGTGGCTCAGTTCCTGACAATGAATACACCAAATTTATGGCAAATTGTCCTGCATTTTTCAATCTAATTTAGTTAGAAGTTAGGAAAGCTAGGGTTATAAATATAAATAGATTACACATTAGAATATCAAATGACAAAGTAATAAATATAATGATGTGTGATTTCATCCCTTATCTGCAGCAAATAAAGTTTTGAACATGGGAAAGTAAATCCCTCCCAGTTAATCTTAGACATGTTGCTCTAATATTCCTAGCATAGTATTTCTCAATTGTTCTTTATTACCTGATATATTTGAATTTATATGCCATCATAAACTTGTTAAAGAGATATGGATAGGGGGACAAGATTTTATACTCAGAATCAAAGCCCCATTTAGGGTAGATTGATAGAGAGATCTTACTGATACAATGCTGTGCTCTCAAAGATGGACTGGGATATACTGTCTTTGAAACATACAGGAGCTTCTCATGCTGATAACATTTCTTTGCATCTTAACATTTAAAAAAAGCCATGAGGAATAAGAAAATACTATCAAAAACTAGGTTCAAAATGGGAAGAGCACTTAATGCTGATAATGGAGTAAAGGCTTAAACTGAGAGGATATGAAAAAGATAAAACCAATGTTTAATGCATGGTCCCATTTACATTCAAAGTACAAGAGGGTAAAAGTGCTTTGCAATGCTGTCCTAGGTGGTTACAATAGATGGTATACTTCCTCAGGCGACCAACTGTTAACAAATTAAGCATAATTTTAAATATGTTATTTTCCAGAAAGTAGATACCTCATAAAGTTCTTTAGGTTGGAGAAATATGGTCATATAACAAAAATAGGACCTACAGGTACAGAGTTCTAGTTTGGGAAGATGAAAGATTTCTGGATATAGACAGGGGTGAAGGTTGCTTAACAATGTGGCCACTGAGTTGCAAACTTAAAAATGCTTAAAATGGCACTTTTAAAAGAAATAAAATGCTGAAAAATGTTAAAATGAAAGACAAAAGCACCTTCTTCTCCCTGAACCATGAAGGGAGTTCCCCTGTAGAGTCAACCCATCACTCAGAGGAAAATGAACAAGCAAATAAAAAACCTTTGTTTTGCTACTATAACATAAGTGATTCTCTCTTGAATAACAATTATGAGGGTTATTTTAAATGAAAGAGTGGTTTTGTGACAAATCATAAACAGGATCTGAGAAGAAAGTTCCCGTATTTGGTGCTCCTACCATTTGACTATATTTATATGTGGCTTTAGCCTTTGGTAATAGAATCAACTAATTTTCTATTAGTGAAAGTGTTCAGTCTTTTTAGTTCCTTCCTACAAGAGGTGTTTAAATGACTTGAGAAAGTAAAGCTTTCATAATAACTTGGAATGGGGGGAAAAACTATGACCTATTGCACTGGATAGCAGGAAAAAAAATAAGCTTTTGAGTTGGTCAAACAGATCTAAATTCCATCTCTATCTCTAACTATATGCCCTTCAGCAAATTATTTAACCACTTTGAGCCCGGTTTTTTGTCTAAAAAGTAAAGAAAGACAATGGCTCTCTCAAGATATGGTGAATATTAAATGAAACAAAAAAAATTTTTAATGTTCAGCACAGAAAGTCATGTGAAAAAGTATGCTCATTTACTAATTCAGAAGCTGAAATTTTTACATAGTATTATATATAATTATTTTATTTCAGATCAGAGTAAATTTAGAGATAATCTAGCCTAACATTTCTCACTCTTGGCACTATTGTCACTTTGGGCCAGATAATTCATTGTGAGGGGCTGTTCCATTCACTGTTAAGACATTTAGCAGTATCCCCCAGTCTCTACCAACTAGAATTTGGCAGCCTTCTCCAGTTGTGACAACCAAAAATATCTCCAGACATTGACACATGTCCTTTGTAGGGCAAAACTGCCTCTAGTTTATAAATGATTTAGTCTAATGTCGTCATTTCAAAATAGGGAAGCTAAGGCCCATAGAGTTTATAAGAAATAAAGGATTGGGAAAGCTAAAATTTTAAATATATGATTCTAGATTCAGGTGGATTTAGACTATGAAAAAGTTCCAAAAGTCTGAGGAGAGGCATTAGTAAGAGCTGAGGGATGTTTTTAAGTAAGTGAAATGCAAATATGAGTACTAATAACTCACATTCTGTGGTATTCAATTCAGGTTGTTCCAGAGTGCCTGCCTTTGATGATATAAAAAGCAAAGAGGATTTACTTCCCAGAAACTCATTTTTTTTGAGACCTTTGTTGGATTGTGCCTACTCCAAATAGCTTCATTATTATTCTACAGTTTTATAAAATACCATTAACTTCTGTATCCAAAAATGAAATTGTGTATGAAATCAAAATTATTCTATTTGAAACTTTTTTCTAATACTACTAGATAACACCTGACAATTTAGGATGAAATAGATTTTGTGATAAAAGAAAAACAATTACGGCTTGAGTCAGAAAAAAATGATGAATCTATGCTTACANAAAATTATAACATCCCTTCAGTTCTAAGTAAGAGAACTTTCTGTTCACTCAAATTAAATGTTCTTTGGTTACCCTGATAAGATTAAGCTCATTCAAATTAGATCACTCTATAAATAGCTACATTTAATAAAATGAATCTTACTTGCATTTGTTACATGACAATCAGATATACTTATACAAAACACCAAATTTCTTCCTCAAGATAACCCATTAGATGTTTATGGCAATAACTAGCTATTAATTGCTTTAATGCTTTGCTGAGGTGGGAATTACATAGTTCAACTGATCTTGATGCCAAAAAAAAAATACCCTAACATTGTAAAAAAAAAAAAAAAAANTGATTGCAAATATGTATCTCAGTTTGTCTCACTTTTAATCAGTTTCATCCTAAGATAAAATTCAATTCAATTTACCTTAGGATGCTTTCGCATTTTCATTAGAGGCTTGAAAATGTTGTGTAGCTGATTTATTGATCTTTTTCTTTTTGCCTCCTTCCCTTTTTAAAAAAAAAAAAAAAACCTCTTTTCATCCTATTTTAATAAAGTGACAAGAATGGAGCAAAACTCAAGAGTTGGCAGCAATAATATAAATCTCAGTCACAAATTTAAATAAAGTCAGGTATTAATAAATCAGAGAAATCATCAATTTAAATCTGCAAAGAGCATATGTGCTGTCTTAACGATTGCACCTTTTGAGATAGCCTCCCTCAAACATTCTTGATTTAAAAGCATTTCTTTTTAAATAGCTAACTTGACCTTTGCAATTCAAAAAAATTTTTAAACATTTTATTTATTTTTGAGAGTCAGAGAGAGAGAGAGACAGAACGTGAGGGAGGGAGGGACAGAGAGAAAGGGAAACACAGAATCCCAAGCACGCTCCAGGCTCTGAGCTATCAGCACAGAGCCTGACTCAGGGCCAGAACCCACAAGCTGTGAGATCATGACATGAGCCAAAGTCAGATGCTTAACCGACTGAACCACCCAGGTGCCCCGACTTTTGTCATATTTCTAACAGCTTCTGGATAGACTGGATTTTCTTATCTATAAATCTTCCCTCTTTGGGCAAACAAGCAATTTAATCTACATTTTAGGACTTAACATTTATTCATTCATGAATAATTCAGATTAATATATATTACACAGATATTTTATAAGAATAAAAACCTCCATAAAAGTAATANTCTTTTAGTACCATTCATATAAAGGAAAGATGAACAGAGCTCAACACTAAGTTATAGTGAAAAATGGATCATGTTAACCTTGCCAAGGTATTTTAACTGTTTCCCCTAAATGTCACAACCCATTTAAGTTTTCAGAAATATTATTTGTGCTAGAAGTACAGATTTGTACCTGTAAGTAGTATGAACACCCAATTATAATGCTATCTAGTATCCTTATTTTTTCAGTTTATAAGATTAGTACTTGACTATCCTTATTTTCTCAGTTTATAAAACTAATACCCGACCTATAAGTTTAGCAAGTTTTGGGTGTTTTACAAGAGATTCTCACAATAAAAAAATAATGAAGCCTTTCCTATAGCACATTAATCATTACAAAATACAATATAATTAATAAAATAACTGGGAGTACTAGTTATATGTTTAATATTTACTCTGTCATTAAACTAAATTTGTGACCTTCATAATTATAAGCACTCTGTGGCCAGTTAGCTCTGGAGTCCTGCCTGCTTGTGACATTACAAACTGAATTCAAATCCTGTGTAAATCCATTAATTTGCTTGATCCCATGACAGCTAGTTTGCATCAGAAAGTCACCATGCCATTCATTCCAACAGGTTAGCAAATGTTAATCGTCTCCAAAACTGGTTTCAGATGGAAAAGAATCAAAGTTCATATCCAAACAGATATGTGATGAATGCATGAGGGAACATGCTTAGTCAATATTTTCACATATTGACACCTAATACAGATAGAAGATCAGAAACTAACAAGAGGTCATTAACCTCTCTCCAGAGATCCCTACCCTAACAAATGCAAAGAAGTTAATTCTAATAGTTTGCTAATTAATCTTTCCTAGATACCAACATCAGATTTATAATGTTTTAATGTGCCTATAATACATAAGACACCATGGGTAGAATGCAGATTTATAATAAACAATGGGAGGGTTGTCTTGATAGTTTAAGAGTCCGATAAGTAATATTTAAGATTGCATTTACCCAATCATTTATTTATTCATTTTATAATTTCACTATCAAGCACTGCTACTGAGTTCTTTAATATACAGTTCTTTAACACAGCTGTGCCTAATTCAACTGTATCCTCATCACTGAGCATAGTGCCACACACACACACAGGTGTTCAATAAATGATTCCTGAATAAATTAAGCAAAGGCCATTAACTAGGTTTTCTTAGGATGGACTTGAAACTTCACTGAATACTATGGAGACAAAGGTAATTGTTAGGCAATTGCTATGCAAATATATTATTAACTAAATAAAAAGCCAGCATGTCCTCCAATCTAAACAGAATTCACATAATAATTTATTTTCTTTAATAAAGAGGTAAACAAACAAGAGTGTTTTTGTTTATTTTTGTTTTGATGTTTACTATGATTACATTGGAACATCAATATTGGGTGAAAATTCATTTTTGAGCCACTAAACATGAAGTGTCCTACAAAATCTCATGAGTCCCTTTACTATGAATTCTGGAAAGGTATGTTTTGTCATATGTCCATGCACATGACATTTGTTTGTTGTTTTGGTTTTAAGATTATTGCCTAATTTCCCAGTTGTAACTTTTGAAACTTTCTAATCTTCTCTGCTTGGCAATTTTTAATCTCCACTTTCATTTGCTCATTACCAACCCCAAGACAAATGAGATCCTTAGGAGTGTTGGCTACAGTTGAAAAAAGATCAGCAAATGCTTTATAAAATGACTTTTAATGGTTCTATCTGGAGTGTACTTAAAATAACTGGAATCTTGGCAATTCTTTGTCACCTTTTAGAGTAATTTCCTAACTAGGGCTTAAAAAACAAACAAAGCAAAAGATACTGGCACAGCANTATCTTATAACTGGCAATCATTTATAGTCTTTAGAAATATTTAAGCAAAAATATTTTGCAACCTAATAGTGCTTTGGACAGTGTACTATATTACATATTTATCTTTTGTTAAATGGAAAGGTAAGAGTTTTGGTTTGGAGTGAACACTTAATTAAGGATATTTGCCTAAAAGGAAATTGTAAGAGATAATTTTTAGGTAGCAATTATATTTGGTTTTTCAAGTCTTAAGTTGTATGAACACTAACAACGCAGATTTCATTACTCACTGAATGTTAAGTGATAACTATGGTCAAAGTTTCTTATGGCTTATGAATTACTGTTCTAGTGCACAACCATGGAAATGCCATTAAGAGTATCAATGCAGAATTTTGAAAACAAAAATCATGGTTCATACTTTCAGACCTGAAATCAACTTTAAGAGTCTGGCTGGTTCAATACCTCTATTTCAGAAATATCAAAACCCAACTCCAGGAAGTTTGTGATCTGTTAAGGGTCACAAAATCTAGTGGATAAACAACAGAACCTAAGTTCACTGCATCGGACTCCTATGCTAGAGCTCTCCTCATTTTGTCAGCTACTAATAGTGTAGACAGGGTATTGTTGCCACATTATGAACTTATACCTCTTAAAGCCATTAATACCTGCAAAAATTCAAAAATACTTTAACTAAGCCAGTCACAAAGACAGGCAAAAGCCATTTGCTGCATGATATACTGGTCCTAAACCTTACTGTGAAAAGGCCATGAGAGCCAGACTGAACTGTGATCTTGACCACCTATAAAACTCTTTTCTCCTTTCTGGTTACACAGAAAGTTTGGTACAGAAACAAAAAAAAAAAATCCAAATTTCATACTTTCATCCCCAAACAACTGTACAAATCCAGGCTGACTGAAGACAGCAGTCTTTCCAAGGTTGCCTTCAGTAAGAGAGCTAATAAATAAATAGTCATCACCATATCAGTGTGTTTCTAACTTCCATACTTAGTAAGAGGCATTTATGTCATGTGACTTTGACAAATATTGNAGAATGTGAAGAGAAAATCATTTTTATGGGCTAATTTTATAAACTCCATTTTGGCGACCACGTCTTTCACTTTGGAGGCAAGTTAGCAATATAAGGTAACACACAAATACTGGAAATTAATTACGAAATTTACTATGGCAAATGCTTTACTGAGATTTTCTGTAGCGGAATCGGTCTCAACAATCTAAGAAGCATTTCCAAACATTGCTTTAAAACGCATCTCAATGGCAAATTTTACAATTTCCTGTTTACTAGTATATAATATTTGTGTGAACTAAATACCACTTTAATGAAATATTCAACAAATCTCTTTTTTATGTTACGAATAGTACGTGTTGGTAGGTACAACAGCACTTATTAAAATCAAAACCATCTCAAAGATGGGCTCCTAAACCTTGCTCTACAAGGTCACAACCTCAAATAGCCAAAGAAAACTCTCCAATCTGAAATCTGTGCTTCTACCACACTCTTCCATTACTCTCTTCTTAGCACAACCCCCGCCACCAGACCCTATGACCCTAAAATCTAACAGCTCCTACTTAAAACTCATGTATACACTCTAACCTCGCCGAAATTCCTAACCTCTTCTCTCTCTACATATCCTATCGCAAGTTTCTACACTGCAGGATGCTGAATTTCATCAAAGGGGGATTACCCCCTCTTATTTATTTCTTCAGCCTTTTCTCTTTTATCTCTGCCCCCCTTTTCCATCAGTCCCCCTTCCTTTTCCCTGACGCTCCAGTTCCACAGCACCTCTACCTTGTCTCCTCTCTTTTTACCAAATCACACCTCAACTTCCTACAGCATACTAAGGTGCCAGGTGGGGAGAGAAACTAAGTGGTATTTTTCTTCCCTTCAAACTCCTGCCTTGTGAATACCTGCAGCTCTTTTTCCTGGGGACCTCCATCCTTTTTGGTTGGGGGAGAAGTAGGGAAGCCCCTCTCTGCTTCGGTCCATCTTGCACACTCGG